>NW_012154051.1:534335-561712 GCF_000956105.1 Propithecus coquereli
CCCCCTCCCGGACAGCCGCCTTCTCTAAGTGTTACAACCAATTTTCTCTTGAATACATGTAGTGAGGAAGCCTCAATAACTTCCCCAGGGACCTTACTTACAGGGAAAAGGCACAACGGGAAGATTTATGGAACGTCTGTAAAATATGTGCGTATGAACGCGCGACAATTTGATCACTACCAAGGAAAAAAAAATAATGGACAGTTTCTTACTAGTCAGTTTCATGAGCATTTTTTATGGGTTTTTTAAAAATTAATTAATCTTTTCCCCCTTTGTTAGGAATTCTTGGCACAGACACAAGCCCCGGAGAAGGGAAACATTGCCCACGGGCTGTACGTCCAAACTGTCAGGTTTTCAATCCCAAATCTCTGGAGGCGAGGCCAGATTTCATGTGCCTCCCCGGGAAGTGGGGAGAGTCTTGTCAATGTTTGAGGGAAGGGAAGTATTATTAGTAGGATTGCCACCACTGCCTCTAACAGCCTCGGTGCCACTGGCAAGCGCCATATGGTCCCAGCCAGCCTCTTCCTTGGGCCGTCTCCACACCCAGAGCCGTTTGCAGGATGGAAAAGAGCGTGCGGTGTGCGCCGCGCTGCACCAGGCTCCGTCTACCTCCGGCGCCCTGGTCCAGTGCGGGAGCCTCGACCAGGCATCTGGTTTTTCTCAGCCTCCCAGGTTCTAGTCTTTCTCTGGGGAGTTTGCAGCCTAAGACCGTGATCCAAACGGAATTTCCCGGCTGTAGGAAGGGAATTTGGGCTCTGCATCCTGCTTTTGTTACCAGCTCAGCTCTGGCTCCTTCTTGGCCTCAGTTTCTTCATCCGTAAAATAAAAATGCAACAAAATCTGCTTTAGAGGCACATTGTGAAGATTAGAGATAATATGCAAACTGGTAGTTCTAAACCGGGAGCAATTTTGCCCCATTCCTTCCCCCGCCCCAGGGACATTTGGCAATGTCTAGAGACAGCTCTGGTTGTTGTAACTGGCACCTAGTGTGTAGAGGCCAGAGATGCTGCTCAACATCCCATAATGCACAGGACAGCCCCCCCCACCAAAAGTTATCTAGCCCAATGTCCATGGTGCTTGAGGCTGAGAAACCCTGATATAGTGTCTGGCAAACAGTTAGCAATTAAAGTGGCAATGATAAAAAAGGATGTGGGAAAAGGAATATAGTAAATGTATTCAAAAAGCCTTAGCTATAATTAGTACATCCAAGATCATTGGTAGCTGCTTCCTGGAATGCCTCAAAGGATTCTAAGGCTGCAAACAGACTCAGCTAGACAGTGTCATGATTGATTAGTGATGTCTGCCATGGGCACGGCAGGGGGAAGAGGCAGCGTGAGTTCAGTGTATTTTCTGACCCTGGACTGTATGATGTCTAGCATCTGTTTCTCCTTTGACATTCTGTGATTCTATTGCCGTGATTCGGTGAGTCTATCTTCAAAGTTCTGTAGTCAGCATTATTTACAGAATATTTAAGCAGCCCAGGCTCCTGCAGGCATGCCTGGCAGGGCAGGCTGGTGAGCTGAGATCCAGGAAGACAGAGCTGATTCTGTGCAAAGTAAAATAGATAATTGCTGACAGGATGTGATGTCGGTGATGTGGCAACTCCCCACTCACCCCCCAAAATCTTCCCCATCTCTCATGGGCTAAAATTTTTTACTGTTAGAGTCACTCCATTGGATTAAAACATTGTCTCCAGGAGACCTTTGTTTAGATGCATAAATATTACCTGGAAGGAATACGCGTGCAGTTCATTCCAATGTGCTAATCTGCTAAACTAGTTGTCGCTCAGCAGAATAGAATTGAATTGCAACCGGGTAAGGAGACAGAGAGGTTGGCGGAAGTGTGGCTTACAGGGCTAGTGTCACTGTCTTGCACAGCTCCAGAAGGTGCAGTTCACACTGAATTAGGGTGACCAGCTCACTCTGGGACTTCATTAATTTTAAAACTGAAGATCCCATGTCCTGGGAAGCCCCTCTGTCCCAGGCAAACCAGGACAGTTGGTCACCCTAACTCTAGGCCAGGAGGAGCTTTGTCGTCCCCGCTGTCATTTATCCCTCATGCCGCTGCAGGGAGTTTCTTTCTGGGCATGCTCCTCGCCTGCTTATGAATCCTCTGTGGCTCCTTAGGGCCCACTGGACTGGGTTGGAACACTTCTGCGTGGCGTTCAAGTTGGCCCCAGTCTTACTTCCTGATGTCATCTGATCTGCCTCCACCTGGCTGTGTGTCACCCCAATTAGGTGTCGTACTGGAGACCCCCCATGCACTCTCCTATGCCCCCTACGTTAAAAAAAAAAAGGAGCTTTCGCAGAGGGGGAACCCACTTCTTGAAGTGTGTTCAACTTGTGCCAGTAGCAAAGGAGTTAATTAGCCCAGCCTTTGTCAAATTCTCCCCATGCTGCTGCCAGTAAGTGACGACTACCACTTAGTGTCAGGAGGGACCCCATTTACCCCAGAGAGCCCCAGGGACCCTTGAAGGAGGAAGGCAAAGCCACCAGGCACATGAAACCGCCCTAAATGGAAACAAAGACTCCCTCCCTCCCTTCCCATGCTCTTTAAACTTTTCAAAGCGGTTCCACCCACACATGACTCAACAGATCCCCTCCGTATCCCTGAGCAACAAGTAAGACGGATGCCATGCCCATTTGACAGGTGGAAAAACCAAGGTGCGGATCAGAGTCCTATATGCAACAAAGAGAGGTTTCTGGATGAGGAAGAGGAGGCACAGTGATGCTTCATGTCTCATAGCAGGTGGTGGCTGAAATGTAACTGATCAAAGTCCTCTGACCCATGTTCTGTGAGGTTTTCATTCATTCATTCCTTAGATACTTACTAAACGCTCATAATGTGCCAGACACCGTGTTCGTCTCATCATAATGATTGTATAGCTAGGGTTGTCTGTACGATCCTACACTTTCTACCTGCAGGTCCCTTTGCTAAATTCTAATGCCTCACAGGAACCCTCTGAGGTATGGTTACTATTCCTGTCCCCAAATACAAGGGAGGACACTGCGCTTGCCCAAGGTCACGCTGCTTGTAAACAGGGGGCTGGGGTGTCCTTTACTGGTTTGCAGAGGTTTGTTGTGTGCGCTGGTGCGGTCTGCTCTCTTGGAGCTTACATTCTTGTAAAGAGAGAAAAATGCCATTTTCCCGAGGTCCAGCCTTTGCCTCTAAGACCCTCCACACTGTTTCTGCCCAATGAGCAACTCTCCAAATGGGAGAGAAAGGATACCCGTGTTGCTTAAACATCTACCATGGGTCCGGCACACACATGTCTCTTTTCCATGCCACCTGGCAAGTAGCCGCAGTGGGTCCAGAAGAAATCGAGGCTTGTTGGGCTTTTGTGGTTGGCTAAAGCTGGCATAGCTGGTTTGCGGGGAGTGGAGACCTGGTCTTGGACAGTGATGCCATCTGACTTGCTTTTTCTGCCAGCGAGCTCTGGCTCTCTCAGAGGACAAGCAATGGCAGGGGGAGAGTTTGCCATGAGTCTTCAGGTCACATAACTACAGAGGCAATTCTCTTGCGGCTTGGTACGTGATCTTAAGCACAAATCCACGGGACAGGAGCCAGAAAGCCACTCTCCCACCCATTTTGAGACAGGGGAGGTGGGGGGAGGACCCAGGGCCGGGTCCCAGCTGCGTACCGCCGCCCACGACAGGCAGCAGGTGGCGCCATGGCCCCGGGTTAACAAGGACAGTGGGAAGGTGGAAGGTGGGGGGGACGGGGGGGTTCTAGAAAGAAAAACTAGTGGAAAACAAGGCTTTAAAAGAAGAACAATTTGTTCCAAAACATTTGCCTTGTAACGGGGTCATCTATAAATTCTGGGATTTCCTGTTTGCCTCTGGGCAGGCAGGCGGGCCGGCGGGCAGGCTTCTCTCTTCCCTGCAGTCTGGAAGAATCATTTCAAGCCCAGCTCACGAGCTCCGGCCTCCCCTGGCCCAGATTGGCTCTGAAATTTCCCCGCTTTTGTGCCCGTAAGCAGGATCCTCTGACAAGAGCGTCTCCTTGAGCCGTGCTCCAGTTTCCACTGGGTTGGGAGGAGAGCTGAGATCATGGTCATTTTTAAGAGAGGCTGTCTTCGTGATCACCCTGTACTGCCGCTGTTGCCAGGCTCGTTCCAAGGCAGTCAAATAAATGAAAACAATAAAATGAAGGAGACAGAGGTGGCCCTTTAGGGAAAAAAAAAAGCTGTTCCAGTCCATATGGGGATGGAAATATTTCACTGGAGAAGAGGAAAAGAGTTGGGAAAAACTCTTTTCACGAGCCCAGTAGAACTTGAACAAAGGCCAAAGCCCAAAGCCGAGCGCTGGCCATTTGGTTAAGAGTCGTGGCCCGGCATTGATCTATCCAAATTACTCCATCATGGGCTCCGAGCAGCCAGGCGTGTAGGAGAGGGCAGGGGGCCTTGGAATCAGTTGTTCATGAGCTGCATGACCTTGAGCAAGCCATTTAATATCTCTGAACCGCAGTTTCCTCCTCTGATAAGTGGCGACCAGGAATACCTGCTATGCCAGGAGGCCGTGAGGTTTATGGATTTCCTGGGTCAAAGACTCGGGTATAGCAGCAATGCCATGCAAACAAAGTCACTGTCCTTTCTTTACTTATGTCCCCTGAAGGCCAACAGGCCATCCTCATGGCAAATACATGACAAGGAACATCAAGACTCTAAAGGAAAAATATCTTGAAAACTCACAATGATATTTCTATATGTCTCTGCAGGAAGAATTACAATTAAAATATTGCCAATCAGCTGTGAAGATGTTTAAAATTCTGTTTTATCTTTACATGAGAGCCAAGGTCAGAACTTTAGTTGGGACCACGGAAGGGAAGAAGAAGCAGCTTTGAATCTGGCTCTTGATTGGGGTCCTGCTTGGTGACAATGTAGCTGGGTGACACTGGACAAGCCACGTGTCTCCCTGGGCCTCAGCTGCCTTATCTGTACAAGGGTCGGGGTTGGGGGAGATCAGGAATTGCCAGCTCGATGCCTACAGGGGCCAGACGTAAGATAAGGGAGTCAAGAGGAGAGACGGGGCCAAGGGTGCAGCTGCCTTTCAGCTACAGCTGCTCATGGCCTGGAAGGAATCGGGCCAGCATTGCCAGATGTTCAAGAAGCCAGGAATCTGGAGTTTTATAAGGAGTGGTTCAAACTGTAAAATGATGCAGGTCAAACAAAACAGGTCTGCAGGCTACATCTGGTTCTCAGGCCTGGGTGAATCCTGAGCCCCATAGATTATAAGTTCAGGAGTCCCTAGAGACCTCGACTCTCTCATCTTGGGTCTCTCATGATGACACCCAAGTCCTTGCTTTTGCTTAATGTCTTTACCTCTCTGCCTTCAGGGACCTCATTCCTGTCCCCTTCCCTTGATAAGCCCAGGCCAAACTCCTTCACTTACATATGTACTTATCTTATAAAAGTGAGGACGCTGCATCTTAGTTGCCCCTTGGCATGAGTGTCCAGAGATTGGAGCCTGTATCTTTGTCATCTCTAGCACAGTGCCTGGTGCAGAGTAGGTTCTTGGTAAAGGTTTGTTGAATAGAAGATTGTATGAGCCAATCCAAAGGCTTAATTGATTTTCTTAGTTTTATTTTTTTCTCAGTGACAATAGCTTTATTCTTTTTTCTTATGTTTTTGTTTTTTAGAGTTGAGGTCTCACTCTGTTGCCCAGGCTGGAGTGCAATGGCGCAGTCATAGCTCACCGCAGCCGCGAACTTCTGGGCTCAAACGATCCCAATATCTGGGAGTACAGGCACATGCCACTAGGCCTGGCTAATTTTAAAAATATTTTTAGAGATGGAGTCTCACTATATTCCCCAGGCTGGTCTTGAATTCCTGTCCTTAAGTGATCCTTCTGCCTCAGCTTCCCTAGTAGCTGGGACTACAGGCATGAGCCACCATGCCTGGCTTTTTTTCTAATTATATCATTAATGTTCATTGTAAAAACTTTCAAATAATTCAGAAAAAAACTCTGATAGCTTTATTTTCTGACATGCTCAGTGTAAAAGTTTTATAAATAGGGAAAAATAAAAATCACTGAAACTCATCACCACAGTTAGCATTTTGATGTATTCGATGTATTTCCCTCTTTTGTGTGTGTGTATGTGTGTGTGTACACATAATAATAATTAAGGTCATATTGTATGTAAAATTTCATATTGTACTTATTTTGTTAACATTGCATTTTAAGCATTTTAGTGTCATTTAATATTTTGTAAAAAATTCTATTTTTTGGCTGGATTAATATAGGTGTGTCACAAATTCCACTGAATTGGAAATCCCTCACAGGGCCAAACATAGTAGGTACTCAAAAAATATTTGCAGAATGAATGAATGGATCTATGGATGCATGCATGCTTTGATGGGTGCTGTCTTGATTTAAGTCAGTTGAACACGGAAGGGTCATTTCCACCCCCCCCTTTTTTTTTTTGGTAATATAAATAGCACTGCAATCAATTGTACCTAAACATTTGATCACATCCCTGATTATTTCTTTAGGGGACATCCCTAAAAGTAGGATTAATGGGTTAAAGGATGTGACTTAATTGAGACTCTTGGTACAAATTGCCAAATTGCTACCGAGAAAGGTTGTCACAAATAGTCCCATAAATACTATATAGGGGTCTCCTTTTCTGAACACTTTGCCAAACTGTTTTTTTAATTTAAAAAGAAAATTTGCGGCCGGGCGCGGTGGCTCATGCCTGTAATCCTAGCTCTCTGGGAGGCCGAGGCGGGCGGATTGTTTGAGCTCAGGAGTTCGAAACCAGCCTGAGCAAGAGCAAGACCCCGTCTCTACTAAAAATAGAAAGAAATTAATTGGACAACTAAAAATATATAGAAAAAACTAGCCGGGCATGGTGGCGCATGCCTGTAGTCCCAGCTACTTGGGAGGCTGAGGCAGGAGGATCGCTTGAGCCCAGGAGTTTGAGGTTGCTGTGAGCTAAGATGATACCACGGCACTCTAGCCCCGGGCAACACAGTGAGACTCTGTCTCAAAAAAAAAAAAAAAAAAAGAAAATTTGCCAATTTGATATCTATATATTTAAATTTGCATGTCTTTGATTACTAGTGAGTTTGAACCTTTTCCCATATGATTGACCAATTATATTTCTTTTTATGATTCTTGAAGGTCTGAATTTCTGATGATAGAAATTTTTGTACCTATATCATTTTGGCAAGAAATAAGGTTGGGGATAGGATTGGACCAGAGACATTTTCAGCAGAAGGCTATTTTGTCAATATCCTTTAGATCACAACAGGCTTCACCCTTGTCCATGATAATAGTTGCTGGCACGTCCACTGGCCAGGTGCTATGCTTGGTGCATGTATTACCTTTCTTCTGACTCTACAAAGTAGATAATTTAATTCAAAGACCCAGATCTGTCTGGCTCCAAAACATTCATCTTTATGCGCTCTGTCTCTTAGTTCTGAAGCTCATCCTGAAATGTACAAGGTTTATCGTCAGTAAGACCATCTATCCATCCATCCATCTATCCATTCATCCATCTACCCATTCATCCAATCATCCATGCATCCATCCATTCGCCCACCCATCCACCCATCCACCCATTCATCCATCCATCCCTCCACTCACCCATCCTCCCACCCAGCCACCCATCCATTCAACCATTCACCCATCCATCCATCCCTTCATCCACCCATCCAATCATTCACCTAGTCACCCATTCACCCATTTATTCACCCACTCACCCATCTACACACCCACCTATCTCCCCACCTGTCCCCCTGTCCGACTGTCCATCCATTCATCCATCCATCCATTCATCCACCCATCCAATCATTCACTCATTCATTCAGCAAAAAATTATAGAGTACCTGCCATACACTTGTACCTTTTCTAGTTTTACTGTGAGGCTAAGCCTAGACCAGCTTTGTGGTCTCTAATCAGGGTGGTTCCTCCAGGGGCCAGTGGCATGTGGAGGACATGCAAGGAGGGTCTGGAGATGAGATTCAGAAAGCGGGCTTGGAATTCCTGGACAACCACTGTTGGGACCTTTAGCAAGGATTGCAACACATTTGGCCAGGGTTAGGGGTACAGTTTGTGGCTGAAAAACAGAGTTTTTCTCTGAGTAAGTCAAGCTAGCCTGTCTGGGATCAAATCCATGAGGGCTGGACAATCTGGTCCCAGCAAATTAAAACAACATGGGCACCAGCCAGCGACATTTTTGAAAACAGTATTTTTGTTGTTTTAATCAAGGACACCCTTCCCACCCTCAGTAACAAACTCTGAATTGAAATGGGGGAGAATTTATAAGAAAATGAAAGAACTCTTGCATATTTGGACACAAATGCATTTTCTTTCTCATCAGCTCCACAGTTTAAGTGCCTTTCTATACCTCATTTTACCCTTCTGTCCGCAGGCTTGTGAGGACTCATGAGCCCGTGCCAAGAGAGTGTCTTACGTGACACAAAAGCAGAGCATTTCTCTTTCTATTTGTAGTTGAGGCCAACCTGTTGCATTCTCCCTGCAAGTGGAGGATCTCTTAGGGTCCTCCAGGGTCTTGGTCCAAGTGGTGACTGCAGGCAACCCAAGGGCAGCTGGAGCTCCATGCTGGGTCTGCATATCGACCGTGTCTTTTGTTTTCTGTGTTCTGATGCTTTGACATCTGGGGACCTTGTGGACATGGAAGGGACTGCCCTTCCCAGGGCCAGCCAATTCCTGGAGACAGTAAACAACTCACCGGAAGAGCATGCCTCACAAATGCAAACCCTCCAATCTAGAGCCCAGACTCCTAACAGCCTCCTTTATTGGAACCTTAGTCTCCGGGCTACTATCCACCTGCCCTAATCACCCCTGCGCCAGGGACCAGACAATTAGGGACAGCCCCTATGCCCCAGAGCCCACTGAAATTATTCAAACAAGCCAGTCCTGAACCCGTTTGCCCTGCCTTGCTTATTCCTTCCTGTGGAAACCACAATAAAGGCTCCTGCCCACGTTTCCCTCCTTCCCTCTGTCTCCTGACCGACCCTGGGGCTGCCCCCTGAGCCTCGCCTATCGTGGCCTCCTGTTTCCAGGGCTGTGTGCACATGATAAACTCTTCCTTCATGGCTGTTATTTCTGTGTCTGTGTGGCTTATCACCCCTGATTAAAACAAATCCTGGGTACCCAAAACACAGTCTGCTCTTTCCGTAAGTGACGGAGGCAGGTCACTGTGTTCTCTTAGCTGCATTCTTCTCCATGAAGTGGGGACCATGACGTCCTGTGGTTGAGAGGATTGAGTAACAGAAGTGACTTCCCACCTCAAGAAGCACCACCCAGAACCCTCTTTTTTTTCTTTTTTAGTAGGTCTTGCTCTGTTACCCAGGCTAGAGTGCAGTAGCATGATCATAGCTCACTGCAACCTCCGACTCCTGGGCTCAAGTGATTCTCCTGCCTCAGCCTCCCGAGTAGCTGAGACTACAGGTGCACACCACCATACCCAGCTAATTTAAAAAACTGTTTTTTGTAGAGATGGGGTCTCACTATGTTGCCCAGGCTAGTCTTGAACACCTGGCCTCAAATGATCCTCCTACCTCCTGCCTTGGCCTCCCGAAGTGCTGGGATTACAGGTGTGAGCCCAAAGTCCCTCTTTATTTCATCTTCATTGTTCTCCTTTGAAATTTGCATTTGAAACAACTCATTTATCTCTACCCCTCCCCCATTAGAATGAAAACTTTTGTTCACTACTGAGCACCCAGGGCCTAGAACAGGGCCTGGCAGATAGTAGGTGCTCATTTATTGGTCAGTGTGGCATGCAGGTGCATGTGCCCGGCACTTAGATATGCATGTTTTCTGCTTCCCTCCCTCCTCAGTCTTTTGGGATCCCCTTGTGTTAATTGGTGTGAATTTGGGCCACTTTACAGATTGGAAGCCATTCAGGGAGGTGCTTGTCACTTCTTGCTGGCCCATAAAGTGTCGTACTTGTGCAGGGGCTCCTGTCCAAGGCCCTGAGAGTGCATTGTAAACATTCACTCTGTAAATAGCCTGCTTTGTGTGTGGCAGCTGGGGCATGATTTGCTCAAGTAGATGGCTCTGAGTGAAGCCAAACCTGTTCCGGAAGTGAGTGGAAAGTTTAAGCACCGTCAGAGACGTCAGGGGCCATTGCACCATTTGCCCAGCTATGTCCAGCCTGCAGCTCGGATGGCAGGGATTCCTGGAAGATAGCCCCTCTTTGCCCCCCCAGGAACTCCTCCCTTTGTCACGCAGCCCAGTGCCCTGGAGCAAGTATTGTTTTGCTCCTTTGGCAGAACTTCCTGAGTCAAGTTAAGAAAATTCTCCCAGTTGCCAGAAGGCTCCTTGCATGGATTTATTGAACCCCCACTTAGCAGAAGCTTTGAGGCTGTGAGTTGCATCTGTGAGTTGATCTCATTCATTCAACAGATCCTTTTGAGCACCCACTCTGACCCAGGTGCTGGGGGTACAGAGACTGATGAGGAGACAGTGACTCCCATAGAGGATATACTTGGCTGAACGCAGACAGCACAGGGTCTGTGGGAGCCAAAGGGAGGGTTGAGTCAGGACAGGCTTCTTGGAGGAGTAATGCTTCTGTTCATACCCAGGAGTCTTCGAGTAGTAGCTTACAAAACCCTAAGTCAAACAGGCTTAAGCCAAAAAGAGAACACACTGGATCACAGCATGGGCAGATCCAGGAGTAGAGTGGCTTCAGGCACAGCTGGATCAAGGAGCTTAAAGGAGAACTTTAGCTCCTGATTCTGTTTCTCTCTGTATGTTGGCCTCATTTTCTCCAACCATAGGTAGGATTTCCCCACTTGATGGAAAAGATAGGAACCAGAAGCACTCAGTGCACATGCTTCTCTTCTATTTACATGCTTACTTAACCAATATTTACTGAGTGGTGAGCGAGACAATGTCCTACAGTTTATCCTACAGATAAACTTACTTGTGTGCCAAAGACACATGGATAAGGACATTCATTACAACGTTGTTTATACTAACCAAAGACCAGAAACAAACATCTACCAACAGGGGACTAGTTATGTGAATTATGAACCATGATGCCCCTGGACACCAGAGATGGGACAGCCCTTAAGGAGAATGAGTTAGATCTATATTAATGGTTCTCACTTGGAGGTGACTTTACCCACCAGGGGACATTTGGCAATGTCTGGAGACATTTTTAGTTGTCACAACTGGATGGGGGGGAGTGATGCTGCTGGCATCCAGTGGGCAGAGACGAGGGGTGCAGCTTAACAGCCTACCGTGCACAGGACACCCCTACCACACAGAATTATCTAGAACAAAATGTCACTAGTCCCGAGGTTGAGCACCAGATTTGTACCGATGATACAGAAATCTCTAAGTTAAATTTTTTTAAAAAAGTGCTGTAGAAAACCATAAATATAGTAGACTACCATTTGTGCGACACAAGGAGCGTATCTATATACATGCTTATATCTGTGTCGAATTATCTCTGGGAGAATAAATAAGAAAATTGGGAGCCGTGTCTTGCGAAGGCCCTGGGGGAGAGGTGTGGGGGAGAGAGATTTCTTTTCACTCTATGGCTTTTTGTACTGTTTGAATATTTGTAAACCACCTACATGGATTCTTTCAAAAGTTAAAAACATACAAAGTATAAACGTGCGACCAGACTTACCCCTGTGGATCGCTTGTCCCCTTCCTGGTTTCCTTTCGGATGATTAGGTTAAGAGCATCCTACACAATCACAGTTGAGAAAGATCTTAGAGATCATCCAATCTTAGGAGGCATCAAAGAAGTTGTGGAAATGCTGGATTAGACGCATTGAAATGGGTCTTTACTGGAGGGCGTCGCAGAGCCTTTAATACGAGAGCGCGCGTGGCGGATCTGGAGGGATACGGCCGGCGGCGTTAGCAAACATCCTTGACTCGTGCGTTAGTCTCCTGGGGCCGCCGTGACTAAGCGCCACACACCGGGGACTCAAAACAACAGAAACCTATTGTCTCGCGGTTCTGGAGGCCAGAAGTCCAAAATCAAGGTGACGACAGGCCCACGTTCCCTCTGAAACCTATAGAGAAACCCTTCCTTGCCCGTCCCTGGCTTCCGGTGGTGGCCAGCAATCCTTGGCGTTCCTGGGCTTGCAGCTGCATCACTCCAATCTCTGTTACATCATCGTCGGCACACGGTGTCCTTTCTGCATGTCTCTGTTGTCACATGGCCGTCTTCTTGTAAAGACACCAGTCATATGGGATTAGGGGCCCACTCTACTTCAACATGACCTCATCTTAACCAATACAGTGATCTTATTTCCAAGCAAGGTTACATTCTGAAGTATTGGAATTAGGACTTCAATATACATCTTTTGCAAGACACAGTTCAACCCATAACAAATCCCAAGCGTGTGTGCTCACACACAGTATTTTCCCCCCAGTATATCCCAAAGGATTACTGTTCTGATTACGCTTCAAGAAATGTGATCTTGGCGGGGCGCGGTGGCTCACGCCTGTAATCCTAGCACTCTGGGAGGCCGAGGCGGGCGGATTGTTTGAGCTCAGGAGTTCGAGACCAGCCTGAGCAAGAGCAAGACCCCGTCTCTACTAAAAAAATAGAAAGAAATTATCTGGACAACTAAAAATATATAGAAAAAATTAGCCAGGCATGGTGGTGCATGCCTGTAGTCCCAGCTACTCGGGAGGCTGAGGCAGCAGGATCGCTTGAGCCCAGGAGTTTGAGGTTGCAGTGAGCTAGGCTGACGCCATGGCACTCACTCTAGCTAGGGCAACAGAGTAAGACTCTGTCTCAAAAAAAAAGAAAAAAAAGAAACGTGATCTTTTATGCTTCTTTCACTTTATAATTGATGTGCCTGATGCCCAGAGAGGGACAGTGTCCAGCTCAAGGTGACACAGCAGGTTAGAGGCCCGGCTGAAACTAAGCTCCAGGTCAATTGTCTCCCAAGTGAGAGAATCAGTGAGGCCTGTCTGCCCTGGACGGGGGCTGCTCCTTGCATAGGAGGCTGCAACTGATAATTAAGACAGCATCTGTCGACTCATCCACTCCATCCATCCATCCATCTACCCATCTACCCGCCACTCCCCCACCATGTCTCCCAACTTGCAAGCCAAGTTTCCTGGCAAAGCAATTGCTACTTCTAAGGACACAGGTCTCCTTTCGGAATGTCCCCAAGTTTGTGAAGGAAGCCACCGCAGACTGGCTGAAGCCAAAAGAAGGGTTCGTTGGCTCCTGTCTCAGGCGAGGGCTCTGTTGTGGCTTTTGGCACAGCAGGATCCGGGAGCTCAACCGGTGCCCTCTTCCCTCTCTCTCCTTCTCTTGGCAACAATCCCCCAGCACTGGCATCGTTCTCAGACACCCTCTCCCTTCATGGCGGGAAGCATGGGTCCCGGCAGCTCCAGGCTCATCAGCATTGGAAGGAGACTCTGTCCTTTTCCCCAGGCTCCAGCCGAGGTCCCCAGCCGAGGTCCCCAGGTCAATGGTTACATCCCAGAGCCCATCCCGGAGCCCACCAGTTCTCTGCTTGGCCAGGCCTGGAGCAGGTGGGGAGGCAGCTTCACTTGAACCCCAACGACTGTCCACATGATGGGTTAGCTCTGTTCCCAAGTCACTGACTCCTCACCAATTACGCAGTTACGTAAGGCGGTGATGGAGTGAGGACGCAGACTGGCTCTGGGGAGCCCTGTTCCCCCTGTGGTGGCCAGTCTGAACCATGGGCTGTTTGCCCCCCGCCTGTGCTTCTCTAATTCTTTCCTCACTCAGCCGGATGTTGAATTTTCTACTCCCCACCACAACCAGATCGCAAACTCCTTGAGGGACCCTGGTGCATTTCCCTTTGTATCCTCAGCATCTAGCAGAGCAAGCGCAGAGCAGCCTTGCCATAAACGCCCATTGGACTGGGATCTCTTGTAGGGCCAGGGATGTGGAGGCTACTCCAAACAGTTTGCTGAACCAGTGAGTGAACGGTTGGATGGTTGGAGGGATAGATGGATACGATGGATGGGTAGATGGATGAATGGATGAATGGATGG
This sequence comes from Propithecus coquereli, assembly GCF_000956105.1. Classification (NCBI taxonomy): domain Eukaryota; kingdom Metazoa; phylum Chordata; class Mammalia; order Primates; family Indriidae; genus Propithecus; species Propithecus coquereli. Next base: position 548,305 of record NW_012154051.1, read on the forward strand.
ATGGATGGGTGGATGGGTGGGTGATGGACGGATGAATGAGTGGCTGGCTGACTGGAAGAACAGACTGATGGATTGATGGATGAGCACGTGCATGGGTGGTTGGATGAATGGGTGGAAGAGTTGATATATGGATGCATGGATGGAGGGACCAGTTGATGGATGCTGTCTTGATCACTGCTCACTCTTAACCTCTTTGCTCCTCGATAGAAGCCAAGAGCAGCTCTTATCAAGGGAACATGGCTGACTGGTGACTCTCATTGTCTGGCTACCTGATTTCTGTGACAGTCCCTATTCACTTGCTTTTACCACACAGAGGAGTTGAGGCTCCTCTGCCTAGTGAGTTTCCATTCCGTTCCTGCTGTTTATCACTGAGGATAGTGACACACCATGCTGCAGAGGATGAGGGTCCAGGTGTCTGCTCAGAAAGAGAAGGAAACGGTTAAGAAGTAGAAGCTGTGTGCCCCTCTCTCTTCCTGCAGACTTTGTCTACGTGGCGGTGAAGATGGCTGGGGTAGCCCTTGGGTCACATCCTTCCGGCTCTGTGGAGAAAAGCAGCTCTCTTTGCCTGACTCGTACAAACCAAGAGTCGTGTACTCTACTCCGGAGGCAGCCCCACTGTGACTTCCCTAAATGTGCTGCTCTTAGAGACTCAAGCTCTCCACCTGCCTCCGCTGTAGATCAGAGTTGATCCCACCAGGGAGAGCAGCGCTCTGCTCCTCTAAGGAGCTGTGGCTCCCCAGTCACCTTGCTGTCACCCTCCTGTCTCCCGGGGAAGGGGCCAACACAGCAGTCTCGGAGGGACACCCTCTCGGGAAATCAGCAGAGAGAGAGCCACCTGCGCTGGCAGGCATGGGCTTATTTGTAGCTGGGCTCGCTGGACAGAAAGCGCTCACCATCTAGTGCTGCAGACCCGCCATCTCCCTTAGGTGTCGGCCCTTGTGAGGTTAAATTAAATAGTTCGCTGGATGCTGAGGAGAAACGCTATTTCCTGCTGCCTCTGCCACGCTCTCCGCGGGGCGCCATACAAGAGCAGCAGCAAGCGTGCGTTCGACTCCTCCTACGTGCCAGGCTGGGAGACAGCTATTGATATCCCCACGAAGCTCAGAGAGGTCGATGGACTTGCTCATCCTTATGTAGCCAGTAAGTGGCAGAGCTGAGATTCCCACCCAGGGCTCTGTGCGAGTCCACGGCAGGCTCCGTGGGCTGATGTGGCCAGCACTTCGTGGACACTCACCGTTGGTTGGTTTTGGAGTTAATCAATGGAAACCTCACTTAGCTTTTTTGTTTTCCCTATCAGCAATTCATGAACCATCGCAGCTTATGAGGGGAGAAACATAGCCCATGGAAACAGACCGATGCTAAAAAACTGGAAATTAGTCGATGTTAGCACTCGTGTCCTTTTTGTTTAGGCTGCTGACATGCTCGGGATTGAGGAAAAAGGGCGGATCCCTGGAGATGTGATTTGAGGATCCCCGGGAGCTTCTGTCACCTAATAGCTTCCTGGTTTCCTGAGATTTTACCTGGAGAAATGAATTTCTTTGGGCCTGAAATCCTTTTTGATTTTCAAGAGACTTTAATTAAAATGACAGTACCTCTGAGACTGGTCATATTAAACTTGGAGCCTATATATTAGCTCCAAGCTTGCACAAGGGAGCAGAGGTGCATGCGGCCTTAGGAACGAGGCAGGTGACACTCAAAGTTAGGCAGGTGTGGTGCCTTGAAGAGAGGACCTACTTTGTCTCCATTGCAATTTCACCTGGGGCCAGCTGGAAAGGGAGAATATTGTATCTGTTATTTATTGGTATGTTAAAATTACTCTGACACTTGGTGCTTAAAGCAACAATAAACATTTATTACCTCAAGCAGTCTCTGTGGGTCAGGAATCTGGGAATGGCGTCGCTGGGTGGTTCAGACTTCGGATCTCTCACGAGGCTGCAGGTGAGACGTGGGCTGGGCCGCAGTCTCATCTGAAGGCTCAAATGGGGCTGGAGGTTCTGCCGCAAGGTGGCTCACTCATGTGGCTCTTGGTAAGATGATCTGGCCATTGGCAGGAGCCCTCAGTTCCTCCCCACAGGGGCCTCCGTGTAGCGCTGCTTGAGCATCCTCACAACATGGCGGTCGGCTTCCCTCAGAGCAAAGGCGCCAAGAGAGAGCAAAGAGGAGGGTGCAGTGTCTTCTATGGCCTTGCTTTAGATGTCACACTCCCCCATTTCTACAGCGTCCTACATAAAGGTGTGAACACCAGGCAGTGAGATGATCAGGGGCCATCTTGGACACTGACTTATGGCTACTGCAGTTGTTACCTTTTTTTTCACAAGGGACAAAATGGAGGCCTGGAGGCATGGAGGCATGTATCCATAATAATTAAAAATTTAAAAACAATACAAAATAAAATAAAATGGAGTTAAAAAATAAAATAAAATAATAAAATGGAGGCATGAAGAGGTTACCTGAATGTTTCCTGCCTTTTCTATGAGACCAAATCAGCAAGGTTTTGTAGACTTGACGAGGAGTGAGAATATCACATGGGCAGTGTTCGTGGCTGATTGTTCACTGCAGTATTCCTAGAAGCACCTAGAACAATGTCCAGTATTTAGTGAGTGTTCCATAAACATTTTCTGAATAGAACATGAATGAACACGTGCTCGAAAAAATAGAGGGGCTGTTGAAACTCAGTCCATTTTATTTACTGCTCTATCAGATGGCTTGAGGGAGTGGAGACAGAGGAACAAGATTCTGCATCAAAGGATTTCTCATATCGTTGGCTTTTCTGTGCATGTGTGTGTTATCACGGGTTATTGTTCCGCTAGCCTTCTGTTTCTTTAAGACTGGAATCTTCTGGTGTGTCGTTGAAGGGAAGGGGTGTGTTGAAACTCCACGGGGAGGAGCATCCCCCCTTCTTTGAATGATAAAAGGGTCACTTTAATTGAAATAGAGTCATAACTGGTTGCCAGATTTAAACAGAAGGCCTCTCATATGTCAAAACCTTAGAGCAGAGAGCTTATATATACGGGCAGCATATATAGAAATGTATGTATAATTTATGCAATATTTCTCCTGTTCACGCTCTCTACTTAAGCTATCCATTAAAGCCCATCACATTAATTTAATTGAAAAATTCTGGGAGAATTGTATTAGCTTTTTTCCCATTAAATTAACATTACAGCCTTTAAATAGATGTCCTGCGTGCCCATTGTTGGTAACAAAATTATTATGCAAATTGAAATCTGGCCTTTTCTGGATTTGGCCACCATCTCCCCACCCTCCTCCTCCTGCCCTGACCCCTTTAATTTAATTGTCCTTTCCTCCAAGTTCCCAGGCCACAGAAATGGGAAGGGAACCCCTGGACTGTGTCAGTGTTCTGGGGCCTGAGCCACGCCCAGCACACCAGCTAGGAGTTTGGCTCTCGCTGCCCAAGGCCCTTGTGAAAACACTCTAGTCTTATCTTAAGAAAGGAAAAAGTGTGGGTGGACTCCCCGCAGGCTAAGAGTAGCTAAGAGTGTGCTTAGGAGGAAAGAGTTCAAGTGTGTGAGTCAGACAGGCTGAGTTTGAAATAAGATTCGTCCCCTTTAGTGACTTTAGGACTTTGGGCAAGTTTTCTGACTTCTGGAAGACCAGGAAACCACCCGCGGCAAGGCTGAGGGAGGACATGGAATCGTGTCCAGTGCCTGCACCAGGGAGGCACTCATTAAAGGCTGCTGGTATCATTTATTCACTCCCTCGTTCATTCACTCATCCATTCATTCAGGAAATAATCCCCGGGCCCGCTCTCTGCCAGCCACTGGGCGAGGTGCGGGGAGACAGCATGCACCGGCTGCGCAAAGTCTCTGATCTCCTGTAGCTGGGCTGGCGGGGTGGGGGTGGGGAGAGGGACTAAACAAGCTAACAAGTCAATAACATGATTGTGGATCGAGGTGGGTGTTATTGCCTCCATTAGCATATTAAGCGTGTGTTTAAAAAGTGAAAAGTATCGTCCTGCTAATGAAACAGCCACCTGGATTTGCCTCTTCCATTTCAACCACTAGTAAGTAGAACTGTCTGTTCCCCTGGGCTGTGTCGGGTGGGCCCGGTTAGGTTAGAATGAGCCTGAGCTGCTAAATCACCCTGGAGCCAGAGCTGAGTGGCAGGCGCTCCAGGGCCAGGGAATCTCTGCGAAACCGCCGTGTTTCCTCTGTGGGATGAGGGAGGGGCTCCCCCAGCCCCCTTGTGGATCTTACCTTTCTGACTCAGGGAGTGTCCCCTGCTCTCCCCTCTGGATGTGCACCAAGACTTCACTACCCTTCAAGAGTTTCCAAGAAAGACTTCTTATCTTTCTTATCTCAGCTTTCCCAACTCTTTCATCTCCGGGACTCCTTCCCTTTTCCTGAATGTGCTCTGCTATTTGCATAGGCACTACGTAGAGAGGCTTCTAGAAGGAAAGTCAAGGCCTCCTTTGCCTTTGGAGGTTGCAAACACACACTTGAAAGGAGCAGCAGGGGTGGAGACCAGCATGCCCCCATCCAAATTAGAGGTAGGAGAGACAGCTGTCCTTCCTTCTTGCTGTTGGATCATCTACTGCAATGTAACAAATGAGCCCAAACCGTCGTGGCTTAAACAATGGTCATTTGTCATCATGCACAGTTTCTGTAAGTTAGGGATTTGGAAGCAGCTTGACTGGACAGTTCTAGCTCAGGGTGTGTCCTGTGGCTACCATTGGGGTCATCTAGAAGGCTTCTTCATGCTCACATCTGGTGTGTGGATGGGGAAGACTTGTACAGCTGGGGGCTGAAACAGTGGGCTCGTGGGGTGTCTCTTTCCATCCCCATGTGCTCTTTCCACATGAGTGACATTAGGGGAAGTGGACTTCTTACGTGGCAGTCAGTGCACCCAAAGCATGTGTCCTGAGAGAAGGAGAGAGTGGGGTGGAAGCCCTGTCACTTTGTATGGCCTATGGAAAGTCATGCTGTGTCACTCCTGCTGTATTCTGTCACAGAGGCCAGCCAGGTTGAAGGGAAGGGGACATAGATTCCACCTCTTGATGGGCGATGACAAGGTTCTGGAAGACTATACGGGACTGGAAATATTGCCATGGGTGGTGCCTACCCATTAGACGTTCCTGTTTATAGTTATTGTGATGGCTGTGGGCTCAGAAGTGCGAACTGAAACAATCGGGCTTCTGTGATACAACACAGGAGAACATCTTCATGTCCTGAGGATGGGGAAGTATTTCTAAAACAGGACACAAAAACACTCTAACCATAAAGAAAACCATTGATCAATTGAACCTCATTAAAATTAAGAGCTTCTGTTCGTCGAAATGTCCCATTAAGAGAATGAAAATGCAAACCACAGGATGAGAGATGATAGTTGGACTAAAGATATTAAACAGAGGGCTCGGATTCACAATACTTAAGAAATACCTGCAAACTTTTGTGTTTTGTGTTTCCAACACAAACAATCCCATTTCTTTAAAAAAATAGGCAAAACACACAAATAAGCGTTTCACAAAAGAGAAACCCGAATGGCCAATACATTTCTCAAAAGGGAGTCAACATTACTAGTCAATTAAAATGCACTTAAAACCACAGTGAGAATTTGTATGTATGTAAATAAAACTTAGCTGTATACCTAAAATTTTTGCACCTTACTCTATATAAATTTTACACATACACAGGCAAGAAGGGCTAAATTTACAAAAAATAAACAAACAAACAAACACAAATGAAACCTGTAATACCAAGTGTTGGTAATGCTTAGAGCAGCTGGGCCTCTCAAACACGGATGGTCGGAGTCCAAATTAGGACAACCACTTTGGAAAACTGTTTAGTGGTGTTTACTAAAGCTGAACATAAGCACACACACTCCATAAATATGCCTAATAGTGATGTGTAAAGGTGGGCACCAAAGACATGGTCAAGAATGTTCATAGTCAGCGGTCCCCATCCTTTTTGGCACCAGGGACCGGTTTCATGGAAGACAATTGTTCCACAGACTGGGGACAGAGGGGACGGTGAGTGATGGGGAGCAGCTGTAAATACAGATGAAACTTCGCTCACTCGCCCACCACTCACCTCCTGCTGTGTGGCCTGGTTCCTAACAGGCCACGGACCGGTACCAGTCTGTGGCCTGGGGGTTGGGGACCGCAGTTCATAGTGACGTTATTTGTAATAGCCCCAAACTAGAGACTGCCCAAATATCGTCAGAGTGGACCAGATAAATGAAATGTGGCACATTCATACAATGCTATAAATGCAACACTTCATGTGGAACGCTATATAGCAATGAAGTTGGACACACCCAATCACGTGGGTGGATCTAACATATCATTGAGTGAAAGAACGTGCTGTATGATTTCATTTACATAAGGTTCAAAACCAATCAAAATGAATTAGGGGAAGTCAAATCAGTGGTTATCTTTGATGGGGTAGATGGGGATGACTTGGAGGTACATGATGAACACTTTTGGGGTGTTGGCAATGTTCTACATCTTGATCTGGGTGGCAGTTATGAAGATGTATTCACTTTGTATAAATTAATTGGATTTGTATACTTATATGCATCTTATACATACTGCAATTTAAAAGTTTGCTTTTAAAAGATAATTATGCCCATGTTTTATAGCAGAGGTCAGGAAACTATAGCCCCTGGGTCAAATCTGGTCAGTGACCTGCTTTATAAATAAAGTTTTATTGGAACATGGCCATCCCCATTCACTTACACTGTCTAAGGCTGTTTTGTGCTACAACGACAGAGTTGAGTAGTTGTGACAGAGATTGTAAGTATTACAGCCCACAAACCCTAATATATTTACCATCTGTTCTTTTACAGAAAACATTTGCTGATCCCCATTTTGTAGTATATCATTTTGGGGTCTCATTCAAGCCTTCTGCAGATATTAAAGAGTCAGGACTGTTTTTCAGGGAAAATGTTGACCCTATTGGAAGGCATCCCCTTGACCGACCCCCATGCATAGCTGGGGGGCCTTCCATTAGACACAAACCCCAGTTGGCTTCTTTAAGACTCCATCCCTGCCTTTGGGTGATTGTCAAAGTAATTTGATTTGCTTTGAATTTCCTTTCCTAATGCTGTTTTTTAAAATACTGATCATTTGAATTACAAAAGCAATGTATATCTTTTGTAGCAATTCAAACAATAAAGAAGTGTCTAAAATAAAATTGTCTCTCTACTCGGCTCCAACCCAACTCCCTGACGCAGTCACTGTTAAGAATTCGAAATAAATGTTTCCTTACTGTTCTCTTCATTTATAAAAACATATAGAAACTCACTTTCAGGATTTGACCTTCTTTTTCTTTTTTCTTTCTTTCTTTCTTTAATAAAAATGGGATCATGCTTGCTTTTTTTCTATTTAACAAGGTGTTGCAGAGCTATCTCCCTGTCCGCATGTATAGATTTATTTTATAATTTTTAATAGCTGCACTGTATTCCTTAATATATATATATCGTGATTTGTTCAACCATTTTTCTATTAGTGTACGTTCAGACTGTTTACAGGGTTTTGTTTTTTTTAACTATTACAAACAGTGCTGCAATAAACTTCTTGATATATTTATATCTTTATATACTGGCATTTTCATTTCTGGTGGATATATTCCCAGAAGTAGGAGTGCTGGGTCACAGTTTAAATTTTCAAAAATACCAACAGTTGATTTTCCACAATGTTATAATAATTTATAAGCCTCCCCCAATGGCGTTTGAAGGAACTGGATTTCTTATACCCTCACCAGCTCTGGCTGCTACGCATATTTTCCATTTTTGCCAATCTGATGGGTAAAAAATAGTATCTCTTTGTTCTCATTTGCATTTCCCTGACAAGTGAGGCCGAGCATCTTTTCATATGTTTATTGGCCATTTGCATTTCTGCCTCCGTGAATGCTGTATAGCCTTGGCCTATGTTTCTACTGGGTTATTGGTCTTTTTCTTTTTAATTCGTATGATTGCTTTATAAATGAAGGCTATTGACCCTTCATTAATTACATAGTTGCAAATATTTTATTTGGGCATGGTATGTCTTACCATGGCTCTGCTTTCGATTAAAAAGAAATTCAATTTCTTCCCCCAGGTTCTTGCTAAGAGTATAACTAACACTGCCTTGCAATGCTTATCAGAACTTCAGCTGGGAAAAATAATTTATATGGAGCTTTGTTTAAAGCAATGGTTCTCAAATGTTTTCTAATTTTAAGTAACAGAAACTTTTTTTTTTTTTTTTTGTGAACTAGTTTTTATGCAGACAAAAGAGTGTTGAGTTGGAGCCAGAAGCCCAGACCTCTGCCTGCCAAGGGCTTCTTCATTGCTCTCTAAGCAGCCTCTGGGACTCTGAGAACCGCTAGTGTTCCATGGAACCCAGCTTGAGAATCAGTAACCTAAAGACTGCGGTCCCTCCATTTACTTAATGACAGTTTTCTGCAGTGTGTTCCATAGAATATTAAGTAGGATATTAACCAGTGCTTTGTGAAGAGAAGACTCTGGGATTGTTCTACAGTGTGCCAAACTGAGCCATGCCTTCCCTTTTCGGACTAGATAAACTTTGATTCTTTTGAGATGAAAATGTTAGTGTACCAACAGACAGGAACCAGACCAAGAATAACAGATATCCTTTATTTCTTTTCATATGCAATGCCAAGACAGACAGTTATTGTCCTCACTGCTCCCGGTAATCTGCTGAAGGTGCAACTCTTTGGTTTTCTGATTGACCTCAACAAGTGTTGGATCTTTTAGTGCTCAGAGTTATAAAGAACTTCGGGATGGGGTCTTGTCTGACATCTATAGAGATGACCCCTTTCTATTTTTCTCAGGGGCAGAAATTGTGAGCTTGTCATGACATTCAATCATACCTTCCTTTTACCTTCTTTGGAATTTGAAGGGACAAGTTTCTTCCTAATCTTTTGTTGTTGTTGACATACCTATGAAAAACAGCAAGCAAGCAGGATCTTAAACAAAAGTGGTTTAAACAGGAGATTTGCAAATATTACTTTGTTCACTTCCTGTTTTCTTTCAGGAAAGGACAAAGGAGGGAGATTTCAGCACACCTTGCTGAAGAATAGTAGTCTGTTACTCCTACCTATTCTCATGAGAAGGAAAAACTCATTATGTGGTAGATCAGTGGAACTAGGTCCCATTTGGAGACTATCCTTAGGTTCTTGTACTGCAGTAGTCAAACTTTGGAAGGCTGGGTTTCTTTATTGCAGGACTTCTCAGAGCCTTTAAAATGCTACTGTTCATTGTGCAGTTCCAAGAAGAAGACATGGGTGGGTTTCCTACATTTCCTCAACCATAGAACCCATTATGGGGAGAGCTTCTCCAAGATTGGTATTCTATGGTGTACCTTTCAGAAAAAGCTAGACTAGACAGTCTCAAATAGATAAAACCAGACTCATAGAGAATCGCAGCTTTAAGCCCTTTGTTTTGGTCACTTATAGATTTGCTTATATTGAACTTCCCTTAACCTGAATTGAGGGACATTATAGAGAACTCATTGTATAATCTTGCTATTATTTTTATCACAGGGAGTTTGCAATAAAATTGCAACCAATAGAAAAACATTTCTTTTATACCTTATTACTAATAAATAAGCTGTGTTTTCCTGAATGATCAGTTTCCTTATACAGATGATCCTTGATTTGTGAGGGGGTTACATCCTAGTAAACCCATTGTAAGTTGAAAATATTGTAAGTCGAAAATGCATTTAATACACCTAACCTATCAAACATCATAGTTTAGCCTAGCCTGCCTTAAATGTGCTCAGAACATTTACAGGAGCCTACAGTTGAGCAAAGTCATCTAACACAAATCCTGTATTATAAGAAAGTGTTGAATATCTCACTTGTATTGAATGCTGTACTGAAAGTGAAAAACAGAATGGCTGTACGGGTACTCGAAGTACAGATGCTACTGAATGCATATTGCTTTTGCACCATTGCAAAGTCGAAAAATAGTAAACTGAGCCATTGTAAGTCGAAGACCATCTGTATCTAACACTATGGACTTTTAACTAATTATATTTCCTTCTTTGCCCTTTTTGCCAGGATTCTCAAACCAGATTTCTGGGCCACTGCCAGTAATGAAATAAACTCCATAATGTGTGTATATATGTATGTGTGCATATGTATGTGTGTGTGTGTGTGTGTATATATATGTATATATCCTTTATTTTAATATATTTTCTTACCTTTATTTTCACTTTATCCCCATTTCCTTGTTTCACATTTTTAATTCTTCTAATTCTTTTTTGAAATGTAGTGGAGCATAATAATAAAATAACTACACACCTATATGCCTATTCCAACTAGCATATATTAAATGCTTACTTATGTGCATTTAGCAGGTGCTAAATAAAGATGAACAAGTTATGATCCTTGTCCCAGAAGGACTTACAGTCTTGCTGAAAAAACAGACATATGTAAATTGCCACAATCAACAGACATAAATAATCACGACAACGTTGCGTATTAAGTAATAGGAAAGATATGTTTAAAGAGCCCTGGATATGCCACAGAGAACGCGTGGAAAGACCACACAGAAACAGAAAGAGATGTCCGAGGAACCCCAGCTATTTTAGCTCCCAGCTGTTTAGGTCTTTCTAGCATCAACCTCTGGGCAGGTGAGTGAGGGACTGTCTTAGTCCCTTTTCTGTTGCTATAACAGAATGCCACAGACTCGGTAATTTACAAAAAGAAAAAAAATTGTTTCTTACAGTTCTGGAGACTGGGAAGTCCAATATCAAGGTGCCAGCATCTGGGCCTTCTTGCTCTGTCATAACATGACAGAAGGCATCGCATGTGACAGAGCAAGAGTGTGTCAGCTCACGTGTCTCTTCCTCCTCTTATAGGGCCACCAGTCCCATCCTGGGGGCCCCACCCCACGACTTTATCTAATCCTAATTCCCAAAGACCGCACCTCCAAATACCATCAACATATGAATTTAGGGATTTACGTTTCCAACACGTGAAATTTGGGGGACGTATTCAAACCATGCAGTGACCCTTCCAGTGACTCCAGCCCCCGCCTGCAGTAGAGCAGAGAAAGGGCACCCTGAAGGCCCTGCACAAATTGCAGATTTGTGAGCAGAATGAATGTTTTAAGCTAAAAAAGAAAAAGAAAAGAAAGTGCCATGAGGACCCAGTGAAGGAGCAAATAACTTTGTGGGGAAGGGAGACAGGGAAGTTGGGGAGAAGAGTGGGAAGAGATCCAGAGATGGTTAGGCTGGGGCCACAGGTGAAGTTCAAGGTGATTGCTCACCACTTGAAAGGACATGCAGAATTTTGTGTGTGCCCCTGCATTTTTTGAGAACAGGACTCGTTGCTTTCAGCAGATTTTTCGAGGAGCTCACTGTCTACAAAAGGTTCAGATCCATTGCTGTAAAACAGTCAGAGAGAGTTGCCACAAAGAATGGAAAAAACGGGCAAAGCATTATCAAAGCATTGGAGTCTGGTTTGGTGAATACGTAGGGCAGGTGTGACTGGAGATTCACATTCACCCACTTGATCATTTTTTTGTTCAACAAGTAATTTACTGAATACCTAGTATGGAGCAGGCATCAGAAATACAACGAGGAACAGGATCGTTTGTCCCTTTAAAGACCTCATGGGCTCCAGACATTTCCCTGGAAGGTTTCTCCTAATCCCCAAATCTCTTTCCCACTGGCCTAGGAGATGAGCTTCAAAGTTTATCATTCCTCCTCTAAGGGTTTTAAGTTCCATTTTCTTCTCTCTCTGCAGCCTTTAATAAACAAAACAAAACTTTATCAAACAGTCGACAAGATACAAGTCACTAAAACCCTCCCAGGAATTAATTTTATAACCTCATTCTGGTCTTTTCTCCATCGGCATGAGAGTACCACGGTTTCTTTCTTGGGAAAGAAAAATTCCCACGAGGAATGAAAAGATTTCTTTCTAAGTTGAACCTGACAGTGGACATAGCTAAAAAAAACAAAGCTGGAGAGATAAGTTAGCCGTGTGATGTGATGTGCTTTTACCCGGCTATCATGAATCTTGATCTCGTGGGAGCACCATCTCCCAACACCCTAAGTCAGGCACCTTTGAAAATGTTAATTAGCCAAAGACTTAGCTTGCATTTCTTTCATGCCTTCCTCCCTCCCCGCCCCTCCCTCTCTGTTTCCATTTCTCTTTCTTTCAAAATCTTTCTCAAGGTATACGGGGAAAGTTCTATCCTGCTATCTTGAATGCAATTCTTGGTTTTATCGCTGACTCACAGTTCCATGTAGTGTACCTCAAATTTTCCGTCTCTGAAATGGGTATGATCGTACAAGAAAACAACGTTTGTGGAAATTTTAATGACCTTGGGTGACTAGCTTTGTAGAGGTTTAACACGGGCACACACACACACACACACACACACACACAATCTGATTAGTGTCGAGGCACAGTGGGGGCAGAGGAATTTCCTCAGAACAATCTAGGCGGAGAACATCTCACTCTCTTACCTGCTGGTGCGTTTGTCTATACATTTGGTTGAATTAAGCTGCTTAATAAACTAGCCCGCAGCCACCTCAAACTCATTCCTGAAACACAAAACACAACATTCTCTTTCAGACAAGGAGCTTCCAACTCCCGGTGGTTATGAGTAGTGGAAGAAGAACGAACACGTTTTGTTTCATGTGCAGTTTCCAGGACGCAGGTTCAAGCTTGCCCTTCAGCCCCAAGCGAGTTTTATTCTCTGGAAGTCTTCGTTGAACGTCAGCAGACTCAGAGAATCTGTTCCTGACAAGCCCTAAACCGGTGTGTCTGGCCCGATGAAAAGTTTGTATTTCCTATATGTTCACAAAGTGGAAGGGTGGAGAAAGTCTGTCTGTGTCGTGGGGATTGTAGGGCTATCAGGGGAAAGAAGGGATCTATGCCCAGTCTAGTGGTTAAACAGCAAAAAGAAACCCCAAGGCTGTGAATTCAAAAGCCATCTCTACTCAAAGATTTTGTGCTTTAGTAAACATTTTGTAATGTGTTCCTGTTGTTTTTTGCCTGCCAAGCAGCCAGTCTCCTTTGTTCTGGAAAGAGAACCCAGTTTTGTTTCAGAGATCTATCCTCCCCCATCGGACACCATCTTGGCAGTGCCATTAACCAAAGTGTCTTGCCCTCCCGTGGCCAAGAGGTAAGTCTAGGATTGTGGCTAAGTCAGATATATTCTCCCAGAAATTTGAGTCTTGAAGGACTCCCCGGGCTTAGAACTAATGAGCTCATTTGCTCAGTCATCTATGCCCTAAAGAGATTGTCTCCTGATTCCTCTGGGTTTCCAGAGCTGCCTGGTCTCTGTTCCTTTTGAGGACTGTTTTTTGCCTATTACTTCTATTATTTTGTGAACCTTTTAGTCCCCCTCCCAGCCCTCTTTTTTTTTTTTTTTTTTATTAACAGAGTCTCCCCTTCTTCTGGCCATGATGAAATAACTGGTCCCAGAGCTG
>NW_012154051.1:562576-564262 GCF_000956105.1 Propithecus coquereli
AAGAAGATATGAACATAGAAGTAGAAGATATAAAAAAGAACCTAATGGAATTTCTAGAGATAAGAAATATAATATCTAAAATAAAAATTCACTAGATGGGTTTAACAGCATATTAAAGACTGCAGAAGAAAAAAATCAGTAACTCCGATGACATAATAATAGAAGTTATTCACACTAAGGCTGTGGTCCCCACCCCCAGGTCTGCGGACCAGTACCTGTCTGTGGCCTGTTAGGGACTGGGGTGCAGAGCTCCAGCGCCCCGCCCCCATCCCCTATCAGTAGAAAAAAAATTGTCTTCTGTGAAATGTAGGAAGGGTGGGGGAGCTCACAGCAGGAGGTGGGGGGCGCTGGCGAGCAAGCGAAGCTTCGTCTGTATTTACAGCTGCTCCCCATCACTCGCATCACCGCCTGAGCTCCGCCTTTCCGGGAATAAGAGGGTAGAGGAGAGATGGTCTCCCAAAGGCAAATGCTCTCAGCAAAAGTTGGTATCATAGATGCTGAACAGGGAAAAACAACAGACTTACTGCCCTGAACAGTAAGAGCAACCGAGTACGATCTGGCCCAACTACAGCTTTTCGTGCACTCGCTTGCTCATATAGCTTGGATGTTTGTCACCTCCAAATCTCACATTGAAATTTGATCCGCAGTGTCGGAAGTGGGAGGTATTTGGGCCACGGGGGCAGATTCCTCAGGAATAGCTTGGTGCCCTTCCCCAAGGCAGTGAGTGGGTTCTCACTCTGTTAGTTCCCGGGAGAGCTGGTTGTTTAAAAGAACCTGGCACCACCTCCCCTCGCTCTTGCTCCTTCTCTCGCCAGGTGACACACCTGCTCCCCCTTCCCCTTCCACCTTGAGTAGAAGCTCCCTGAGGCCCTCACCAGATGCAGATGCTGGTGCCATGTTTCTTACACACCCTGCACAACTATGAGCCAAATAACCCTCTTTTCTTCAATAATTACCCACCTTCCTTCCCAGGTATTCATTTATAGCAACACAGTAATGCACTCAGTCCATCCTTACAACTGTGAAAGGGAGGTTTTCTCATTATCCCCACTGTACTGTGTAGACGAGAAGACTGAGGCCCAGAGAGACTAAACACCTTCCCCAAGGCCACACAGCTAGGAAGGGGCAGAGCCAGGATCTTACCTATAACCAGGGACCCCAGCTCCTCCCTGGTCCTGGGAGACCACAAGGCCCCCTCCTGCTTCCTGACAATTACGAAGCCTGGGGACAGGGAAGCTCAGTGTCCACGCAAACAAGATGCCGTGAGTGTTTCCAGTCTGAACGAGGGGCAGGGCATGGCCAGGTGTCTGTGGGTGCCATGACATCCTGGTGACCTGTGACTCGCAGCTGCAAAGTCCCAGTAGCCACCTCCGTCTTCCCCTCTGTGTGTCTAACCTCCCTCCGCCTCGCTCTTACGAGGCCACCTGTCACTGGATATGGGGCCCCCCGATAATCTAGGATGCTCTCACCTCAAGATGCTTCAGTTAATTTACATTTGCAGAGACCCTTTTTCCAATAAAGTCATGTTCACAGGTTGGGGCATTAGGATGTGGACATTTTTTTTTTTTTTGGCAGGGGTGGCGGTGACACCCCTATTAAACCCACTACAGTGGAAAAAGCAGCCGAATTAACTTTCCTCCTTTTCAAAGCTGTTGCTGGGCCCATGAGCGACCAGGTGAGAGACAC
>NW_012154051.1:566167-657869 GCF_000956105.1 Propithecus coquereli
GACTGTGTCTTACAAGTTTCCCACAGATCGGAGCAGAGAAAGCGGAGGCGGCAGGGACTTCCGTGGTTTTCTGGGGTGGCCGCAGCATCCTACTCTTTCTCCTCCCACCTCTTTTCTGTGAGATTTTGGGTTCACCTTACTCTCAAACTCTGGAAGTGAGCAGATGGCCTGGACCTGACCGTGGAGAAGCTCACAAGCCCCTGGCCATGAGACTCAAGCTGGGACAATCAGAGCCAACTTCAGGAATGTTGATGGAACTCTTAGGAGGGAGGAAATCTTTCTTCTGGGTTTCCAAAAGGTCAAGTTTTAAACTCAGTACTGCTGTTGGCTGTCTTTATACAACAGATGGAAGAATTGGCCTGAGAATGAAGGCAACAGAGATGAAAACAAAAATGGAGACAACAATGTCCTGATGACCATTGGTACCCCTTGATCCAGCCACGCCTGAAGCCATCACCCCTTGAACTTGCTAGGTAGATGAGCCAATACAGTCCCTTTTTGGCTTAAGCTAGTCTGAATTGGGTTTTGATCTCTCACAGTCAGAAGAGTCCCAAGTAATACAAAGCTTGATAAATACCTTTTGGAATCTAAATTTACCTGGGGCCTCATGCAGAACCAAGAGGCAGGCAGGTGATTGCTGAGTGCCAGCAATAGTGAGAGCCTGTGAAGGGACTCTGCCTTCTGGCACACTGATGTCCCTTAGCCTCCTCTTGCAGACAGGGAGGTGAAACAGTGAGAGAGGGGAAATAAAAGGAAAAAAAAAAGGGAAGGGATTTCGGAGTAAAACAGATTGGGCTCTTATCTCTTCTTCATCACTCACGAGCTCTGAGACCTTGGGCAAGTGACTTACTCTCTATGATCCTGGGTTTTCTCCCCTGTGGGAGGGGTTAATAATACTGCCTTTGAGTTGCAGCGTGCATGGGTGCTAGATTCTACAGTCAGTGGGAAGGAAAAAACTTCCATGAAAATCCTTTAATTCCATCCCCCCCAAAGGTATGGCAGGGCCGCAACTCTCAGCAAATGTCCTAACTCAGCCACTTTCCTTCCTCCCCCAGCCTTGCCACCAATCCCACGCTTTAGTTGAGCACCACTGAATACGCATTTTAAACTCTAGACCAGTGATTTGCCACCAGGGCGATTTTGCCCCCCAGGTGATATCTGGCAATGCCTGGAGACATTTTTGGTTGTCACAACTTGGGGAGGGGTGGGCACTACTGGCATCTAATGGGTAGAGGCCAGGGATGTCGCTAAACATCCTTCAGTGCACGACACGGCCCCACAACAAATCATTATCCAGCCCAGAATGTCAATAGTTCCAAGGTTGAGAAATCCGGCTGTAGAATCCCACTTAGCATAGAGAGCTGCTCATTCTAGGAAAGGTTGCCAGGATTGGAGACTATCGGAAGGACGGATCCATTTATGCCAATTTCGTCCTTCCCGTGTGGCAAGTTCAAATGAGGCCATGACAGGTCTACACCCTTTCAATGAGCATTTTTCTCTTTTCTTTTTGGCCAACTGCACATAGTTGAGTTTGTGGGAGTTAAATGCATACATTGTGTGAGCTGAATGCACGCACGCAATGCGTGTGGCCACTCTCTCTATATCACAGGGTTACTGGGAGCAGGAGAGAGGCCTTCTGCAGAACGTGCTTTGCACGGGGTGAGCCCTTGAGCGTTCACACTGGCTACTTTTATTACTCTCACATGTCGTGCGTGCCATGTGATAGCAGGTGCTCAACCCAGCATTGCCAAACGGACTTAGATTCACAGTGAGTTCTCTGGGCCTTATGAAGGAGGAGGTGACAGTTCCAAGGGCACCTCGATGCGCAGAACTTCCAAGCATCCTCCTTCTGCCACCTGCTTCAATAGCTACCACCCTCCTCTGTTTTCTATATCCCTTACCCCCAACCACAGGGAGCCCAGGATCGACTGTCCTTGCCGACCACACTCTGGCCCCCAGCCCCAGCTCTTGCACTTGACTCTGATCCCATCCCTTTACCTCTTTGGAGCCTCAGTTTCCCTCCCAGTAAAACAAGGATCCTACCCCTGCATCTGTGCCCGATTGTCTGTGGGGCTCATTCTGAACATAAGCCCTGCACCACCAGGCTTAGAAACTGGCTCCCCGGGGTCCAGATGCAGCCTGCAGCCCGGCTCACGGTTTTTTTCTTAAATATTTGAATTTCGTTTTCCCCCATTGTTTAAAAATCGAGGATAAATTCACATAATATAAAACTAAGCATTTTAAAGTGAACAACTGGGTGGCATTTAGCACATTCACAATCTTGTGCAACCACCACCTCTAGCTAGTTCCAAAACGTACTCATCACCCCAAATGGGAACCCTGCACTGATTACTCATTCCCTCCCGGACTCCCTCCCTCCCGCCCCTGGCAGCCACTGATACGCTTTCTGCCTCTATGGACTTGCCTGTTTGGACATTTCGTAGAAATGGAATCACACACTGTGACCTTTAGTGTCTGGTTTCTTTCACTTAGCGCAATGTTTTCAAGATGCGTCTGCGTTGCAGCGCGTGTCATGATGGACATCTGGCTGTTGTCATCAGTGCTGCTAGGAACATGCAGGTGGATATACTTGTTTGAGTACCTGCTTTCAATTCTTCGGGGCTCATACCTAGGAGTGGAATTGCTGGGTTATGGGATAATTCTATGTTTAACTTCTTGAGGAACCACTAAACTTTTCCACAGTGGCTAAGCCATTTCATTTTCCCAGGAGCAATGCACAAGGGTTCCAATTTCTCCACGTCCTCGCCAACATTTGTTACTTTTCTGTGTTATGATGGCCATCCTAGTGGGTGTGACGTGGCACCTCATTGTGGTTCAGTTTGATTTGAACATGTCACATGAAAAGATTTCACATAAAAGTCCCGGTTAATGGCTTCTCTTGAAAAAGGAAAGATCTGACAACATCAGGACCACATTTGGGTGGGGCCGGTTTCGTCTGAAGCTAAGTGGCAACTGTCCCCTTGAGCTGGGACATCCCCTCCTCGTTTTTTCCACAAGCTCCACCCCTCTCTAATGTTTCCCCAAGCTGAGGCAGCTACCTCTTCTCATCACACTCCATTATTGTTTTTCTTAAGAAGCCAGCACCCCGTCTCCATCAAAAGTGAGGAAAAGAAAGACAGTCTTGGGGGCTCCTGGGTTTCTGGGGTATAGCAGGGCCCATAAATCTTTGTGGAACTATTTAATATGCACTTGGGTCATTTGCTTATTTCCACCACCTGGTCCCTATAGAGGTCTGAGTGGGTGACACACACACACGCCCCAGCTCTGTCCCCTGTCCTTCCTTAGAGGGGCCATGGAGATTGTGCCCTTGTCCCTAGGCCGATGCACCTGGGCCAGCCTGGGCTTTGCTGGGGGCTCGTTCACCTGCTGCTCCTGCGTGGACCTGCCTGCTTAACTCTCACCTGCGCAGCTCCCATCCTTCTCTGGGTCTTAGCTTTGGGCCTCTCCCCAGCCCCAAGCTCGGCTCAGCGCAAGTGTCTGCTGCGCATGCTCGCCGGGCAGGACTCCGCCTGGCCCCGTGCGCAGCCGTCACTCATTAATCCTTTTCGTGATTCCTTCCCTCTTTGCAAAACGTGGCCCCCAGGTGGGCTCATTCACAGAATCCCACTTCTCAGTTTATGCCACACGTTCACCATTTGTCTGTTCAAGGCCCCTCTTGTGCCTTGTTTTATTATTTTTTGCCTTCGTCTAACTGTTGGCACTTCTCACTGCCTCCCACGGGCAGCGACTCCAGTGTCTGCAAAATAAATCCTTCCAACCCACTTTCCAATGCTTATGAAACTTACATAGTCTTGCTCGGTGAGTGGATATTTTAAATTTATGGCCATGGGATTGTGTCATCAATCTCAGTCTAGTTCCTACTTTTTTCATTTCGCACTATGTGTTTCAGATCTAGCCATGATGACATATGCAAATCTGGTACCGTGTGTTTTATTTCGGCCTGCTGCGTATTATTCCACCATCCACATGTGTCATGTCTGGTTTACCCACTTCCCCCAGTCAGGGACACATGGGTCACCTCCGGCTCCTTGCTGGGACACACTTGGCTGCCACCAGCATCCTCATGCATGTGTCCTTATGGTCCTACGCAGGAATGTCTCTAAGATACACAACCCAGAGAGGGGTTGCTGTGTCACAGATTGTTATGGGTTGAATTGTATCTCCCATAAAAGATATGTTGAGTCCTAATCCCTAGTACTTCAGAATGCGACCATGTTTGGAAACATCAAACAAGGGTCATTGCAAATGTAATTAGTTAAGATGGGTTACACTGGAGTAGGGTGGGCCCCTAATCCAATGTGACTGGTGTCCTCATAAGAAGAAGAAAAACACTATGAGGACAGAGACGCACAGGGAGAAAACCATGTGACAATGGAAGCAGAGACTGGAGAGATGCAGCTGCAAGCCAAGGAATGCCGAGGATGGACGGCCACCACCAGAAGCACAGAAGAGGCAAGGATGGATTCTGCCCAGAGACTCAGAGAGAGCATGGCCCTGCTGACATGTAGTCTGGGTCTGCATCCATGAATTCCTCTGAACGTTTGCAACTTAGAACTTTCTTAGAAGTTTCTCTTAATGATGAAAACCAGTGATGTGGTTCACACTCATGTATTAATTGATACATACTATATCCATCCATGCTTCCATCACCATCCATCCATCATTCATCCATCCACCACCATCCATCCATCCATCCATCATTGATCAATCCATCCACCATCGATGCATCCACCATCTGTCTGTCATCTGTCCAACCATCATGCATCTATCTGTCCATCCATCTATCCATTCATCCACCTGTCCATCCATCCATCCATCCACCACCATCCATCCATCATTGATCAATCCATCCACCATCCATCCATCCACCATCCATCTGTCATCTGTCCAACCATCATGCATCTGTCTGTCCATCCGTCTATCCATTCATCCATCTGTCCATCCATCTGTTCGTCCTTCCATCCACCTGTCCATCCATCCATCCATCCACCACCATCCATCCATCATTGATCAATCTATCCACCATCCATCCATCCATCATCCATCTGTCATCTGTCCAACCATCATGCATCTATCTGTCCATCCGTCTATCCATTCATCCATCTGTCTATCCATCCATCTGTTCGTCCATCCATCCACCTGTCCATCCATTCATCCATCCACTCATTCTACAGATATTTACTAGGTGCCTGCTCAGTGCTGGGGTCACAGTACTGAACAGAGCAAGGCAAACAGGTCTCATGGAACTCATCATCGGTAGAGAAGACAGACATTAAACTTACAGTGTTCAGTCACAGACGTGTTAAGCCCTGGGCAGGAAGAATGCAGTGCCTATGAGAACATACCAGGGGGGTGCCTAACAAAGCCTGCGGGTCGTGAGACTTCCCTGCAGAGAGACCCTGAAGCTGAGGCTGAAGGACGGTCCAGATCACCCAGAGGAAATGTGAGCAGGACGAGCCTCCCCCAGGGCAGAACAGGTGTGCACAGTGTGAGGCGGGAAAGCACTTGGTGCTTGTGAGGAAATAAAAAGAAGTCAGGCTGGCTGGAGTGGAGGGAGGACTAGAGAATGGTCGGGGACGTGGCTTAATAATCGTGTCAGAGCCATTAGCTCCGGGGTGTCCCCTGGGGAGCTGCGTTGGTGGTGAAGCCCCCACCAGATTAGGAGCAGGCGTCAGTCCCAGTGTCACCATGGCTCACTTTGAGGCTGCCCTGCCTCCGTCCGCAGACTAAGAAATGGTCATACCAGCATCCACTCCGTAGACGAGGTGAGCAATCATACGACACCCCTGGAATGCCTCAAGCCTCCCTAGCAGGGGAGGAAAAACCAACTGTGTAAAGCCATCCACTTTTGCCATTGCTCAGAGATTCTGCATGTCAGTAAGACACGCAGCAAATAC
The DNA here is from genome assembly GCF_000956105.1 of Propithecus coquereli. Classification (NCBI taxonomy): domain Eukaryota; kingdom Metazoa; phylum Chordata; class Mammalia; order Primates; family Indriidae; genus Propithecus; species Propithecus coquereli. The sequence goes on from NW_012154051.1 coordinate 572,086, forward strand.
AAAGCCGATGGCTACACTTTGCATTCACCTGGTTCCAGTCTTTCCGGGGGAGCTAAAAGATGGGGAGTCTTGCCCCATCTAGCCTAGCACATGCCTGTGAGGCAGTAAAGGTGGAACAGAGACAGAGGAGGCAGCGAAGAAGCTGAGAGGTTGTCACCTCCCAAGGTCATGCCGCAAGACAGGTAGAAGAGGCTAGAGTAGAGGATGGGCTTCCTGCCTCTCGGTCCACTGCCAAACACATTATATAGGCAGAGCAGGGAGGGATCACTTTTCTCCATAATTGGAAATACCACCGAGAGCTAATTTCTCCCCAGCAGATCTGCGGAGAGCAAAAGAGCACTTGACCTAGAGTCTTGTTAGGGAGTGGTCTGTCATGCAGACTGCAAAACAATCAGCTAGCCATCATAGTTCCATTTCTCTTGGGCTGCTTCTGGCCAGAGAGAGAGAGAGAGAGAAAGAGAGAGAGAGCGCCCCAGTCAAGGCTGGGAGAGTGGCCTGCAGCACACGCACTCAGCGCTGTCAGTAATTGGGTTTTACGGACGCCCGGATTCAAGGGCTACAGCTTAGAGCCTCTGCATCGATTTAACTATCGTTTCAGGTCCATGGCTCACAGCTAGAAACCAGCCTACATAAAACCCCACATTATGACGCTTCCCTTCTTGTTTAGGACACGGCATTCCGTTAGGAAAACCAAACTACTTAGAGGAGAGTTTGATGGATGAGCCTGACGTTGTAATCTCGCTGAACAATGACAGGGCTGTCCTATTAGCGGGAGACACCCCAGTGTACACCATCCAGCCCTCTAGTGAGCACCCAACTTTACGCTCCAAAGCCCTCAGAAGATGTGTTTCAGAGACCTTTTCTTGACCTAATTGCAGAGTCCAAACAACGAAATTTAATGACTGAACAAGTATTTATTGAGTGCCCACTACAGCCGCCCAGATCCTGGGTTAGACGGTGGAGAAATACAAGGGCTTGAAGCTGTGGTCCCTGCCCTCAAGGGACTTTTGATCTATTTAAGAAGGTAAATAGGTCAGGTGCAGTGGCTCACACCTGTAACCCTAGCACTTTGGGAGGTTGAGGCAGGAGGATCCCTTGAGGCCAAAAGTTCGAGACCAGCCTGGGGCACATAGCGAGTCACCGTCTCTAAAAAAATTTTTTAAAAATTAGCCGTGTGTGGTGGCACAGGCCTGTAGTCCCCAGCTACTCGGGAGGCTGAGGCAGGAGGATCGCTTGAGCCCAGGAGTTGGAGGCTGCAGAGAGTTATGATGATGCCACTGCATTCTAGCCCAGGCAATGGAGCAAGACACTGTCTCCAAAAAAAAAAAAAAAAAAGATAGATAATCAGTAGTCATGGCAGCCTGTGCTCATTTCCCACTAAGTGCTACTAAAATTAAATGCACGAGAGCAAAATTAGCAAATAGGTGGCCCCTTCTCTTCCCTCACCAATGCCAGATATTCCTAATTACTCACGGCATCTGTTATGAGTTGAAGCGTGTCCCCCACAAAAGATAGGTTGAAGCCCCAACCCATGGCACGTGTGAATGTGGTCTTTGCAGCTGTAATCAAGTTAAGATGAAGTCATTAGCATGTGTCCTAAGCCGATGACTGGTGTCCGTTTCAGGAGAGGGAGATTTGGCCACAGACATGCGCACAGAGGAGAACACCATTCGAGGACATGGACGACAGCTGTGTGAAGATGGGGACAGAGGTTGGAGTGATGCAGCCACAAGTCAAGGAACTCCTGGGGCCACCCGAAGCTGGAAGAGCAAGAGAGAATCCCCCCACTAGAGGCTTTGGAGGGAGCATGGTCCTCCCCACCACACCTGGATTGCAGACTCCTCACCTCCCACACTGGGGAGAATACATCTCTGTTTTTTCAAGCCATGCAGTCTGTGTATTTTGTTACAGCAGCCCCGGGAAACGAACACAGCACCCTTCATCCCACCCCAGATCTGTTCTCAGCATCCCCCTCAATCCTGTGCTCCAGGTTGTCCCTGCCAATCCCATCCCAGTTGGCGCCCGAGATGAAATCTATTTGCGGTCCCTGGTCTAGCAGTTCAGCGGGGTGTCGAGCGAGGCCTCCTGGGTAAAGTGGGGTGGGCTAGGCGTTGAAGGACAGGTAGGACCCAGACGGGGGAGCACGGTACCCAGCTGGGCAGGAGTTTGAGCCGGCTCAATTGTTGTCCATTTCTGTCTTCCATCCAGGGACACCGTAGCTGATCCAGCAGCAACAGCTCACGGACATCGTGAGGTCACCTGAGGGCAGGTTTGTAGACATCTGCTTTGTAGACACACAACGGAGCACACACGGAGGACACACGCTCGCGCACACACGCAGAGTATGTCTATTTTAGGCACACTCATTAGCAGCTCACTTTAATCATCCTTCACGCCTGCATCTCAAATACCAAATACTTTGGTGTGTGCTGTCTATGAACACACACCAAAAATAGTTCTGGGTGGATAAATGCATGAGCCAAGAGGCTGGCTGATTGCAATTTGAGTCAAGTGAAGTCACAGCCTCTCAGATCCCTTCAGTGCAGCCAAGGCAGGAATCTTAACCCAGGGTATCAACAGCTAGCTAACCTGAGCCGCCCCCCGCCAGCCGCGTGCAGCTGACCTCTCTGGGCCGGACAGCGAAGATGCTCTGTCTCCAGTCCTGGGACAGGGTGTGTCTGCCTGAGGGTTGGACCCTGTGGCTGAAATCCGATGCTTACTGCCACGGCACGCTCACCCCACCTGGGATGCGGTAGTTCTCGCAGGTAGGTATTTTGCGGCAACGAACTTGCACCATTGAAAGAGTGGCATGAATGTCAGTGAAAAGGAGAAGGTGGCAGGCCTCTCTGCCGTCTGCCTCTCTTTCCTCCGCGTTCGCAGGTACTTGGTGCTGACTGCTGCCTTGATTTATTCATCATGACAAGGATAAAAGGAAAAAAAGAATTATATGAGTGCTCAGCCCTCTCCCTGCCTGCCACCCCCACGGGGAAGGACCCAGTGTCATTTTGCAGTGGGATAAATAAATGGTGCCCGCCCCCTCCCAAAAGATACATCCACATGCTGACCCCACCCCCCAGAACCCGGGAATATGACCTTATTTGGAAAAAGGGTCTTTGCAGATGTAATTAAGTTAAGGTTCTCGAAATGAGATCATCCCGGATTAGCTGAGTGGGCCTAAATGCTACGACAAGTGTCTTTGTAGGACACACGCAGGGAAGAGACGCAAGGGGAAGCCCACGTGAAGACAGAGGCCAAGGTTGGAGTGATTCTGCCACCGCCCCAGGAAAGCCAAAAGCCACCAGAGGCTGGAAGAGGAGAGGACCGAGATCTCCCCTGCAGCCTCCAGAGAGGAGCATGGCCCTGCTGCTTCCTTGATCTTGGACTTCTGGCCTCCAGAATGGTGGGGGAATCGATTTCTATTGTTTTAAACCCCCAAGTTTGGGGCAATTTCTTATGGCAGCCCTAGGAAATGAATACACATGTCTTGTGTCAACAGCAAAATGGGCCAAGTGAAAAAAAAATATCGGAGAAGCCAACAGGATTTGAATAATAATAAAAACAACACTGAGTTACATTTATCAAGCACTTACTATGTGCCAGGTAGCTGCTCAAATTAGACAGAGACAAAACTAAATTTGAACTCAGCAAGATGTGCCCCAGAGCCCATGTGCTTACCGGGAAAGAGTGGAAGTTATTTTTGGAAGGGGAAACGGGAAGGGGATGAGAGATGATAGATCTGAAGGAGAGCTTGGAGGAATTTGAGAGCGATTTTGGGGCGAACTGCCATGCTGGTGAGATATAAAAGTTCAACAGTTTTGCTTTTGAACTTTTAAAATAGGATTGGTGTGTGTGTGTTCCTAGAGAAATTTGGTAAAGATTTAAGTTGTTCTCCAGTTTAGAAAAGAATTTTTTTTTTTTGAGACAGGGTCTTGCTCTGCTGCCTGGGCTAGAGTGCAGTGGTGTCATCATAGCTCACAGCAACCTCAAACTCCTGGGCTCAAGCGATCCTCCTGCCTCAGCCTCCCAAGTAGCTGGGACTACAGGCATGTGCCACCACGCCCGGCTAATTTTTTAATTTTTTTGTAGACATGGGGTCTTGCTACAATGCTCAGGCTGGTTTTGAACTCCTGACCTCAAGCAATCTTCCTGCCTTGGCCTCCCAAAGCACTGAGATTATAAGCGTGCCTATAATCCCACTGTGCCCTGACTAAAAAAAAAATTTTCTTTTACATGATGCTGTGCTGAGACTGGAGCATGTGATACCCAAGTTTTATGCGGGTTATTTTTTACTTATCCTACATTCATCCACTGAACTCCGGCTTATCTGCTGAAACTTATGCTCAGGGCAGGCAGACTGGCAGATGAATGAGAAGCAGACCCTTCCTTGGACAGGGCTCAGCTCCTGAGGTAGGGTGGGGCCAGCACGGAAATGATGCCTTGAGTTCAGGCATCATTCTGTGGGCAGGGAGAGCTTTTGTGCAGGAGGACAAAGCTGAGAGTCATGGAGAACTGGCTCTGCGTCCCCCAGGCAGCTGACCGTTTCCAAACCCCCACCCCTCTCACCTGCAGTGGGCCGTTAGCTAAGTGGATAAACCGATCCTTGCTGAGTATTAATGAATCACCCCATCCAGCTAACACAATTAGATGAAGCATTTTTTTTCTCTAGGCTTTTAAAATATTTTTTGGAAGGGGGGAGAATGAGAAACGGGGCATGGAGTGAGGTTGGTTGACTGTCCCAAAATCTTATCACCTGAACGCAATCATAGAGTTAGTCCTGGCTTCCAGAAAATGTTTGCCTTGTCTATATGGACAAAAGTAGATTTGATTCTGTTTTGAAACCACAGGGCAGCCAAATCTGGTGTGGTCGTGTGACTCTATAGTTAGCAGAACTCTTAAGGAGAACACAGGCTACAGTTAGAAATTAGCCTTGGGGGAAGGTCTGCCATTTCTCCTCCCTTGCTGGCAGAGTAAAATCTCTTTCCTCCTCTCCCACACCCACAAAAAAAAAAAAAAAAAAAGAAGATAGAAATTATCCTTGGAAATCCTCGGAAAGACATTGAGTTTGGGGCCGGTGTGCTTTCTCCCAGTCGGTCCAGGGCAGCTGGGTTTTCTCCAGCATTCGAGAAGGTTGCTGATGGCTTAGCTGAACAACAGAGGAAGAAGTCGGCCAGCTTTTGGAGGTTACAGGATAGAAAACAACAGATATTTAAATACTAGACTCATGTTCAGGCTGAGAGGCTGGGGAACGGAGATTACTGAGTGGACCCCAGATCCACACCGGGAGAAGACTGGCAGGTGAAACCTTGCCTGGTACTTGCATTTATTCATGAATTTTATCTTTTCTCTCGTTATTATTAATATATTATTATTGTTATTAGTATTATTCTGCCGAGTCTCTCTCACTGAATTTGCATAACATAATTGCGTAAGTTATAGGACTATGCTATAATGCAAATTTTTGTTGAAAGGACTTGCCTTTGAACGTGAGAGTTACATCCTCCTGGGTTTAGGGAAATCAGAGCAGTTTTGGTCTCTGATCCTTTCTCAGAATAAAGTTCGGCCAGCTTAGCTGTCAGTGCGGCTCTACCGAGGGATTGCAGTCTTCCAGTCAAGTTGGGTCTTGTCCACGGTGATCTGGAAGCCAATTTTCTGAATGAATCACAAAATTGTTCCACAGTTGCTGCGTTGACTCAAAAGCCCATCTTCCAGGGCTATGCAGACATGATGGTTGTGGACACACTTTATATCTGGCCGCATTTTATGTTGGGTGGCGTTTCCCAAAGTGTGCTCTGGGGAACACCAGGGAGGTAGGACGATCCGTGGAAAAATGATTTCCTGGGCCGGAGAAGTTTGGAAACCTGCTCTTGGACGTGCATTCACACATCGGTGGAATCTAAGCAAAGACATCCGGGTGACTTGGGTTCCTGCAGCATTGGGAACCAGGAACACAGGCAGGAGAGGCAGGAGGTGGCCGGGCCCACGCCAGGTGCCCCAGGCTGTGAGACAAACCTGACCTGGGAGATGGGGAGTACGTGGGTGTTTCAAATTGGGCTGGGCTGGCCTTTTTAATATTGGAAAGCAGCCACGAAGTGACACGACCTGCCCATGACGCCACTGAGGGCTGGGATACAGGGAGACTCGAAAGAAAATGGCTGACAGCTGTCTTTGGAGGAGAATTCAACCCTTTTATGTCTGTGCCCACTGGGCTCAGATATATTGTAAGGCAGCTGCGAAGAACACCAGGTATCTCTTCTATTTGAAGACGGCTATCGTGGGTTGAAGAGTGCTCCCCCACAAATTCGCGTCCACCCAGAACCTCAGAATGTCATCTTATTAGGAAATCGGGTCTCTGCAGATGTCATTAAGACAAGGATCAAGATGAGATCATCCTGGATTAGGGTGGGCCTTAAATCCAGTGACAAGTGTCCTTGTAAGAGACAGATAAGGACACACAGAGATGCACAGAGGAGCCAGGTGACAAGGGAGGCGGCGATTGGAGGGATGCACCCACGAACCAAAGAATGCCAGGGGCCACCAGGAGCTGGAGGAGGTGAGGAAGGATTGTCCCCTAGCGCCCGCAGAAGGAGCGCGGCCCTGCCAATACGCTGATTTTGGACTCCTGGCCTCCGGAACTGTGGGAGGATACATTTCTCTTGTTTTAAGCCCCCAGGTCTGTGCTACTGGTGACGGCAGCCCTGGAGCCTAATACAACCCCCGTGCCAGTGTCGCCGCGGACAGGCAGGACAGAATTCCCCACTGCAGACCGAAACTGTGAACTATGCATACTGCATCCCTGTCGACGAAGGTATAATGGATACATGTGAACTTGAGACGTGCTGATTTTTGCACCAGGGGTGGATAATTAGCAAGGGGCTGCGTGACGTGACAGTCTCGAGGGCTCAGAGACAGCACGGACATAGAGAGACAGAAGGGTTTCAGGGACACCGGATTTGTCCCCGGGTGACGGGACGCAGGAAGGGCAGGTGAAGCCCACGAAACTGCTGGAGGTAAGTCAGCTCGCAAAGCCACGAAGGCCGAGAGCCGTCTCTCAGGGAGCCAGGTCTTGGCAGACCCGAGAAAGAGCGACTTGATAAAGACACAGTCCTGGAAGAAGCCCAGCGAGGACAGAGCCACGGGGCCAGGTTCCCAGCGATTGCCAAGGCTGGACCTCAGGGCCCAGCCAGCCATTGTGCAACGAGTCACCCCTGTCCCTGACGGCCCTTACATCCCAGGGTGTCCTTAGTTCCTTCTCTCACTGTCCTTTAACTTCCCCAGAGTCTGAGTCTTGGGCTGTATGGAGCTTTGACTACTGGCACCATTTCTCTTTGCCTCTGTTCTCCAGTCTACAAAATGAGGGTGATAATATGCGCCTCCTAGAACGTTCAGGGGATTCTCTGAGATAACACAGGGAGGGTGCTTCTCCCAGTGTCCGGCACACAGCCAGTATTTGCTTTGTCAGCTGCTAGTGTTATTACTGCCGCCGTGGGTAAGACTTGTGCTCCTACCCACCAGCTTCCTACGTGCCGGGCATGGTGCTCAACACTTTAATTACGATTTAAATTCTCACAACTATGGGGGAAGGAATTATAAGTGTTTTACAAGGGAAGAAACCGAGGCTCAGGGAGGACGGGGCATTGGCACAGAGTCACACAGATGGCAAAGTCAGGATTCAAACTCAAGTCCCAGAGTCCTGGCTTTTTACTATGGCATCTGATAGCTCAAGGGATGGTTTTATATGCCACGGGGGTGAAATTTTTACTTCTGATAGTTATGTTTGTATTTTATCGTGTATCAGAAAAATGCAGGTTTCTCATTTATGGTAGTGATGTAGAATTTCCTTTTAAATAAACTTATTTAAGCTGGGTGCAGTGGCTCACGCCTGTAATCCCAGCACTTTGGGAGGCCAAGCGAGGCAGGAAGCTCGCTTGAGGCCGGGAGTTTGACACCAGCCTGGGCAATACAGCAAGACCCTGTCTCTACAAAAAAATTTTAAAAATCAGCAGGGCACAGTGGTGTGCACCTGTAGTACCCAGACACTCAGGACGCTGAGGCAGGAGGATCACTTGAGCCCAGGAGGTCAAGGCTGCAGTGAGCTATGATCACGCCCCTGCACTCCAGCCTGGGGGACAGAGCAGGACCCCATCTCTCAAAAAAGTTTTAAATAAAAATAAACATATTTAGCAGCACTATTCACAATAGCCCAAAAATGGAAACAGCTCAGACATCGATCAATGGATGAATGGATAAATAAATTGTGCTATATCCACACGATGGAATATTATTCAGTCCTGAAAAGGAACGAAGCACTGACAAATGCTAAAACATGGAAAAAAACCTCAAAAACATTACACTAGGTGAAACAAGCCAGGAACAAAAGGGTAAATATCATAGGGTTCCATTTATATGAAATGTCCAGAATAGATAAATCCATAGAGACAGAAAGCAGATCGGTGGTTGCCAGGGGCTGAGGGGAGGAGGCACTGGGGAGGGACTGGGGTGTGACTGCTTACTGGTTACGGGGTTTTATTTTGGGGTTGATAAAAATGTCCTGGAACTAGACAGAAGTGACGGCTGCACACGCTGCATGTACTAAATGGCACGGAACTGTTCACTTTAAAATGCTTAATTTTACGATGTGTCAACTTCACCTGCATAAATCAAAAAATTCACTGATTTAAGTTTGAAAAAGGAAGCTTATTGAAAGAAAAATAGGAACAAAATCTCAGCACGGTGGGAGCGCAGATACGGCAGACACCATGAAGGGGGTAGTTAGAAAACGTGGCCCCGGATGAGCCGCTAAGTGCACAAGGCAAGCCCCGAAGAGCTAAGTCAGCGTCTTGCTCTCTTTTGTTGTTGGTGGTTTTTTCCCCCCTCTGAAGCCAGCTCAGTGCTTAAGGAAAACTTGTTGAGTTCAGCTCAGCCCGGCTCAGCCCGGCTTAGTTAATTGAGTTAAGGCGAGCTGCGTCGCGCTGAATGCGGCAGCTGGCCGGCCTGGAGCAGATCCAGGCGGGAGATGTTGAGAATCACGCTAATTCAATAAGCTACTGCAAGGTAGTCTAAGTACTGAGGCCGTGTGCCTCTCCTTCCCTGACTCACCTGCGTCCGCCTGGCACCCTCGGAGCCACGCCCACCTGGTAATGGGATCGTTCTCTCCTTGTAATCCCCCCGTGCGTGTTTGCTGAGGACACCGGGTGACAGGAGGAAATAAAAGGACAACACAAGCTCAGCTGGGAGCCCCTGGGCAGTGGCAGGGCCCAAAGGAAGCAGAGAACTTTCTGTCTGTCTGTGTGCAGGTGCTGGTAGCACCCTACATCTTCCTGGTCCAAAGCACTCTTTGTGCATCTAGCGTAGCAACGTAACTAAGAGTTCATCTCTTGACTCTGATTGCCTGGGTTTCAACCTGGCTGAGGACCTCAGACAAATTCATTCATCTCTCTGCGCCATTTTTGACACCTATAAAATGAAAATAATAATAGTACCTACTGTATGGGGTTGTTGGGACGGTTCAATGAAACCATGCACGTCAAGCGCTTAGCACACTGTTCCAGGAACATTGGACAGGCTCAGAAAGGTTAACTAGGAGGATTAGGTCCGGTCAGCGCAGCAGAAAGCTGTGTTTGAAATACATGGCAGGCCTGGTGTACGGACACTAGCTTCCCCGGCCCCATGGAGGACAGAACAGTTGTTTGTAAACATGCTCCTAAACGGAAGCACATGGCTGACTCGCGTAAGTTCTCTGGAAGGGTGATGTAAGCTTCCAGGACTGGGAGAGAGGAGCAGGAATCCGGCTGCTTTTCTCCATCCTGGCAGGATTCTACCTGCAGCCTGAGTCCTCGGGTGCAGGGAACCCAGAGACTAGAAAAAAACTTCACGAAGGTTCCCTCTTCCTGCTCTGCCCTGGGAAGCTGCTCCCCTTGTCCAGGGGTCTGCACGATTGGCTAATAAATCCGGAAGGTAGGGCAGGGGTGCGTGTGATGGTCTTTGCCCACAGATCTCTGCCCCGTCTGCAAGGTTGCACGTGCAAAGGCCAGGAGATGGGGATCTGGAGCTGTGGTTTCTCAGACGTGCCCGTGGCCTCGGTCAAGTTCTTGCCTCTTTCTGAATGGGTGAGTGGAGAGGGGTTCCAGAAAAATTGCTGATTTTTCAAGCTTAAAAAAAATCCTGTGAGTCCTTTGTTTAAATAAAAGTGTAGAAAGAAACCGAATGTATCAACGGACGTAAGAATTGCTGCGTGGTTGAACTAGGGGAGGGAAGTGCCACAGCCACAGGTCCCACAGCCACCTGCTCTCTCTGGCTTCCTCCCTCTGCACATTTTGAAAAGTACCAACTAGACTGAATTCCTGCACGGTGGCTGGACCAGAGGCACAGGGCAGGACAGAGTTATATGAAGGTCCCATGGTGGTCTCCAGCGGCTTGAAGAAGGTTCGAAACAGAGCTGTTGTGCAGGTCTGCTCGCCCCTTAGTGACAGTGTGACACAAGAGCTTAGGCTATCGGGTCTTTCTGTCCACTCCGTGTCCAATCCTTCTTCTGGCAAGAGCACCCTGATTTTCTTTGAGGAACCACTCACTCTTACTCTGTCTAGGTGGTTTGGTGAGGCTTCAGCAGTGACTGGAACATGGACATTCAAATTATTCAGCCATGAGCAGCTGAAATATCAGAGCCCACTGGACCTGACCCTGGGACTTTTATGGAAGCAACCAGGGAAAAGGCCAGATTTGACTCTGGGAAGATGTAAAACAGGTGGAGAGAGCCACTCTAAACATAAAACCAATACAGGGAAGAGCAGAGCCAAAGAGCTAGAGAGACACAAATTCCTGAAGACTTAATTGAGGGCCTGGATCCAGCCATGCCTGAAGCTTACACAGCCCTTGCTTCTCAGCAAAATAATTCAATACATTTCGGTCTGGCTTAAGTCCATTTAAGTTAGGGTTTCATCACTTTGCGACTGAAACCTCACAACTAACAGGCATGGGCAAGTGATTTAACCTCTTTAAGTTTGTTTTCTTCTTTACTGAGCGTCTGTAAAAATCTATAAACTTTACCTTTCAGCAGATCTAGAAACACATCAATTATATCACATCAGCAGCAGCACAACATTAGCAATAGTGGCATTCTGAATATTTATTAGTTCTAAGGAAAGCCAAACAAGGATTGGTTAATACCAGTTAACTTTATTTTCTAAATGAGAGCAGAGTGGGCGTGACAGCTAAACAAATGTCCGTTACAAACAGGAATGGAGAAAATAGGGGGAGGCCACTGCTAACCAGGGAGGGGTCTGAAGGTGGCTGAGGTTCCCACAGATCTGCAGAGGGGCTGGGCCCCAGGGAAGCCCCTCAGACAGGTAAGCCCCCAGGCTCTGAGGCCAGGGAAAACCTAGAGGGACGGTTGAGACAGATCTGTCTTAAGAGCAGAAGGTTTGGAGGCCCAGAGTCTGCAAATGTAGGTGACCTCTTGAACAAGCCATTGCTGTTCACGGCCGACTTCATGCGTGGGACCAAATCGTCCCTGCGCAGACAGACTGGCCTTTTGTGCCTGGAGAGCTGTTCCCGGAGATCGCCGTCTCGGAACACCGTGTGGTCTGCTCAGGAACCCTTGAAATCGAAAGCCCTGAGCGCTCCCCTGGTCACAGCCGTCGCACAGAAATACCACCGGGGGGATTTCCCACGGAATTTTTTGCAGCCACTCAAATGTTTCATTTCCCATTGTTCGCCACCCCCTCTCGGAGCCTCAACTGTCAAAGCAGCCGCAAACACAGGCTGCTTTCCCCCCGGGATCCCTCAGTGCCTGCTCCCGCCACCCCTCCACGCGGGGAAGCTGGCGCCGGCAGGATATCATCGGCTCGGCCAGGGAATAAGGTCTGTTAGTCAACTAGTGAAGCAAGTCAGCGGAGGGAATACCCCGCGATACCCAGCCCGTGCTGCTGGGGCTCCCTGCTCTTCCCCTCGTTATTGTTATCATCATAGTGACTAATAATTACATTTATAGAAAGAAATCCCTTCCACCGATCTGAAGCACTTGACCCAAAACACGCGATGCAGCGTGAATGTTTCACTTTTAAAATACGAACTTGAATCTTTCTTTGTCTTGACCCTGGGTGTTCGAATGGAATTCTGAGCTGTAGAGTGCACACATCAGTGTTCGGCAAAGACGATCCATCTTGATCGATCGATTGGTTGATTGATTGAGAAGCACCTGTTTGGAGGCAGGCACTGCACTGGGCATTTTGGGGACCCCAAAATAAAAGAGGCATCGCTGCTTGTCCATAGGAGCCCACGGTCTAGGGAGGGGTGGAGGTGACAAACTATTATGGGATGCCAGAGTGCCTGGAGTTTAGTCCTGGGATATTGATCCAAGGGGAGAGTAGGAGTTGCCGGGCAGACATGTGGGTGGTGCCCCACCAGTTGGCACGTTCCGAGTACATGTAGAATGCATAACCCCATGCATAACCCCAGGCGAGGCTGGGAACACCTGGCATAGCCTGACCCTGTGGGGGTGAAGATACTTGAAACATCCATTCACCCGGCCTGCCCGCTGCAAGACAGAGGTTGCCCTAGTAATGAGTTTATCCACGTAGCCATTCATTTATTCATCTGTGAAAGCCACAACTATTTACTGAGCACTTAGCATGTGCCAAGTAGAGGCTAGGTGCTGGGGATACAGAAGTGACCCACAGCAACCTGGTGTCTTTCCTTTGGGAACCTCCATACTGGCAGTGCAGAGAAGCCGTTAAACAAATACGTGTGTAAATGAATAAATATACAATGCAATATAGAACAACCCAATACCCATGAGACTGCCTGCCCCTCGCTGACTGAGCTTCCTCTTGGCGCCACGTGCTGTGGGGGTACAAATTTGGGTCAATGCTTTGTACAGCAAAACTCCAGGACCAGCCCGGAATTCCAGACCAAAGAATGTCACTCAGCAGTAACAACCTCACTTTACAGTTTACAAGACACTTGTTACATCCACTGACACCTGGTGTCCTCCAGGCAGACTGTGGGAGGTACTTTAGGAGTAATTTCCTTCAATTCTCGGGGAAGCGGTCTGAGGCTTGGCGAGGCAGAAGGACTGACCCGCTGGGGGGTCACATAGCTAGAAAGGCCAGCATTGCTACAAAGACAGAAACAGAAGAAGAGCAACGTGGCTGTTTTATTTTCCCAAAGTCACATTATCTGTAGCCGCAGAGGACAGACACACAAGTGCAAAATCCACTAGGAAGTAAACAAACAGTCCCAAGATAGCCAGTCTCAGAAGTAGAGATTGGGGGAGATTTGAATACAGGGCACGAATTCCGATGCACACCTCTGCCAACAGGACCTCTTTCTGAAGTTCTGCAAAGGAACCTTTATCAACATCTATGACATCCCAAACAGCACAATATCCCTGCCAGGGGGTATTAAAACTCCCCTTTTCCAGATGTGACTATTGACTCCCTGCTGCCCACGATTAGACAGTAGCAGAACCAGAATTTGAACTCTGGTCCATCCGACTCCAGGACCTGTGGAGCTCCTGGTTCCAGAGCTGCCTTCCAGCGGGGACTCTGGAGTCCGGGCAGCTGGGCGCAGGGGGAGGCGACGAAGACACAAGCAGGGCCCAGGGGCTGAGGCTGCAGCGGCTGCCCTGGGAATGGGCCCTGCCCGCCCACTTTTTAACACGGTGGCATCCCTGACAGACACCCTTGTCCTTTTCCTGTGCTGGCCTTCGTAACACAATAAATAAAGCCTTGGAGTAACGTGACCTGAGCCAGGCAGTAAATGATGGCACTGTCAGTTGTACACGACTGTTGAAACAAACACAGACTGTAATCATCGTGCTGTACGGGGAGAAAGACATTTGGCAAATGAGATTCCATTTTCACATTGGTTTGTGCTGAGCATATAAATTTCCTGCGGGCCGGCCAGCGTTGGGGATGTGTAATTGATTGCCTGCATTATAATAAACAAGCCGTGACAGGTGATCATTCATCATATTCCGCTGAACGTTCCAGCACACCAGCAAACGGAGGAAGAGCGGGACCGCGCGAGCCAGGAAGAGGAGAGGAGGAACCTGGGGGAGGGGAGGGGTCGGAAAGACCCAATATTCCCGACCGACAGAGCCGGGGAGGGGCGGCGGAGGGAATCCGCTGAGCGGCTCGGGGAAAGTGAACGCAATTACTATAATTCTTTTGATTATCTAATTTGTTCTTTCTGGCCTTCGTTATGTGACCCTCCCCCCGCCCCTCCCCCCACTCCAACGTAGAAGGTCCCCCACGGGGACTCGGGAAGGCACAGAGAAGGCTCCTTCCGAGACCCAGGGAGGAAGAGGGAAGGCGCGGTGGGGGAGGGGCGCGTCTAGTTGTAATCGGAGTAGGTACGTTCGGGAAAACCGCGGGAGGAGGGGCGTGTGCGCGCGCGGCCGTGCACGCGCGCGTGTGTGCCTGTGTGCGTGCGTGCGGGACTTAGCTTTGCTTTTGCGTTATGATGCCTCCAATCAGATGGATGCGAACCAGTCTCTTTAAATACATTTTTTAAAAGGGTGTTTGAAAAACAAGCGAAAAGTTCCTTTTATCGGAGAAAAGGACAGAATCCAAGTTGGCATCAGATCTGGTTGCACAAGCCTGTCATCTGGTGCGCTCCTCCTCCCTCCCGCTCGCTGTCCCCCCCGCCCCGCCCCAGCTCCCACCTCCCCACCCCCACCCCAGCCCCAGCCTCGGTCTGCCCTTGGCCCCGGGGCTGGGGGTCGAACAGGAGCTGTTGGGAAGCACCCTCCCCTCCGGGCGCCACCTAGACAGACACGAGGCGGAAGCACACTGGCATATGAAGGACAGAAAAGACAAATGAGCCAGCACACGCATTAAATAAGTACTTACATTATGCAAAAGCCAAGGCCCTCAACAAGGGGCTGAATGAAGAAGGGGGGCATGGAGGGATTCATCCCAGACTAATTCCCCAATTCTCACCCTGCCAGTTTCCAACCCCTCCCCGCCCCGGTACCAAACGCCTGGCGCAGGTGCTTAGCCTGCAACCCGGGGAGCTGGGCGCCCAGGGGGCGTGGCCCGCGCTAACATCGGGGGCGGGGACTAGGCGGGGCTTAGCCGGGGCGGGGCCCGCACTGGAGGGGGCGGGGCGAGCACAGAAGAAAAAGCGTTATGGGCTACTTGGCTACGCATCTCACATGCTTCTTAGAGTCCTCCTCCTTTTTTTTTTTTTTAAATCGTAGCCTTAACAACTATAATCTGTCGCTTTCGAGATGATCGTAAAGTCCCTGCTTTTGGAGAATCTGTTCAAGGGGCCTGCTTTCTAAAAGCAATGACATCAGCCCCAGCGGTGTGAGCTGCCCTCCTTGTGTGTTGTGTGTTGTCCCTGAAGGATGAACAGCTCACTGGGTCTCCCGGGAATCCCTGGGGAGAGCTGTTGTCCCCATCTCAACACAACGACCTATGAAAGGGGTCTTGGCGTCCAGATTTTACAAGGGAAGAAACTGAGGCATAAAGGAATGAAGTTACTCGCTTGAGGTCCGGCGACAAAAAACTCAAAATTTGAACCCTAGGAGTCTTCTGACAGCATGTTTTCCAGCATCCCTATAGGAACGCATACTTTCTCCCTCCACCACCGCCCCGTAAGTGATACTCGCACACACGGACTGAGTATGAGGGAGCCGAGCTGAGTCTATGTGGAATGGTTGTGTATCCAAGCCCTCCTGGCTTCACCTGCTGCATGTGGCTCAGATCTGCCCGCTTCTCTCCACCTCTCTGTGCCCTGGTCCAAGCCACCTGCACGTCCTCCTGGACCACTGCTCCCCTCTCACTGGTCCCCCTCTTAAGCTATGTCCTCCCTTCCCCCATCCATTCCCCACCAGCGCCGGGATGATCTGGTCACAGATCTCGGCATGCAAACCACCCTCCAGGCCCTGCCTCAGCTTCCCCACTACACCAAATAGAAACCCCCTGCTCATTAGCAGTCACTTCCTATTCTGCCCTCCCCCTGGCCTTTGGCAACCACCAATCTGCTTTCTCTCCCTGTGGATTCTCCTATTCTGAATATTTCATATAAATAGAATCATGCAACATGTGAGCTTTTGTGTCTGGCTTCTTTCACTCAGTGGAATGTCCTCAAGGATCACGCATGTTGTAGCATGTACTTCATTTCTTTTTAGGGCCGAATACTATTCCTTTGTATGGACAGACCACATTCTGTCGATCCACTCACTGGTGATGGTCATCTGGGTTGTTTCGACCTTGTGGCCATTGTGAATATTGCCTCTGTGAGCATTCGTGGACAAGTTTTTGTTTGAACATCTGTCTTCAGTTCTTTTGGGTATACACTCAGGAGTGGAATTGCTAGGCTATAGGGTCACTCTGTGTTTAACTTGTTGAGGAACTGCCAGACTGTTTTCCACAGTGACTGTCCCATTTTACACTCCTGCCTGCAGCGCACAAGCTTTCCAATTTTTCCACATCCCCACCAACAGACACTTGTTATTTTCCCATTTTGTTTTTATTATTGCCACCCCCATGGGTGTGCCCAGCTCCGTTGTTTAGTTCTTATAACTCTGACCTTTCATGTCCTCGAATATGCCACTGTGTCTTACCAGGGACCTTTGCATATGCAGTGCCTTCTGCCTTTCTTTATCCTCCTCACTTTTTCTTTCTTTCTTTTTCTTTTTTTTCTTTTTGAGACAGAGTCTCACTCTGTCCCCTGGGCTAGAGTGCAGTGGCATCATCGTAGCTCACTGCAACCTCAAACTCCTGGGCGCAAGCAATCCTCCTGCTTCAGCTTCCAGAATAGCTGAGACTACAGGTGTGAGCCACTGTGGCTGGCTAATTTTCCTAGTTTTTGTAGAGATGTGGTCTCCCTGTTGCTCAGGCTGGTCTCCAACTCCCGACCTCAAGTGATCCTCCTTCCTCGGCCTCTCAGAGTGCTAGGATTACAGGCTTGAGCCACCACGCTCAGCCCCTCCTCCTTGTTTCTACTCACTCTCACCCCAAGGCTAGATCAGATCCCCCTCTGACGATGATCTCGATCCCATAGCCTTCCTTTCATAGCCTCCAATTCGGTCGTAATTTTACGTTTCTTTTTTTCACCCATCAGTAAAGTCAGCTGGCTTCAATAAGTTAGGAACTGAAAAATCTGCTTTGTCCATAAGGAATTTGGAGGCTGATGGGATTCTAGTTGCAGAATTAATATTCACTAATGTCTCCCCTCGGAGCCGTGTGAATCTGGCACGGGACTCTGCGTCTTACATGGGAATTGTGTCGATTCTGCCTTGCAAAGCTGCTGAAGGTTCAGGAACCTTGAAATATATTTGCTTGGTGTAAACATGACCTCAGCGTGACAGGATGATCCCTGTGTTTGCCAAGCCATTAATTTTTATGTAATAACAACGACCACAACAAACTACATTTCCCCCACATTTTGAGTCGTTCTTAAGGTCAGGTCTGTGGGATTGTGTGAACCAAAAACCTTATAAACTAGAACGCAGTGGTGAGTTCTCTGTGTTTACAGCTCTGCTCCTACACACCGCTCCAAAGAGCTGAAAATAGAGGATTAAAAATTCATGCAGCTACTGTCTTCCAAGGAACTCCAAATGTTTCCAACAATCTTTAACTCGTGAGGTCATTAGCGGTCAGATATCGCCATGCCCATCTCAGAGACAGGGAAACAGAGGCCCAGAGATACGAAGCGACAGTACCAGGGCCCCCCGATAAAGGAGTATCAGACGCCAGCACAGAGCCCCTCCCGCCTCTCTTGCTAGCCCATGCACTCTCCATTAGCTTGATTAGGACAATTGATTTATTCATTCTTAGTGGTTGAGAGGGGGAAAAAAAAAACCCAATATGCCATTTGTGTGATATAAATATCTCTGGAAAAAGCTAAAAAACATTGTGTCATACATATTTTCTTAATACCACAGTCAATCACACGTGTCTGTCCAAGTGCATAGTCCATCAACCCAGGAGGGGGGAGGGAGGCGTGCAGGGACATGGTGGGGGGAGGGGTGGGTGAGGACTCGGAAGAATGGGCTCCAGAATCCTCAGCCCCTGCGTGGCAAATTTTGCCACCAGCTAGAGATATGCTGGCTGGTTTTTCCATCACATATTGCCTTTGGAGAACCTTCTAGAAGTCTCAGAAGCTTGATGTTGGGCAGGAATATTATAGGCAGGGTTGACAGGGGGCTGGAATACCTATTAAACTGACCAGTCCCGGAAGAAAAAGATGGGGATTGTCACCTTCTCACTCAACGTGCTCCCTGGACTCGAAGAAGGATTTGGATCTCAATGTGACCCCTCTTCCTCCCTCTCTCCACCCCCATCATTAAAAAGCCTTTAATCCCAATGATTCCTCTGTTAGGAATTTAGCCCAAGGAAACGCTTCAAGATGCATAAAAAGATCGAGTTACAGGACGTTCCTTGCAACATGTAGACTATGGTGAAAGATTAGAAACAGCCTCCACATCCAACCAACCGTAGGGGACGGATAAGCAAATTATGCAGCTCACCCTTTCAAACCCTGCTCAAACCCTTTTCTTTTTGAAAGAAAAAAGACTGAAAGGAAATTAACCAAGATGGTCATAGAGTTTGTCTGTGGCTGTAGAAATATGAGTGATTTTTTTTCTTTCCTAGAGTAAGTCCTTGTCTTGGATGATCTATTCCAAACCAACTTAAATTTGGTTGACTAATTGGAAACTTTATGGCATCACTAAGGTTTAGAAGTCATAAATAGAACGGGAAGGTGTGCTCCAAGAGGGAAGTGTAGGGTAGAGGCCGGAAGGGGAGTGGTCTCACTGGGGTGGAGGATTCCCAACACTGCGAGCTGGGACATAAGGTGGATTTGTGCACAGACTGTGTATTTTTTAAAAGCCAAGGAGAGGAAGGTACACTGGCTGTGACAGGCAATTGGGGGCTACTGTAGATTCCTCAACAAGAAAAGATATGGCCAGCTGCAAGTGAGACCAGCAAGAGACAGTCCAAGAAGCAAATGAGCTCGGAGTGACTCTGGTGGTGCCATAATTCTTTTGTGGAAGGATCTGGTGTCATTGGATTTGCAGGTAAAAGTTTCTGGGCAATCACGGAACTCTAAATTTGCAAGAAGTCTTGAGATGCCTCTCGTTTTAGGGATAGAACAACTGCAGTTCCAGCCTCAGGGCAAGATGGTGGCCAAGTTGGGACCGGGCAAGTGTCCTCATTCCTAGCTCCAAACCCAGCCCATCTCGCTGTTGCCTGGGATCCCAATTCTAAGATGTTAATCACATGTGCAGTCTTCTTAAGAAGACCTCAGACCCTGGCCCACTTCCTGGAGTTCCCACCTAAAATTCCATCTTTTCATTCATTCATTCACTCATTCATTGAACACTGAACACCTATCGGGGACAAACACGCTAAGTGTTAGAGTGGAGTGGACGGGGGAAAATAGTAGTGCTCAGTACATATTTGTGGGAGGGAAGGAGTGAGGGAGAGAAAGAGAGGAGAGAAGATAGTTCCTCCCCTCAAATAGCTCACGATCTAATTCAAGAAACAGACACAGCCTTTTACGGGGGAGGAAAGCCGTGCTCTCGTGGAGATATGAACTCATGTTCTACAGGCCCAGGCAAGACACTTCCCAGAACCAAACTTAAAAAAGGCAACTTCCAACGTCTTCTGTAAAAAGTATATAATTCCACTAACATTTATGGAGCCCCAACAATGGGCCGGATTGGGGATTAAAACATCCGCTCTTTCCCCCTGGTTTATGCGTTGAACCCAAAATGAGCAGGCGATCCTTGTGTAAGGAGAAAAAAAACAGGGAGTCATCAAGCTTCCAGAAAAGATGGACGATGCTGGTGTCTCTGGACAATTTGGGCTTCTTCTTCCAATTCCAGCCACCTTGTTTTTTTTTTTTTTTTCCTTTTGCCCGCAGGCTCCAAGGTCCGGGACTCTGGTCTGCGGGAGGAGTGCCAAGGCTGAGCCACGTGGAATCAGACACCCGGCAGCCTCCTCTTCCCCACTTCCCTTTCCAGTTACTCGGGCTTCTCAGGCCATTTGGACTTTACGTTGCCAAGTGAATGTAAATCAAGAGACCGCCCAGCCTGTTTGAGAACCACTGTGCGACTTTGCAGAGCCTGTCCCCAGGGGTGTACTGGGAAGGACGGGAAAGAGGACTAAGGAGAAAGTGACATGTGGTTCCTTTAATCACCGGGTGGAAGGAGAGAGGAGAAAGTTCAAACAGAGCCCCTGCAAGCCGGGGAGGCTGCTCTGAGCTCCACTGTTTAAGCAACTGCTTTTGGCATCGCCAGGGTTTGTCTTGGCCCAAACCTGTCCTGGGAAACACAGAGACGCTCATGCTCTTGGAATTTGCTCCCTTAACGATTCACTCAGCAACTCGGGCTTAGGCGGACAATTAAAAAAAGAAGGAGAAAGAAAGAAGAAAAGAAAAGAAAAACCACCGAGCCACTAGTTAAGGGTGCCCTCCCCAAACTCCCTGGAGCATCACTGGGGGTGGGGGGAGAGGGGGGAGGAAGAGAGGAACTTTCTGAGAGCTTCTATGGGGAGAGTCTGCCAGCTATGAGCAACCACTTCCTAGAGTGGGATTCCGAGTGGGAGGAAGCAGCTGAGATCTGGAAGGGTCTAACTCGAATGCTGTCGGTTGTACTCAGAGATCTTTGGGGAGAGGTACTAGGTAAACTATGAAGTACAAGGGAGCATCAAACAGTTGCGTTATATCGAGTTATTTCCGTGTGCCAACTGTATGCACATGTTCCGTCCTGTATCTTCTTGGTCCTCACAGCAACCCCCTGAACAGGCTCTTCAGACCCATTGTACAGATGAGAAAGCTGAGATCTGACCCGCCACTGACCTGCCCAAGGACACAGAGCCAAATAGCGGGCATATCCAAATGTGAATCGAAGTCTCCTGTGACTCCAAGGCCATGCCTTTGACCACTCTGCCCTCCTGACTTTATGCGTGGCTTGATCTCCACGTGCCACACTAGGAATGTGACTTGTACCCATTAACCTTCTGGATGACATGGAGAAACCAAGCAGTCATTCTCTCCATCATGATAAGACAAGCCAGTGACCCTACAGGCTTCCTTCCCAGCTCAGTTACAGAGCCCCTTAGCAGCCCTGGGTGCTGGTGGGCAGAGCTGTGCTGTGGGAAAATGCCATTTGATTAACAGGGGTCCTCAGACCCCTTGAGGGTAACATAAATAGAGTTCAGGGGTGCACTAACAGTTGTTGCAGATATATCAAAATATCAGTGGTGCTCCTTACAACTTGGAAAATACAGTGGTAGAAAGACCAGGGGCTCGATCTTGCTACTTAACAAATGAAAAGCTTGCATGTTGCTATTTCACAAACTGGGGTTTTAATATTCTGATATCTACATTACAGTATAAATGGTTTCCTTTGCAATTCTGTGCGCAATTTTATGCGTTGAAACGCATGGCTCTGGAAAGGAGTCCGTAGGCTCCACCAGACTGCCCAGGGGAGTCACAGCCTGTACTGGGAAACTGAGTGGAGGCTCCTACTCCCCTTCAAGGGTTTGCAGTGCAATCGGGGAATGAGACAAATCCACTCACCAAAATGTAAGATGCAATCTTAAATGTAAAAGAAAGAGTGAACTCTTTCAGGGCCAGGATTGCTTTTTTTTTTTTTTTTAACTTTTTTATCCACAGCACCCAAAACAGCGCCAATAATCAATAGCATTAGGTTGCCAATAAATAGTGCCAAATGCATGAGCTTAACCACCTCAACTTAGATTTCTGGCCACTTCCAAGCTGAGTGATCTCGAAGGAATGGTAATTACCTTTGTGTGCCTTGATTTCCTCATGTGGAAGGTGAGCTCAACAAAGCCTTTTTCTCAGCGTTGTTGACACAATCAAATGAGATCAAAGGTTTGTATGCACCTAGCATAGTCCTGGACACCTCATATGACAAAGGTCTGCTCAACCTCGTGGCACACTCGGGCTTGGTTTGGTTTTCCTGGAGATCAGAGGCTGTTCTTTTTTTTCAGTTGTTTGGGAAGTGGGGCAATGAGGGTGAGATTTTTGTTTGTAACTTTTTTTTTTAATTAAAAGTTATATTGAAATGAAAATTTATTTATTTATTTTGGACATTGCAACTGATAAGGCCTATGTTTGTGTTTATATTTTACCAAGATATCCAAAATGCCCCGTGGTGTCTGGACTGCATCTCTGACCCAATTATTGTTCTTTCTAGGAACTGTGAAAAGACGCAGGCGTGTTTATCTTCCGTGTTACAGACTGGCCTGGGAGAGCTCAAGTTTCCAAATGGCCCCTGTGGTCCCCAGATCTGTCTTCCCTGGGACACCAATGTCAAGGAACCTACCCCGCAGACTCCACCCGTGGGGCGGAGGTGAGTCCCGCTGGGAGGGTCTGCATCAGAGCTCCTGGCCGGGAAATCAGTCCAAGTGGGTCTGTTTGGCCCTGTGCGCGTCTCTGATAACCCCCGGCACCCTGCACCACCTCTATGAAGATGGCATTGTCTCGCCTCCACTGTCGCACATGGAGACGGGGTGGGGTGGGTGGAGGAAGGTCTGGACGCTCAGGTCCTTGGCCACCTGCCCCACCGCACGCCCGGGTGGGACGAGCCGCGATTGGAGAGCGCCTGCCGTATCTTGCCAGCGATTGCTTCACCGCTCTCTTGCTCACACATTTGCTTGGAAGATGCCTGTGTCTGCGAGGGCTGGTGAGGACCTGGAACAGCCTTCGAAGGTATCCAGCCAACTGAATTTAATTAAACTGCAGTTCCAGAAGCCAGCCGCATTTTCCTAAGAAAGCAATGCAACTTCGAAAAGTCCCTCGACACTCCTGTACGGCCCATTTCCTGTGCTTCAGACTGCATCATAAAACCGTCCATGGGGCGGTTTCCTCTGAGGATGGAGCCGGTTGACGAGACATTTCGTTTTTTAAAGCGGCATCGCTGTCTCCTCCTTCTTAAGAACATTGCATTTGTTCTTGCTTCCCAAAGCTGAACGTATGGGAACTTTACCTTTTCTTTTTTCTTTCTTTTTTTTCAGAGATAAGGTCTCATTCTGTCAACCAGGCTGGAGTGCAGTGGTGCCATCATAGCTCACTGTAACCTCGAACTCCTGGCTTCAAGCCATACTTCCACCTAAGCCTCCCAAAGTGCTGGGATTACAAGCGTGAGCCACCGCGCCCCGCCAGGACCTTCACCTTTGCAATGTGGTTTCTTGGATGGCCCCAGAGGCTACCATCTTGGCTAGTCATGCTCTCACCAGCTCAGGGTCAGAGCAGCATTACAGCAGTAGCCAAATTTCGATTGCATTACTGCACTAAGTAGGGTCAAGTGGTGGTCGAGGAATACTTCTAGATGCTTCCAAACATACTTTTCAATCATTCATTCTGCAACTGTTGAGCCCTTATTATGTGCTAGGGGCTGGGGACATCATGGTGAACAGGACAGCGTGGCTCCGACCTTCATGAAGCTTTCTATCGTCAAGGGAGAGAGAGATAATAAATACATAAGCAAATTAAGACATAGAACAGTTAGAGATTGTTATAAGTGCTAAGAAGAAACAGATGGCTAGAGAATAGTGGAGGGATATTCTTAGATGAAGTCAAAGAAGAGCTCTCTGAGAAAGTGACATTCAAGATGAGAGCTGAAGGATGAGAGGGAGCCAGCCAGGGAAGAGCCAGGGCAGGAATATTCCAAGACAGCAGGAACAGCAAGTGCAAAGGCCCTGGGGTGGGAAAAGCTTGGCAAGAGCTGGGAACGGACAGAAGGTCGGGGTTGCTGGAGTGTAATGAACAAGAAAGACAGTGGCGAGAGGTGGGAGAGGGCGAATGGCAGGGAGCAGTCCCTGCCGCGCCGTGAAGACCATTGCAAAGAGTTCTGATTTTACTCAAGGGGGTTGGGGTGGGGCGCTGAAATTTACGTGGGAGGTGCATCACTATGAATTTGTTGAATGAACGAATGGTTTAGAAACAGTCTTCCATTTAGAAATGTAGGCATCCAAGTTACATCCCCGTCTGCACTCCCCAGTTCTCCTTAGCACTATCACTCAGGTGGCCTTTTTGCATATATGCCTATAAATAAGCTCTAAAGAAATGGTTATCAGAAGTCCCAGGCACAGGTCCAGCAGGGCGCCGCACTGCCTAACTCCAAGGGTGTGGCAGTATTCTCATTGCCTTCTCTGTCGCTGGCACTCCTTGGAGAACAACATAAACTGGATGAGTTGTGCGATCGTGGCTCCTGGCCTGGCTCTGGTGCTCCCTGGCTGCATAATCTGGGCACGTGGTGTGGTCTCTCTGGGTCTCGACGTCATGGCGTGTGAAAGAGGACAGACACCGACCGCCACACCTACCTCGCTGGGTTGTTGAGAACGTCCAAAGAAGAGAACGTCACTGGGGCTCTTGGACGGGCTTCAGGCACCAGCAGACACCCTGCCATTGCATAAAAAGTGTGCAGTGTGTGTGTGTGTGTGTGTGTGTGTGTGTGTGTATCTGCATACATAGGTACGTGCATTTTTTCCAAAGAGAGGATCCCAAACTCTCTCCTCAGTTTCTCAACGAGATCCATGATCTACCAAAGCTTAAAAGGTACTAGACGCCCGGAAGCTGGAATCGCCATTGGCTCTTGAAGTTTCTCTCTTGCTCTGAGATCTAGTTCAACATTTGCACGTTGGTGTTTTGTTTCCTCCCCAGAGTCTATAACCTGCTTTTTGCTTGGTGGCGGGAGGCTGTCGGCATTGGCATTGACCCTTGTCGCCCCACCTCCCGTCATGCTGACACCTGGTTCCCACGGACCTGCCCAGCAGTGATCTATCGGTCCAGGGCCGTGTCCTCCCCGCCGTCCAAACAGGAGTCCCCCAAGGTCCTCCCGGCTGCACCAGTGGCCGAGAGTGGGTGAAATGAGCTCAATCAGTGTGTGCTATCTGTGAGCCGGCCGTCGCCTTACTCCTCGCAGGTAGTAAGATGCCTTAACCCAGTTACGCAGCTACTGCAGGCTACCCCCAAGGAGCCATAGCTAATGCTGGGGATGGCTTGCACCACGTTCAGCGGATGAGGAAGATGTTTTTGTTTGCAGGGAGAAGAGATGCGAGTGCTTTTAGCTTCCTCCCACCCACAGAGGGTTGACCCTGGGCGGTTTATGTGTGTCTGGGTTACACACACACCCGGCATAGCACCCAGCACGTTATAGGCACTTAACAAAGGCAATAAATAAATAATGGTCATTTCCAGCTCACACGCCCACCGCACCCTCCGGGGATTGGAAGGCAGTACACTCACCTCTCATCCAGCCATTCCGAACTGGTTCCCCCACCTCTTCCTGACGAGTAATAAAGTTAATGATACCTTGTGTGGATGTTGCATCTTTCTTCTCAAGAACTCCAAACCCTTGACTGTAATTATCTCCTCATCCTCATTTCTGAATTAGATTAAAAAGAGTCAGGGGTAAGGGAAATTCTACCCGCCCTCACCCCCTCCCTCCAGATCCATGTTATTTCAGGGGAAACTGAGGCCCAGCTAGGACAGGAAATTCTACGTCCAGGTCTGCAAGTCATAGGCAGGTGGGACTGGGACCTGCCCTCCCCCCATCCCCCAGTCCCATTCCTGAATTTAATCTATCCTAAGACTATCGAAATCTTTTTGCCTGGAGGCAAAGCAGGTCTTTCTAATTCTGCTAATGTCTAACAGCTCCTCCGTTCTTGAGATCTTGGAAAATCCCCTGATTTGGGAAGATACCCACGAGGAAATAGAAGCCTCTCAGTGTACAACCTGCTACCTGGGGCCCCAGGGAGTTCAGATGAAGTCCCCACAGCACTCCCCACAGTGTAAGAGTCAGGGATTCGGGGTGGGCTTGGGTCTGCATGGCAATCTTTGACCGGTTCACCTTCCTAGGCTTCCAGAACAAGGCGACAGGCCATGTGGTGGGGAAGAGCATGGTCCAGGGAAACCACCTGGCTGCTCCTGGCTCCAGTTAGCTGACTAACGCAAAGAGAGAGTGAGTTGGGAGTTTCTGCCCTTGGTTGCCTCCTCGATTAAATGGGTTTAATATTGGCCATGCTGTGTGCCTCTGTTGAGATAGGCATGCTTTGCCTCTCTGGAAATCACCTGCAGAATTTCGGAGCCAGAGGGGAAACTGTGCGTATTATCTTATTTGGAACAAAGGTCTTTGCAGACTTGATTAAGATCTTGAGACGAGAGGATCCCCTTAGGTAACCAAGGTAAGGCCCTAAATGCAATCGCCTAC
The DNA here is from genome assembly GCF_000956105.1 of Propithecus coquereli. Taxonomy (NCBI): domain Eukaryota; kingdom Metazoa; phylum Chordata; class Mammalia; order Primates; family Indriidae; genus Propithecus; species Propithecus coquereli. The sequence goes on from NW_012154051.1 coordinate 598,277, forward strand.
ATCCTTGTGAATTAGACATGCAGAGAAGAGAAAAGCCCACGTGAACACGGAGGCAGAGACTGGAGCGATGTGGCCACAAGCCAAGGAATGCCAGGAGCCACCAGACTGGAAGAGGCAAGAAAGGGTCCTCCCCTAGAGCCTTCAGCGGGATTGTGGCCCTGAGGACACCTTGATTTTGGACATCTGGACTCCAGAACTGTGAGCAAATAAATGTCTGTTTTTCTAAGCCACCAGTTGGTGGAAATTTGTCACAGCAGCCCTAGGAAACCAGCCCGTGAGGGGTGCAAACTCCCACTCTGTGTCTCAGAGCCAGGCAACCTGACTGCCCATCCAGCGTGTGTCGCGTCACCACCTAGCCTGGCCTCCGTGGCAGAGATGAGGAAACGGAGCCACCGCCAGAGCTCAGAGACAAGAGAAGACAGAAGTGACCACTGAAACCGGCTCTTCTGGGCAGCATGGAAGGAGGGGCGAGAGGGACACTGCGCATCGCGATGCCACTCAAGACCCAGCTGATGCTGGAACTCACGGACCATCCCGCAGAACGAGCCTGAGATAAGGGACCAGCAGCGTCCTCTGTCCAAGGAGGAATAGGACTTAGCAACAAACCACATGCCTGGCGGGGCAACTCTGTGTTACTCCACCTCCTGAGCCGTTCCCGTGCTCCTGGGGTGTCCCAGAGCATTGCACGCTTCCACTGGGAGAGCCACGTGGACACATGCTCGTGGAGACGGACACTGGCTGATCTTCCGTGTGTCACAGAGACAATGGTTTGCAGTCGGCTCCTGCCTGCAGTCCGGCCAGCAAGGCCCTCATGGCTGAGTCCTTGCTCTCCAAAGGGCTCACGAGAAAAGTCGCATGTTCGGGGAACTCCAGAGACGGATTCCTGACGCAGAGCGGATGTCAGAGACAAGTGCCTTCTGACTTCCGGTTCCCCAGTTAGCCAGCCTCTGATGAGGGAAATGACGGCTAAAATTCTGGCATCTTCTGGCTCCAGTTCCCTGCTGTGTCCTCACCATGCGGAGTGAGAGAGGAAGGGCGGACTCTCTTTCTGTTCTAATAAGGAAATATAGAGCATCCTCTAAAAGTGGCCTCTAGAACAGGTTGAATAAATCATGGTGCATCCTTATGCGGGAATACTAGGCAGCGCTGAGCAAAGGAAGCTCTGTATACATTGATAGAACAGGGTCTCCAAAAGATGCTGACAAATGGAAAGAACAAAGGGACATAACAGCCTGTATGAAATGCCACCATTGGTTAAACAAAAGGAGATATGAACATTTACATCCTATGCTTTTATAGCATGGGGATGCATTACCTATTCAAACAAACAAATGAAAAGTGAGAATGCATTCATTAAAAGTGTTTTCATATGACGGTGGCTGCACAACATTGTGAAGGTAATTAATACCGCTGAGTTATACACTTAAAAATGGTTAAAGTGGTGAACTTTGTTATGCATACTTTGCTGCAATAAAAAAATGCTAAAGATGCAAAAGAAATATGTGTGCATACCTAATTCTCACCAAGATACAGAGCATTTCCACGGGGAGGGCTCTGGCCCACGGGCAGGTCAGGAAATTGGCTGCAGGTGCCTTAGAAGGAGCGAGTTTCTATCGCCCTCCTTTAACTTTCTCTGCGAGGCCAAGGGGCCAAACATGAAAGCTTCTGGAGTCATTCCATGTGTTTTTTGACAATCAAAGCTACTCCAGCGAGGTCCAGAGAGCAAGCCTTTTCCATAGGTGGCAGGAGGAGGCACCACCCGGCCATTAGCATTGTTATTATTACACAGACGTGAAGAAGGATGGCAGCTCCTTGAAAGGACAGTTTCCTGATTGTCCCTGAAACCAAAGGTGGAACGGACCGTCTTGCACCACTGAACCATAGACGCATTCCATGAATATTTTTGCAGACCTACTACGTGCAGGGCATTTAAGGGCTGTGGTGGGGGACAAATCAGAAGTGGTCTCTGCCCATCTGGCCCCAACAGTCAACTGAGCACCTACTATTATATACGTGCAGGGTCCCTTATAAAAAATGACGTCAACTACCTCTACTGGAGAAGGGCCCCCGCTATGCCGAGGATGGGCAAGTTCAAGGATCTTCGTTCAGATAACGATAGCAGCAACGTGAACCGATGTCTTGCTCCGTGTCGAGCATGCGCTGGGTACTTTGCAAGCGTTATTGTAATTAAGCCCTTAGCAATCTCTAGGGACTAAACGCTGTTCGTGTCCTCACCATTCAGATAAGGAAACAGAGGCACAGAGTGGGTTGTGACTCCTCCAGCTATTAAGTGGCAGAGAAGGGGCTTGAACTTGCCCGGATTCTAGAGCAGACGCTATGAATTATGCTGCCTGCTTATTAATTCTCAAAACATCCCTATAAATGGTCATTCTCGGCCCCATTTTACAGTAAGAGACAGAGGCTTTGAAAGGTTTTTCTTGTGACTGTTGCCCAGGGCTGGGACCAGGGTGTGGCCTCACATCCGCTGCAAAACTTCTCGGGGCACCAAAAAGCTCAGTGATCAAGGGGAGTAGGATTTAATGCAATATTTTTTTAAACTCAAAATTAATGCAAAAAATCCATTATGAACAAAACATCAAAATTTGAAAGGCACACCGGACGTGCCTCACTCTAATCCCAGTCCTGTCTTGAATTTTGTTCATAGTTTGTTCATCACTGATTCTTGTTGGCATTAATTTTCGGTTCTTAAAAATATTGCATTAGAATATTATTTATCTTGATTATGGAGAATTTTGGCTTGATCTTAAATTTTGCGCCTTGGCAAGTGCCCCGCTGGCCTTACCCTAGGCTGGGCCCTGCAGTGGTACCTGTCACAGTTTCCACTCCGTGCCAGGCGCTCTTCCAAGGCTTCGCTCGCGTCTTGTCCTCCCAGCAGCCCTAGGAGGCAAGCGTTATCATCTGGGGAGGCGCTGTTTTACAGAGGAGCCCACTGCGCTCAGAGAGGTCAAGAGCTTTGCTTAAGATCACACAGCAGAGGGGCGGGAACTTGAACCCAGCCCGGCTTTTTTTGAGGGAGGGAGGGAGCTGTCTGGGCTGGGAACAGCCCTAGCACCGGCGGGGGGCCTGGTGATCGCCCCGGCGTCCAGGGAATTGCTGCAGGGCGTGGGAGGTGGGACCTGGTGACCTCTTGAGTTCACAAGGACATTCGATTCCAGCTTTGTACGATCCCATTGTTTCCTAAGAAACAAGCCGGTGACCCGGGGCCCCGGCCTGGACCCGGGGAGTCTCGGGGCTGGGGTTGCGGGGACAGGAGAGGGATCCCCGCCAGCCGGGTGAGCGGAGTCCCGCTCCTGCGCGCGCCGCGGCAGCCCTGGGAGGGAGAGGCGCGGCGTTGCAGGAAAGCTGTTGGTAATAAGCGGAATTGGGTTTTAATGGGGTTCGCACAGATAGAACAGAAATCAAATTAGGGCCTAATTGGCATGCACGAGGCAGCCAGAGCGGCGGCGGCGCGGCGCGCCCGCGGGGACAGAGCAGCGCCGCAGCTCCCGGGACGCCGCGTCCCGCCTGCGGGGGACCCCGGCGAGGGGAGAACCCGGGCGCGGCCTGGGAACCAGCATGCCACAAAGGGTCCCCGGAGGTGCGGAGGGGCCCTGGCCTTGAACCGGCTCCTTGAAAGCTGAGCGTGCGCACAGCGTGGTGTTGGCTTGTTTTGTTTTTCACTATTGATGGAAAAGAAATAAAAAGGGGTGTGGGGAGGTGGCAAGGGGAAAGAAAGAGGGACAGGAGGGGGGGAAGAGTTCCAAAAGGAACCAAAAAGCCAGTGCATGAAAATATCGGTAGTGATAATATTAATATTGGACGGTGACCCTGGGCCAGGTGGCACGCATTTACAGCCTGACTCCCCCGAGGTTTGGTGCTCTTTCTGCCCATTTCACAGGTGAGGAATCGGAAGCACAGAGAGGTTTAGTTGTTTTCCCAGGGTCACCCAGCAAGCACAATGCAGAACTGACGCTCCAACCCAATCCTGGGTGACTCCAGATGTTTTGCTTGTATCTGTTTCTGCCACCAACAGTGCAAAGAGGTTTTATTCTTTTTTTTTTTCTTATCCATTTTTAAAAGCACTTAAATGATTCTCTGAGACCGATGATGCCTTGGTTTTATTGTAACAATTCGAAGGTTTGAAGATGGAATTTCTTTCCAAGGTTTTCTAATTCGGATTTTTTTGCAGTATCAGAGGACTCTTACATCTGCGCTATTTCCCTGTAGTGTCCTTGGAAGTCTCATTCCTCTGCAGGTCACATACTCCCTGTGCCAAAGAGCACGCCTAGCGGTTGGAGCATAGAAGCCGAGAGAAGCAGACAGAGACCCCGGCAGCGCCACAGGTGAGCAGAACGGTGGTAGAGCTTTGCGCGGATACTGCGGCAACTCTCCCTTCCAAGCCTCCCCTATGTAAGTATGTCCGCTCCTCAAATAATTCTTCGGGGAGGCATTTTAATCCCCATATTTAAGGCTCAGAAAAGTACAGTGACTTGCCCAAGGTCACACAGTGAGTCCATGGTAGAGCTGATATCCAAACCCAGGTCTGTGTGACCCCAGATCTCACGTGATCTTTGTGGCACTTTGCACACATCGCTAAACAGTGATCGCATCATCTGTTTCGGAAGCACCGAGAATTAGCCTGGCATGTCCTCTCGGCAGCTGGGAGACAGGATGTCTTGCTTCCATCCACGCTGCAAAGCCTTCGCTATCTTTGGGATCTGGCCAGCGTGGAGGATAGTTGGGGCATCCGGTACTGACCATTTCAAAGCCTGATCTGCCTCCGAGTGGGATCAGATATTTCTTGGTGGCAGCTGACTGAGAACATGCTAGGGCAGCATTTTCCAAAGCGTATTACAGGAAACATGTTCAGAATCTTTTATGAAACAATAGGCTCTGGGATCAAATTATTTCAGGAAATTTGGGATCAACCAACATCAAACCTGCTTCTTTACTGCAGGACTTTTCAGAGCCTTTAATGTGTTCACAGGCATGGAAATCTCCAAGAGGGTCAGTAGTAAGAAGCATTTTCCGAATATAATTTATCATGGAACCCTTTCACAGAGCATTCACTGGGCATGCCTGGGGTTCCACAGAAGCCACTTTGGGAAACATGATCACACATGTTCCAGAACTCAGGCCTTTACAATTCCGGCCCAAGTAGGAAGTAGACCTTGTCGCCTACATTGCTACCTACTGTCTTTTTTCATGCGGAGACACATTTTAAAGTCCTGCTCGAATAGAAAAGTGTTCATAGTTGAATAAGGGAGTCGAAATTTTATGTGTTTCCCCACGTGAAAGGGCCGACCACACTTTTCAATCGGAAATCCTCATTGAGTCCTTATTCCTGCCCAGAGCATCGTAGGGGATCTGAAGACTGACAAACTGCTGTTACTGGTACAGCTTCTAGACCTGCTCCTGCCCTCTTTGAACTCACAACCTGGTTGAAAGAATAAAATACACACACCCAGCAAGACGACCAGCGGCTCCGCTTGGTGCGTCTGTGACAAAGGCCAACTGCAAATATTTTGGAAGCGTTGTTATTCTGCTCCCCAAGCACATTTAAAAATCCTTATTAGATTTTTAATTATAAAATTAATACAATTCCCACTGTAAAAAAAAAACAAAAAAACACCCACTTGAGAAAGTAGAAAATAAAAAGCGAAAAGTTTCTGTTCACGCTTTCTACTCCACACCCCCGTCCCTCCAGGTAATCACTGTGAATGTGATGTGTACCCTACCGGATTTTTCTATGCATAAACAAACATGTAAATATGGAATTTTCTTTTTACAAAAAAAAAAGTGGGTCATAAGATACACGCTGCTTGTAACCTACTTTTTTCCCTTAACTATACACTGTGGACCTCTTCTTTCTAAAACTCCCAGATCGATCTCCCTCTACTCCCTGCTGCCCTAGAAGCCCACCCCTCGTGCGTAGGATAACAGGCTCACTTTGTGAACCCCGGAGGAGGGAACAGCTGGGAGAGCCAGTTCATCTATTAAACACCTACGGTATGCCAAATGCACGTGTGCTGGAGGATTGAGATAGATGGAAGAGTGTTCAGATGGAGGGAACAGCATGTGCAAAAGTGTCCAAATGGGAAGTCGAGTGAGCAACGCCAAGTACGGGAAATGTACCTCTTCTTTTTCAATGCCCGAAGGCCATCCATTCTACTCATGCGCCATGATTTATTTACTCAGTCCCTTTCAATTTGAAATGCTTTTTATATGAAAGACTGGAATGTTGCCGGTCTGGTGTGGCCGGAGCCTAAGGACCTAGAGGGCAGTGGGTCAGGTCTCTATAGCCTTTGATCTAGCGTCCGTGCCCCGTGTACACCATGACTAAGTTCACCAGCCAACGTCAAGATTGTTTCCGAAGGCACTTCGAACTGGAATCACCTGGGGTGGGATCCTTTAACTTAGAAGCGCACAGGAACGTGGCTAAACTCAGCGACACAAATGAGTGACTTGAGCATGTCACCAGCCACTTGTCACACTCAAGGGGTCAGTTGTAGCTGCAATTAGCTGGTTAACTAGCATTTGTCGGGCTCTCAGGAGTTGCTAAAACATAGCCACGGTGGCAGTAGGAGGGATTCCAATTCTAAGGGCAAATATTTGTCCCGTGGCAAAGGGAAGAGGGAAGAGGGGCCGCTTTAAGAGTGTCCCAGGGAGGCAGTGAAGAATTAGGAAGCGATCATAATTAGTCTTCAAAACGAAACTTGACTGGCCAATCGTCAGACACTTCTCCTGTCCCGATGCCCCGATGCTGGGGACTTGACGGGACAGGTCCTCCTTGAGTTCCAGCACTCCGGTTCCCTACGAGGGGGCCCCGAGATGCTTATTAAAAAGCCCAAATAGCTAAGATTCCCCAGGATTAGCAAATCCACACGGAAGACCTTAACTCAGCAGAATCTGCGGGCTTTCGGCCCCGGCGGCGGGTGTGCAGCGCTTTTCAATTGTCTCCATTCAGTTCCTCGAGTGGATCTCATATGCCAGCGAGATCTTTATCATTTGTCACCGGGGCGATGCACGCTGGGCCCGCCCCAGCCGGAGTCAATCCCCGCTGCATAAAGACATCAGCCTCTGCCCGGCCCTGTCGTCTGGGCTCAGGACGCCAGAGCCACCGGCCCTCAGTCACCTGGCCCGGAATGGGACTGCCTCTTTCCCCATTTAGCTACACCCCTCCCGGCGTCAAAGTCGAAACCTCAGACAAGTGAATTGGTCAGACTGGGGTCACCGCGGCCTAGCAAGCAGCTGTCCGTAGGTCGCAGGCGTGAACGTGGATGTGGGGGCTTGTCTCAGCGCTGCTACTTGCTGGGGAGTGTCCTGGGGGGCGTCGTCAGAGCCTCCAGTATAAGCAGAAATGATAAAACTTCCCAGGGTTCTTGAGAGAGGGAAATGATTTAGGGAAAACAGAGACTGAAGCAAGTCCATGACCGATTCAGCATACGTGCCCTGTCTCTAGCAAAATCCACACCATTAAGACTTCTGGACTAATAATAGTAATAGTAGGAGTATTAACAAAAACGCGTATCGACACAACAGTGTGAATATACCAAATGCCACTGGAACTGTACGCCTAAAAATGGTAAAATGTAAATGTTATATCATCTATATTATTAACAATTTTTTTTAAAAACACTTATTGAGCAATGACTCTATGCCAGGTGTTTTACCTGTACTTAATCCTCACAAAGACTCCACCAGGTGGGAGAAATTATGCCCATTTTAAAGATGAGGAAAAGAATTGCAAGTGGCCACCCAGGTAGCAAGTAGCAGAGTCTGGATCCCAACTAAGTCCATCTGACTCCTAAGCCCGCACTTGAACCTTGACGTTGCAAAGCCTCATTTGCCAAAGGGTGGTATCGCGGGATTCCTATCCAGTTTACGGCAGCAAAAGCTCCATTTGTACGTGCAGGCATTTGACTTCGGTGAATACCCGCCAGGTGCCAGGTACAAGAGAGGCGAATGTTAGATACGAGAGAAGAGAGGACGAAGGAGACCCTGAGGGTCCTCCTAGTCCAGGCTAAGGCAGGAAACAGGCGGGGGAATAAAAATAATGAGTCCTTTAGGAGTGGAGAAAGTTGTAAAGAGAGGACCACAAGAAGGGAAGTCTTCACAAAGAAAAGAACGTCTGAGCAGAATTTTGCAGCCTGCGGAGGACTTTTTCCAGGAGGTAAGAGAGGGACGGTGTTTGCAAAGGCGCAGTGGCTGAGAGTGCGTGCCCGGCATGTCCGACAGAGCGAGGAGGGGCTCAGAGGAAGGAGTTTAAGAATGTGCTGGAGGCTGGCGTGGTGGCGTGAGTGGTCTCAGCTGCTTGGGAGGCTGAGGTGGGAGGGTTGCTTGAGGCCAGGAGTTTGAGGCTGCAGTGAGCTGTGATCATGCCTGTGAATAGCTGCTGCACCCCAGCCTGGGCAACATAGTGAGACCCCATCTCTGATTTAAAAAAAAAAAAAAAGGAATATGCTGGAAGGATAGCCAGGGACTGCCAGGGTAAGCAAAGAAGGTGAGACATTGTCTTGTAAGCATTGGGAAACCTCCTGGATTTTGGAGCCAGGGAATGACAAGATCAAATTTGTAGAACAGGGAGGGACACAGTTCTACTTCATTTTTTTAAAAAATCATGGTAAAAACAACATGTAACTGAAACAACTCAAGGGTTCATCGTATAAATAGATAAACCAAATATGGTCAATCCACACTGGATATTGTACAATGGAATATTATTTAGCCATAAAAAGGACTGAAGTACCAACACATGCTACAACACGGATGAACCTTGACAACATTAGGCTAAGGGATATCAGCCTGTCACAGAAGACCACATATTGTGTGATTTCACTTATAGAAAACGCCCAGAACAAACAAGTCCTAGAGACAGAAAGCAGATTAGGGGTTGCCTGGCGCTTGGCAGCAGGGAGGGAGAATGGAAACGACTGCTAATGGGTCTAGGGTTTTGGGGGGGGATGATGAAAATGTTCTAGAATTATATCTATGCACAACTTCAAGAATATATTAAAAAAACACTGTATGCTTTAAAAGGGTGAACTTTACACTATATGAATTATATCTCAATAAAACTGTTATAAAAAACAATATAACCATATTAAAGTTTGAAAAGTAGCAGTCACTTATAGTCCTACGCTTCCTGACATGGAGATATTTTCCATTTGCCAATTTCCTTCTTGTCCCTGCATGTAGATATTTTATAGTATGAGGTCAGAGTGTATCGTTTTTCTATTCTTTTTTTAACTTAGCATTTCATCACGAACATTTGTCCAGATTCTTATGAGGTCCCCGTAATTGTTTTCAGACCTGCATTTTAGGAAGTTGAGTGAATTCATTCAACAAATATTTTTTGAGCACCTGCCAGGAACTGGGCTAGGCTCTGGCCGAGTCCTTGTTTCTGCGGAGCTTATTTTCCGGGGGTGGGGGGAGACAAATGGCAAATGAAACAATAAATGAACAAGATAATTTCGGCTAGTGAGACATGTAACCGGAACAAAAAAAATCTACGGGAAGATGAGACACAGAGCCACCGAAAAGAGGCAGGGTGTGGAAAGACCCTTACAAAGAGGGGTCAGAAATGGAGGTGACCTTTCAGCTGAGACTTAAATGATGAGAAGATGACAACTATGTATGTTTCTGAAGGGAGGTGTTCTGGGAAGAAGATGGAGCAAGTGCAAAGGCCCTGAGGCAGCAACAAGCTTGACGTGTTTTAGGAACAGTAAGAATTTGGGTGACCATAAGAAGGGCAGATTTGGGGACTAAGGGGCCAGGTAGGTGACAAAGGAAGTTGAATCACTGGAGGCTGAACAACACACTGGCCAGGAGTGAGGACTGGTAGACTCCTAGTTGTCATGGGACAGTCCTAGTGTGGTTATAAACATCACCTTCTGGCTTGTGCTTGGGAAGAAACGCAAAGATCCAGAACTCAGAGTTGGCCCCAGGTCAGAGCCAGGGCCAGCCCCCAGCTTGGGGCTTGGCTTTTCCGGGAGCCCAGGTGATTTCCAGCAAAGCCACATGAGGCCACACCCAGAGAGCCCTGGAGGCCTCCCGAGCAAGCCTGGCTACTGCGTAGGCAGAACAGCAAGTGCCAACCTGACAGCTGATGGCAGCCCAGCCGCTCCCTGCCACCTCGCCACCTGCACATCAAAGGGACAGCACTCCTGGTACATCTGCTTCCTCTGGCCCGGAACCCAGGGAGCTGGCGCCCTGCCCCCGAGCGCAGAGTCTCTGCCCTCCGCCTCCCACCCGAGCTCCCAGGGCCGGGCTGTATAACTCCCGCCTCTCTCAAATCACCAACTTGCTTGGGGGACAGACAATCTGGGCCAGTTCCCCTGTGAAACTCTCACAGCTCCCTGATTTCTGCTTCGTAATAACAGCCTTTTTCTTTTTCAATCAGTTCTTCGGATTCATTAATAGCTGTCTCCTTTTGACTATAAGCTCCATGAAGGCAGCAACTATGACCCCATAGCATCGAGTATGGAATAAAGTGAGCCACACACGTAATTTGAAAATTTTCTATCACCCACGTGATCATTTCAATAAGTGATCAGTATAAAAAATGCTAATAGATGTTTACATTCTTTTTGCTCATACCGAGTCTTCAAAATCCAGTGTGTATTTTATATCAAAGCGTATCTTAACTCGGGTGCTAAATTTTCACTGGAAATACTTGATCTTATTTAGGTTTCATAGAATTCATGGGGAGAGTAGATTCACTTACCTAAGTTGTTCCAGACGTACCTAGAAGCTTTCTAATAGTTGAATGAACAGGTTTTGTTTCTTTGTTTGTTTAAGATAGATTCGTGCTCTGTCGCCCAGGCTAGAATGTAATAGCGTCATCGTAGCTCACAGCAACCTCAAACTGCTGGGCTCAAGCGATCCTCCTGCCTCAGCCTCCTGTGTAGCTGGGACTACAGGCATGCACTACCATGGCTGACTAATTTTTTCTATTTTTAGTAGAAACAGGATCTCACTCTTGCTCAGGCTGGTCTTGAACTCCTGAGCTCAAGCAATCCTCCTGCCTCGGCCTCCTGAGTAGTTGCGACTACAGGCATGCGCCAGCTAATTTTTTCTATTTTTAGTAGGGACACGGTCTTGCTCTTGCTCAGGCCGGTCTCGAACTCCTGAGCTCAAGTGATCCCCCACCTTGGCCTCCCAGAGTGCTAGGATCACAGGCCTGAACCCCCGCGCCCAGCCATGAACACGTTTCTAACTTGGAATTTAAATGAAGTAAAATTCAATAAAACTTTAAAAATACAGCTCCTCAGGCACACCAGCCATATTTCAAGTGCTCGATAGCTTATGTGGTTAGTGGCTACCATATTGGAAAGCAAAAATATAAGTGCTGATATTTGTGGAATGGATGGATTGATAAATCCCAGTTTCACCAATTGCCTTTTATATGACTTGAGCCTTGGGGTGGTTTTGAATACCCACACGTTCTTTGATACACCTCTCTTCAAAACGTGGAGCCTCTTGAGTGCGGCCCAGGCTTAATGACTCACTTCTAAGTAAAGGAATGTGGCCGTGTGACAGTGTGTGACTTCCAAGCCTGGGTCATCCAGTGCGTTGCGGCTTCCTCTTTGTTCTATGTCGGACACTCGTTCTGGGAGAAGCCGGGAAGGACCGCATGGAAGAGGAAGCGAAGCCTGCAGCCGATAGCCATGCGAGAAAGTCGCTGGGAAGTAGACCCCCCAGCCGCAGTCCAGCCTTCAAATCATGCAGCTCAGGCTCACAGCTGGACTGTAACTTCATGGGACACCCGAGCCAGGACCACCCCAGCTACACGCCTCCCGAATTCCTGACCCACAGAAACCGAGACGTTGTTAGCAAATGGTGATTGCTATGTTAAGCCACTAAATTTTTAGGTAATTTATTCTGCATCAATAGATGACTAACACAAGCTTTGCCCCACTGAGCCACAGTTGCTTCATTCATAAAATGGCGCTAATAAACCTCATCTCAAAAGGTTTTTGTGAGGTTGAGAGGCGGGCGCAAAGGTAGACCACTTAGCAGAGTTCCTGGCCCACAATAAGTAACCAATGGCCACTACTGTTACGTTCTCTTCTTTTCTGCTACCTCCTTACGTATCTCTCTTTCATTCAGTCATTCATGCATCCATTCACCTTCATGCTGACCAAGAGATATGTTCTATGCATCTAATTTGACTTAGCAAAAATAAAGCTAGGAATATAAATTTCGTTTTCCAGACTTTTCCTTCTCTTTGGCTCTGCGAATCCCATTGGCTTATCTAGACCTGCTCATCTACGTGCAGGTTCTACCTGGGATCTGATCTTTTCATCAAAACTTCTTGATGTAGGCTGGGCACGGTGGCTTGTGCCTACTGTAATCCCAGCACTTTGGGAGGCCAACACAGGAGGATCAATTGAGGCCAGGAGTTCAAGACTAGCTCAGGCAACATAGACTCAGTCTCTACAAAAAAATAAAAGAAAAGTAGCTGAGCGTGGTGGCACGTGCCTGTAGTCCCAGCTACGTGGGAGGCTGAAGCAGGAGGATCAATTGAGCCCAGGAGGTTGCAGTGAGCTGTGATGATGCCACTGCACTCTAGCTGGGGCGACAGAGTGAGACCCTATTTCAAAAAAACAAACAAATAACAGTCTCATCTCTGTACATTGACCTTAGGTGAGTCCACTAATGATCATGGGCCTCAGTTTCCTTGTCTGTCAAATGGGATAATAGTATTTAGACCATCCTATCAGGTAGCTATGAGCAGCCAGTGATGTGGTTCTTAGAAAAGCCCTTTCCAAACTTAAATGTCTCATTTAAATATTACGGTGGTGACGAAGGCAACTTTCTGTGTGTATAAAGTGAAAAATGTCATAATCATAGTAATATTAATCAGGATTATTCTATTCCAAGACGTCACAAAGACTTAGGACACTGGGCGCTTTCTAAACACCAGCGAGATGAAGGAGATGAAGTTGAGTCTGAAAAAAAAAATAATAAAAGCTATTTCTTGCTTGTGGCATTTTTAGCTTGCGCATATCGTCCCTGTAATATTTCTTCTTCCTTTTTTGTTAATGGCTTGGGGGTTTGAACACTGTTTTGTTCAGCCACACAGGGAAATGTTTAATGAATCCTTGTGAATATTCATTAAATGCTGTTAATATTTTCTGGTGGGGGAGGCACGGCTGCCCATCCAGTGGGTCTCCAAACGGCAGCGGCAGGGGAAACAGCCCACAACTTGATTTGCGCTATTTGTTTTCCATTTCAATTGCCCTATTTTCTGAGACCTCGGGAGGTTTGCAAGGGCCGAGGGTGGAGGCAGAGCGTGCTTCCTTGTCTTCTCTCCCTAGACGCAAGAGGAAGTTTCAGAGAGCAGGGGGGTGCGAAGTTGAAGATGGATAAACGCTACACCCCAGCAACCACACTCCTTGGTATGTACCTTCGAGAAACCCCCACGCGTGCACAAGGAGATATGTAGGGAACGTTCATAGCAGCACTGCTTGTGTTCGCAACAAACAAATGCCCATTAAGGGGAGAATGGGTAGATGTAGAATATTCATAGTACAATGGATTGTGATAAAGTGGTCAAAATGAATGATCGAACCTATGTATTAACATAATCGAATCTTTTTTATTGAGATATGATTCCTAGATCATAAAATTGACTCTGTTAAAAGTGTACAATGCAGTGGGTTTTAGTATATTCAAAAAGTTGTGCAATCATCACTGCATCTAATTCCAGAATATTTTCATCGCCCCAGAAAGAAACCCCATGCCGATCGAGCAGTCACACCCTATTCCTCTCCCCCTCCAGCCCCAGGCAACCCCTAATCTGCCTTCTGTCTCTGTGGATTTATTTGCCTATTCATATAATACGGAATCATATAATATGTGGTCTTTTGTATCTGGCTTCTTTCACTTAGCGTGATTTCAAGGTTCAGCCACATTCAAGTATATAGCAGTGTTTTATTCCTTTTCATAGCCAAATAATATTCCACCATATGGATAGACCCCATTTTGTTTATCCACTCATCCACTGATAGACATTTGGGTTGTTTCCGCATTGTGCCTATTGTAAAGGATGCTACCGTGAACATTCATATACAAATTTTTGTATGGACATATGTTTTAATTCACTCGGGCATATACCTAGGAGTAGAATTGATGTCGTATGGCAACTACGTGCTTAACTTTTTGAGAACCCGCCAGACTGTTTTCCAAAGTGGCTGTACCATCTTACCTTCCCGCCAGCAGTGTATGAGGGTTCCAGTTCCTCCGTATCTTTGCACAGTTGAATCTTACAGACGTCATGGAGAGGAAAAAGCAAGTTGCAGAGTACATTCGGTATGACCTCGTTCCTGCAAAATTAGGAAACATGCAAAACAATGCCATATATTACATAGGTCTACGCCACGTGTGGTTAAGGTATAAAGAAAGTCACAGGAATGGAAAACACCCAAATATGGATAGTGGTTCTCACCGGGGGTAAACTTCACAGCCACCTTTTAAGGTAGGGCTTTTGCAGCTCATTTTACAGCCTGGGAAACAGGTGCACAGAGACTGAGGGATGAGGCTGAGCCTCTGGCCGGGCAGTCTGACCTTGACGTCGACAGGTAACCAGTGCACTGTCTCCTGCAAAGAGCCAGAGCTTCCAAAAAGTGCAGGTGTGGTTGGAATCCCAGCCTTACCTCTGAACTCTGGGACCATGGGTAAGTTACTTAACATCCTTGAGCCTTGATGTCCCCAAATCTTAAACTGGAGATCAATACCGCCACCTCAAAAAGAATTTCTTTGTTGTTTCTGCTTTTGCGAGATTCAAATGAAAAAGCCTCTTGAAAGCTAGGACAGCCCCTATTACTCTAGTAGGCTCTTAATTAATCATCACAGGATTCCTGGCATTGTTGACATTTATTTCTGATTTTTGTCGTTACAGAAGTCATAAATCTGGTTCTGTTTATCACCTCATGCACAGATTCTTCCCAAGGACTCTTCTTTTATCCATTTTCTAAAATATGATCCAATTTACACAACTTTGACTTACAACTCCGCTAGAAGCCCAACTGGTGCGTAAAATGATGCTCGCTGCCTCCTGCTACGCCGCGGAGCACGGGACCCCCGGGACCTGGCGAGGACCAGGATCGTCAGTCCTTTTGTGCCATAAAAAACCCTTTGGTAAAATGAGTCAGAGCAGATTGCGTGTCTGCTGGGACAATCCAGATCTCCCTGTTTAAAGCGCAGTCCCCAGCATCAGTTTTCACAGGGGAGGCCAACAGAATAAAAAGTATGAAAAGGGAATCGCTACCCCTCCAGCTTCAGACACTTCTCACAGTTCGATTTTCTGGAACTCCTTCAAGGCACAGGGCTGCGGCATTTGCCCCTCATTCCATTTCCTCATCCATAAAATGGGGATACATGTTTGTGCCGTATAATCTCCTACCCCTTGCAGGATAAATGAACCCAGGCACGGGAAAGTACGCAGCTCAGGACATATTTGTAAAATCTGGATCGATTTACTCATTCGCGTCACTCAACGAGAACTCATTGAGCAATCCCTGTGGATCCAAAAGAAATATAAGGCATGATCACTGCCCTTCAAGAGGGTTCCTGTCCTGTCGGGAAGGGCAGTATTTCTTAAGACTTGGTTACATCTTTGTCCTTCTCTGCGTACACCTAAGGATTTCATGTTCTAATGTTATTTGAAATTGCAAAATAAATAAAACATAACCAGGAATAAAAAGAAAGCCATTAAAACAGTGACCACCCCAAGAGAAATGAATACATATGTCCATGTAAAAACTTGTATCCAAATGCTCGTATTGGCATTATTCATAATAGCTAAAAGGTGGACGCAACCCGAACGTCCACTGACGGGTGAATGGATACACAAACTGTGATATTTCCATACACAGGAATATTATTTGGCCATAAAAAGGAAGGAAGTGCTGACGCATGCTGCAACATGGGTGAAACTCAAACACATTATGCCGAAGGAAAGACACCAGTCACAAAAGACCACCAGCGGTATAATTCCTTTTGCATGAAAGTCCGGAATAGGGAAGTCTGTAGAGACAGAAAGTAGTCTGGTGGTTGCCGAGGGCTGGGGTCGGGGAGGATCAGAGATGAGAGAATTTTAAAAAAACAAAAGAATAAAGCAGTGACCACCCCTGCTCACCACACCCATGCATCCACTGGAGCACCGGCAGATGGGTCCCCAAAATGCACAGCCCCAAACGTGTGAGCATCGTGGGCGGTAACTAGAAGACAATGTGGGCTGCAGGTATCGTGGAAGCCTTCGGGAGGAGGTGGGAATCAAAGAAAAAGTAGAATATTCACCTGGGAAGGAGAAGGCAGGGGTCGAGCCTTGCGGGAGGAGCCCACGGAGTTCACCCAAGGAAAGATTTGGGGTCGAGAATTTACAGGGCATGTTTGGGGGTGTTGAAGGGACCAGTCAGCTGGAGCAGCAGGTTCATTTCAGGAGAAAAGTAGCCGATGAAGTCAGAGCACAGGATGGTGTTGGATCGTGGGAGATCCGGGTGCCATACTGGATTTCATCTGGTACTTCTGGGAGCTCCCAGAGGCATTTGAGCTGGGCAGGGAGGGGTCTGGCATGATTTAAGATGCAATGAGGCTGTCCTTACATCCAGAAGCCTTTATATTAAATACTTACACACACGCACACACACACACACACCAGCAACAACAACCACGACCGCAGCAGCCCAGGGCTCGAATGCTTAACCCTTTTGAAGGAGGCAACCAACCGGCCTAACCCGAGGTGGGGGATCCTTGGGGCTCTAGGACCAAGTGGATTTGGGGAAGAGAGGACAAATGATTGGGGGCTGGTGGGAGTGGGGGACCCCGGGGAGACTAAGGGAAGACATGGAGAACGCCAGCACCCACAGAGCAGGTGTCCCTGCCGGGCTGCGGCCCTTCCTTCCTTCTTTCCTTCCTCGGCTGGCGGAAGCCGCTTGAATAACCGTGTTAATCTGTGCGCATCCCCAGGGGGAGGCCCTCAGCCCCATCTTTAATCAGGTCACTACTCTCATTTAGAGAGTTTAATGTACCATCCCTCATAGTGGGACACGCCATGTCAACCCATCAGCTGCTCAGAGGGGCTGGTCTTCCCTCTCTTCTGTTCTTTTCCCTCTGCCTCTGCCCACAGAGCTCACCCAGACCCTTGGAGGGCTGTCCTTTCTGCCTCTGGGATGTCCTCTCCTGCAATGCTAGAGTGCAGGTCCCAAGGTACCAATCCATCCCTGCCTAAAACCCTTCCTGTCGCCAGGCTGGTCCCCAGCTACAACCAAGGCCCACTTTGGCCTTGCCCAGCCCACCCTCGTAGCTCAGCTCCTGCACTGTCTTTCTCAGCTGCCCAGAAGGTGCCCAGCATACAGCACTCAGTGTGTCCCCTTGACACACTGACATTTGGGGCTGATGATTCTTTGTTGGGGGGAGGGGCTGCTCTGTGCTTTGTAGGATGCTGGACAGCAACCCTGGCCTCTACCCACTAGATGCCAATAGCATCTTCCTCCCCAAGTCATGACAACCAAAAATGTCTCCAGGCATTGCCAAATGTCCCCTGGGGGCCAAATCACCCCCAGTTGAGAACCCCTGCTCTGTGGGAATGTGTAAGAGAAGGGTCAGACCACCCACTCTCAAGCCAAACAAGACCTAACGCCAATTGCCAGCCTTTGCCCTAAGAGCTACACGCCCAGCCAAGTCACTTTAAATGAGGATACACTGGCACCTGCCTTACAGGATTGGGTGATTGTCACATGAGCGGCTCCATGAAAAATAGCTACAAGGCCGGCAAGTGATCGACACTTATTATGATGCCCTGTTTTGTTCCATGTTCTTGCTATCCTCTTTCTTCCTCCTCTGTTGGCCAGCAAACTTCGGTTTGTTCTTCAACACTTAGTTTGCACATCAGCGCTCCACCTCTCCCAAATCCTGGCCGTGTCTCCTCTACCGCACTGGACTGAAATGGTGTGTTCGAGGGTCTGCCTCCTGCACTTAGGGGCAGTAGCCCTTTATACACCCTATTCTTGACCCCAGAGCCTGCACTCACGCCCAGCGCCTATTTGGGGTGGAAAGAGAGGGAGGGAGCGTGCCGGTGTGGACACGCCTGATCCCATCTGCAGAGGTGGAAAGCCGGTGCGTCTGCCCTAGGTGAGGTGGGGCGGGATGTAGTTACCCCCAAGAGTGCCGGAAACTCATTACAGCAAGGAAAACGTCACCCAAATCCTTGACCTCATCGGTCCGAGGCAGCACTGATGCAGATAAAGTCCCCTCCCCCCAGGGCCTCGCGCTCAGTCTGACTCTGAGAGTCTCAGTTTTCTCATCCATATGATCATTATGACACACAGCGACCTCCGGGGTTTTTTCTTAAGGATGGAGTGAAGTGATGCAGTTTGCCCAGTAAAGACGTACATCAGACAGCAAGCATGCAAACCCAGTGGGGGAAGAGGACCCCAAGAGCTCGCTGCTTATTATTTTTTTTAAAAAAAACCTCTTTATTGAAGAATGATTGACATAGCAAAAGCTGTACATATTTAATGTATAAATCTCGATGACTCTGGGGATAAGTATACACCCAGGAAACCATCACCGAAGACAGCTCACGTCTCTACTAACTATCGAGGACCAGCCAGTGGCGGCAGCGGTGGACGGGACTGTGTGTTTTTAGACAGTTTCCTTTTCTTTGTTTGTGGTCTTAGTCTGGGGGATAGATGGAGGTATAGCTTATTTTTCCTGTTGAGATCTGCAGCGAGGTCTCCACGTCCACAAAGGGGAGAAGGGAAAGAAAGCTACTTAAGTCGTTGGAGCCGATATCCAGCTTGGAATCTAGGAAGAATTAATTGATAACAAGGGTCATTAATGCTCAGAGAAGGATGTCACCAGCACAGATAATAGAGTTTCAATAACTGGAGGGGATCTTGTCTATGGAAGCCCTTCTGCTTCTACAAGGCAGTGTGTACCCAGCCCCTGCGATACCTTCCCTGCCACCCCCATCGTCCAAAGCTCTCTTCATCCTTTCGCCTCTAGAAACACTGCCTATACCCTGTATCATCGTCGTGTGTGTGTGTGTGTGTGTGTGTGTGTGTAAGAGACAGAGAGACAGAACCGGACTGGATCCCCAAATCCCTGAGGGTAGAGGGCCTTGTCCTATACTTTGCTTAGCTGTCTCTATTAAAATGCATCCGTAAGGTATTCCGTTAATATCATTCCCCTTACAATTAAAAAAAAATGTTTTAAAATAGAGCCAGTAACACATGTTCATTGTAGAAAAATCAGAAAAATCCTGACAAGCTACAAATCACCCACCACCCCTCTACCCAGCAAGATCCAATGTTCGCATCTTTCCACGGTTCTTTACTTTGTTTGTTTTTTAGAAATTCAGCCAAGTATTACATGAATGCATGTAAACTATTCAAAACGATGTGGAATATAAAAGAGAAAGTGCCTATGTTTCTTCTCCTCCAAGCCCTCTTCCCTGGGGCCACTGCTATTAACTCTTGGACGCGAGTCAGTCAAACCTCTGTCCGTGTATTTGTAGACATATATGGGGATATAGACGCAGATGCAGCATTTTTTTCAAAAGCATAGACAAGATCGTGCAATGCGTATGTTTCTGTAATTGGCTTTTTTTTCACCAATAATATGTCTCTGAGAGCTTTCCATACCAGTACATTTAAATCTTCCTTTTTCTCTTTGACAACTCAGTAATATTCCATTGCTTCATCATTGCGATTCACAGACACACTCCTCCACGGGTGGGAATTTAGATCGTTTCCAATTTATCACTAATGCAAAGTGCACATTTTCATCCACTCGTGCAAGTGTCTTTGTGGGGTAGATTCGTAGATGTGAAATTGTAGAGGTGCTGTAATCCACGATTTAAATTTTGATAGAATTGCCAAATTCCTCTCCAAAAAGGCTGTACCAAATTATACTTCTGCTAGCAGTGCACTAGAGGATATGATTGATCCCTGTGCTCTTGCCAACACCAGAAATTATCAATTTTTAATATTTTGTGTGTGGCCAATTTCGCGGGTCAGTGTGGCACGTCATTTTTCGCATGTTTACTGGTCATCGGTCTTCTTTCTATACGTCTGCATAGATGCTTTTTAAATGTATTACACTGTCTTGCTGTCATCTGTATTCTTCTCTACAGGACATCAAAAATGCCTTTTTACGTCAGCAGACACACACTTTCGCGTCATTTCGGATCGCTGTGCCCTGTGGCAGCACCGCAAACTTCTCAATCAGCTCCTGATTGTGGAGCATTCAAATCATTCCCCATCTTTTGCTGTTTTTGCCATACTGTGCTGAGTACCGTTATAGCTGAGCGGCACGTGGAACACTTTCTTATTTCCTTGCGATGAATTCCTCAGAGTTGGTCAAAGGACATGCATGTTTTAAGACCGTTGCTACTTACTGCCAAAGTGTCCTCCAGAGCAGCTGGCTGGCAGGTTTATATTCTCACCAGCAGTCATGACAGTGTCCTTACACGGACATTGCCAAATGTCCCCCAGGAGGGCAAAGTGTCCCCCAGTTGAGACGCACTTCCTTGGAGACAGAGTGGTTCGAACGCCCAGGTGGCTGCAGAGAAACGTCCCTTTTACTCCCTCCTATGGTCTGATTCAGTGGCTGTCAAACCTGAATGTGTTCTGCCCAATACCATATACACCCTACTCCATGGGCAGGGAATTTTCCAGGGTAATTTGACCCCAAGCATTTTTGCCTTCCGTGCTAACACGCGAACCTAACCTCTCCCTTAAAGCGAACACCACTGGCCTCCCTGAAGAGCCCTCAGCAGTCACAAAGATCTTTCCAGCACAAAATCCGTCTCATGTCCCGGCTTCCATGAGACCCGTGGGGATTACCGCCATTACTGAACACTTCCCATGGCGCCCACCGCGCCATCCCCGCTGAATCCTTCTGTTGACACTGTGAGGTAGGTCCCATTACTGCCCCATGTCACAGAGGAGACCCTGAGGTTCAATAACTCGCCCCACATTGCAAGGCTATACATGCCGGAGCCGTTTGACGCCAAGCTGTCCTGCCTTCCAACAGAAAGTGTCACCTGCAGTTAAAGAGTGTCCGTGACTGGCTCTTGTTTTCTGGTGGACATTTCTGCCTTTGTGGTTCTGAATCAAGTAGGTGAGACTCCAAAAGCACAGCTTCCGTGGCTCCTTGCTCTGTGTGTCTTCAAAGGGGCAGTGGCCGGCATGTCTTGAGCTGTGGGCAAAGTGGGGACCAGCCATCGGTCTTTGCTGGCGTGGGAATGGCCGTGCTTGGAAGCTGAGCCACTTAAATGACCTCTTAAAGTGCCACCCACACCCAAGACTCTGAGAATTGTTGGAGTAAGACCACTGTGAAGTTCTACGAGCTGTTTAGACCAGTAGGGCCGCCATTTAGTGTTTTGGAATGATGCTTCTCTTGTAACTTGAAAGAAGGAATAGGTTTTGCAATGGAGGGATCCACCTCCTTCCCCTCCCCTCCCCCCAGGAAGACTTCGACCCTAATAAGGGTGAAACCCTTTGAGCTCCTTGGAGGAAGGTGTGCCCACAAAACCAAGGGTGTGATTAGATCGGCCAGGACCTTCCTGTTCCAACCAAAGGAACCAATTAGATGATCTAATGGGAATCTGTTTTGTCATCCGGAAATTATATGATGCTATGAAGCTGCCCACTATTATGCATGCTTGATGATAATAACGATGTCTCCTTCCGGGGTCACGTCACAAAGTGTAATCAACTCTTTTGACAACCTCGGTGTTAATGGCCCTGCACCCATTTTGCTGCTGGGTGGAGCGAGGCAAAGAGAGACCAGGGACCTGCCTGGTCATCCTCCCTCATCAGAGACACTTTTTCAGTAGGCCCAGTGAAAGCAGGAATCTCATTTCCCATGCTGTCCATCTGAAATTCCAGCCACAGTGGAATTTCCCCAGAGTTTGTTCCGGGGAACACCAGTCTCACAAGAAACTCTGTGGTAAGTTTGGAAAATGTGGCATTTCTAGTCCTGCCCTGGATTTTCTTAAGTACATTAGCGTATTAAACACTCTGAGAAGTCCTGCAGTAAAGGCGTCTTTTTAATTGTGATTAACCAGGTATTTCCAAAACTTATTTGACCACAAAATCCTGCATTCATGTGTCACCATACCCCTGAATATCCCCTGGGAGCCCTTCGGAAAGTTCTGTGTTTGGGATATTTAAATGGCCTCTGCTGTCCCAGAAACATTTGCAGAGAGGCCCTTCAGGCAGGTATAATTTATTGATCACCTACTATGTGTTGGTTCCTGTACTAAACACATTTTCTACTTTTTCCTATGAGGAGAACTAAACACTTTCCATATTTTCTCCTTTGAGGAAGTCTTTTCATCTCTGCCATAGAAATGAAAAAAAAAAAAGCAAAAAACCCAAAGGCCAAGCAATTGGTCCAAGAATACACAGCTAGTAGAGACAGCGCTGAGGCTTGAACTTGGGGACTTTCTGATTCCAAAGCCTGTTCTTTCTCTTGATTCTGTGCCATTGCTCAAACCACATGGACCAAAAGATGCACCCTTCTCTCTCTCTGTATGCTTTTGCTGAGAGAGATGACGTACGTACAGAAAGGGGCGTGAGACATTTATGTCCATATAAGCATAATTATAAATCGAACACTCATGTATAGAACATGAAATAGAACACAGCCAGCACCTCGGGGGTCTCTTGTGTGTCTCTCTCCAGGAGGCATCTCCCATCCTGACTCTTTAGATATTTATTTCTAATTTATTTGCCACATATTTTTATACCCCTATTTAGTGTTGTTTTGCCTGATTTAGAACTTTATGTGAATGGACTCATACTCCTGTTTTCTCCTGTTTCCCTGCACTCAACAAAATATTTGTGAAATTAGAGTATACTCTTGTCTACACCTGTAGTTCACTTGCTCTCAGTGCTTTGTTGTGTTCCACTGTATGAACATGCAGAAGCTTGTCCCTTCTACTGTTGGGGGACGTTGGGTCATGTCCAGCTTTTGGCAAAGGTCTTAGTCCATTTATGCTGCTATAACAAAATACCTGAGACTGGGTAATTTATAAACAATGAAAATGTATTTCTTACATTTTTGGAGCCTGGGAAGTCCAAGAACAAGGCACTGGTAGGTTCGGTGACTGGTGAGAACACAGTTTCCGCTTCCAAGATGGCGCCTGGTTGCTGCACCCTGAGATGCGCAAGGGAGAAAGGCAAAAGGGCCTGCCTAGCTCCCTCCAGCTCTTGTAGAAGGTGCTATTCCATCCTTGAGGGCAGAGCCTGGTGGCCTAATCACCTCCTGACGTCCCCACCTCTTACTATTGTTGCATCTGGGATTCAGTTTCAACACGAATTTTGGAGGGGACACCAATATTCAAATCATAGCAGCGGTCGCGACAATGGCGCATCGTGCTATGTGTCTGTGGGTGCACATGGATAAGAGTTTATGTGGAACACAAACTTGGAGTGGAATTGCTGGATCCTATTTTTGCTATCCCTACCTTTCATTCACCACGGTCATCTGCTACCAGCAGTCTGTTCATGAATTCACAAAGGCAGATGAGGAAGCTCAGCGTAGATACTGTCTGTACATACAGAGAACCTTATATTTACAGAATCAGACTTGCCAAGGGACTGGTCCATGAATCTCTTTTTCACAATCAGCTTTGTCTGAGGACCACTGATTTAGAACTTTGACCAATTTTTTATAAAGTCCTGGGTGGGGGGGTGGGTAGGAGTCTTTTTTTCAAACTAAATCTTATGCAGAATGCAATATGTAAAAGAGAGAGGTCCAAGCACGCTGACTCAACGCCTGTAGTCCCAGCACTTTGGGAGGCCAAGGTGGGAGGATCGCTTGAGGCCAGGAGTTAGAGCCCAGGCTGAGAAACATAACGAGGCCCCTTGTCTATAAAAAATTTAAAAATTAGCCAGGCATGATGGCACATGCCTATAGTCTCAGCTAGTTGGGAGGCTGAGGTGGGAGGATTGCTTGAGCCCAGGAGTTCAAGGCTGCAGTGGGCTATGATTACACCACTGGAGTCCAGCCTGGAGGACAGAGTGAGATCCTATCTCTAAAAAACAAACAAAAAAAAAGAAATGGGAGATAAAATCAGAGTTGCCCCGTTTGGAGCAGGAGGTAAGAGTAGAAGGTCCCATGAAACAGACTGGCTAGCTCTTCCTTCAACAGACTCACTCCTCGTCCTCCTGCAACAGAGCAGGACTCCATTTCCCAGCCCCCTTTGCTGGCAGGTGTGGTCATGTGACCCAGCTCTACACAATGAATGTGGGCGGAAGCGATGGTGGGGGCATCTCCAGGCCTGGCCCATAAAAACCTGCCCCACCTGCAGGCCAAATGCAAGGATGTGGAGGCTGAGAGGGGAGGAGAGCAACAAGCTGGAAGGGGCTGAGGTCCTTCCATGATCGTGTGGAAGGCGACCTGCCAAACAGGTGCACCATTTTGGATTCCACATTGTGCGAAATAAATGTCTGTTGCGTTAAGTCATAGACACTGGGGGGTCAGTTTGCTGACCAACTGGGGGCAAGCAGCTGCCATTGCCTTGACTAACACAGCCCCATCTCCACTGTCTGCCCCCAGGGCACCTCCGGGGAATCTGGGTGCTCCAGGAAGCCCACGCAGAAGCTCACCAGGTGCAATGAAAGGGACATGCCTCACGTCATTGCGAGACGTGGGCTTTGGATCTCCGTTCCCCCAGAAGGGGTGGGGGCGGAGAGGACCCTACTTCCCTCGGCTTTTGCATGGATTTAATGAGATAATATATTTGGAAAGCGCTCCGGGTGTGGTGAAAGGCATTTCAGATGTGAGTTATATTTAGTTATCGATACCGCGCTTCTGCATGTTTCTTACATCTGCAGCCAAGCCTCTCTCCAGTGGCTACTCCACGGAAACCAGAGAAGCATTAACGCAGTAAATCTAAAAACTCAGCCCCTCGCTCCCTTCTCCAGGCAGGGCTGGGCCGCAGTCCCCAGAGCAGCTGACCCTGAGCATAATGCAAACACTGCGTTCCGTCAGGCTATTTTGAGGCAGGCGAGGAACAGGACTCCCACTCTCCCCATAAGAAATGTACATCTTCCCTGTTCTTTAATTTCCTTTTGATTAAAAAAAAATCAGCCTATCTGAAAAATATCTGCTATCTCTCCTCCATGCCAAGAGAGACGAGAATTTTTTTTTCTTAACAAACGACAAACACGCTCTCTGGCCCTTCTGAGTCACAGGGACCATTTAGGACTTTTTGCTGTGACAGTGGTGAGGATTTTGGGGTGAGTGATAAGCATATGAGAATCTGATTTTAAATAGGCTGGCACTTAGAATTGTCACTTGGAATTATCTCGGAATTATCTCCAGGTCTCTAGGCTGGAGAAAGAGGCAGGTTTAAGTGCTTCTGAAGTATGCAGTGGCGGTCAGAACTGCAAGGTAGCCAACCCCTGTCTGATGGCTGAAGGGGAGGGAAGAGGACAGTCTCTGCTCCTCTCCTGGCCTCCAAACCCTGACCCAGACTTCTTACCTTCTCTCACTTCTTTCCTTTCACACGCGTCATCTCCGCGATCTTCACACTCCTGTTCATGGTAGCAGACAACCAATAGGACTTAGCACCTAGTAGGTGGACAGTTTCCAATCCACGAACACATGCAGAGCACCCACTGTGCGCCGGGCACCACGCGGGGCCCTGAGCACACGCTCTCACGGGTGTGGCCCTGCCTCCTGCTCTCCACCACAGAAGGCCCCCAACTGTCCCCAGCCACTGCCCCTGTCCCCATGCACCAGACCAAGCAGAGAGAGTCTAGGCCCTGATGTCAGAATCCCAATGTCCGAAATAGGTGTGACATTCCTAGGGCTGCCGTACAAATGACTACAAATCAGGTGGCTTAGAACAATGGAAATTCATTTCTCACGGTTCTGGAGGCTGGGAAGTCCAAAATCAAGGTGTTGGCGGGTTGGTTCCTTCTGGAGGCTCTGAGGGAGGACACGTCCCAGGCCTCTCTCCCAGCCCCCAGCTGCATTCCTGGGCTGGCTTGTAGCCCCATCTCTCCATCTCGGCCTTCATGATCACACTGTCTGCCTCTCCTTTTGTCTCTGTGTCTTTCTCTTCTTTGAAGGACAACAGTCTTCAATTTAGGGCCCAGCCTAGATTCAGCTTGAGATCCTTAACTCATTACATCTGCAAAGACCCTCTTTCCAAGCGAGGTCACATTCCGAGGTTCTGGGTAGATGTGACTTTGGGGGGGACACCGTTCAACTCACTGCAGTCTGCACCCTCTGCCACCCCCACCACAATTCACGTCCATCTCACACGCAAAATTCATTCATTTCATCCCAACATCTGGAAGTAGAAGGACAGATGTTCGAAACGGGGATGATTCTAAAACCTCCCACCAAGTGTCATGAATGAGAAG
This sequence comes from Propithecus coquereli, assembly GCF_000956105.1. Lineage (NCBI taxonomy): Eukaryota > Metazoa > Chordata > Mammalia > Primates > Indriidae > Propithecus > Propithecus coquereli. The sequence goes on from NW_012154051.1 coordinate 624,673, forward strand.
TATTTGTCATTATCCTGATGGTATACAACTGGGATCAAGACACTGCTTTCTTGTCACTTTCCTCCTTAGAAGGTCAACAAGGGCTTCCCGGTGCCTGCAGAACAAAGCCTGGCCTATCTGGTTACCTGCTAAGGGCTTTGCAATCAGGCCTCCGTCAAACTTGCATCCCTCCAGACTCCTGTCCCCAAGCCTCCTTGGCACCTGAGTTCTCCCTGCCCCCGCTGGGTGTGTCCTGTCTGCTTTCCCCCAGCAAGGTGTCTCCGGGAAGCCTCCAGTCCATGCTGAGATCTGTCTCCACTGCACGCATGTTGCGCACATCTGTGCTCATTTGGGGCCACTGACTGACTTGTGGTTCTTTCTCCCATGTGTTCATTTATCCGCTCCACCGTAATTGCAACTTCTCGAAGGCAGGGACTGTGTCTTCTGCAGGACAGGCGTCAGGCCGCAGAGGAAAGCTCATGGGCTCCGATCCCAGACAGCACCAGGCTTCAAAGCCCAGCTCTGCCCCTTACACAAGATACTGAACGTCTCAGCACCTCAGTGTCTGAATCTATTAAAGTAAGAGTAACCCTGTCTTCCTATGCGGGTTCTCGGAGTGTCGAAAATACCTGGCACCAGGTAAGCAATCAGGAAGTTCCCTTCCATGTCTAGGTGTTACCCGCTGCATCTGGTACCTGATAGGTGCTCAGGGGCTTTGTAAATGTCTGTGGGTGATTACAAGCACTGGATAGGGGAGGACGCATTCTGGCATAAATTAGGGTATAAATTATTAGCCATAATAGCAACAACAATGATTAGCTATGGATCAGGCATGGTACTAGTGCTCTCCATGCATAATTATCCAATCCTCCCATCTTGCCAGGTAAGGTATGTCTCATACCATGCCCAGTAGAGGTCCAGCCATGGTATGGCAGCCAATCAATGCATCCCTGGGAAAAATTATCTTGGCCACATTGACTTGGAGATCTCCCTCGATATTATAGACCCCTGCATCATCTTGCAAAGTCACCTGACTAACCCACCCCAAATCCCTCTCTGCCTCCATGCCCAGCGTGCCCCAGTGAAGTGCACTCGGACTTGGTGACCCAGCCCTCCCAGGTACCAGGGACCTGACCCAGGCAGGTGGGGACTAGGTACAGGAAGGTGGGTGGTGAAGGAAGAGCGGCTGGAGAAAGGACAGGCATTATCATGTGTTTGGCTGGAGTGTGTAAGAATTTCCCCAGACTGGAAGGGGAGGGGTCTAGAAGGTTGAGCATGTGATCAAGGAACGCAGCTCCAACAAACGTAAATGGAGTAACAATTCCTTCCGTTCCTCTGGGCTCTATAATTGCACAAAGTGCTTTCTGTGGCGGGCAGGGAAGTCTAATGCTCAGGTGAGCAGGGAGCTGCCCAGCCTCTAGGTTTCAAATTAGGAATTTGGGCGGGACTGCTTTTATTATAAAAACAATCCCAGCTGTCTGCGAGGTAGGAACCAGAGTCCTTCCTAGGGAACATGCCTTTTCTTAGCAGCCAGTAGGAGACAGCCACACGCTGCCTTGGAGTGCATTAAAGTCCAGTACAAGAAGCATGGGCCATGGTAGGCCAGTGGGACGGACCGCTGGGGCAGGTGGTGAATTTTGCATCCTGCAGATGCAGCCTGTCCAAGGCCACCTGTGGGTCAACCTGAGCCCTGCTGATAATGAACCCAGCCACGATTCCCGACATTAATATTTACAACTGGCAATGTTTGCACACCTCACGCCAAATGCCCCAAACAGCAGACCTTGTACTGTGCGTGCAAGGGAAAATTATCGCCTTGGATTCGAATAGCTCCCCTTTCCTGGGAAGCTCCAAGGATATGATTTAGTAAATGTTTCAACCCACTGTTCCGAGGGTATAGACAATGCCGAAGGTAGGCTTGCCGCCTTATTGCAGAATAATCTGGGCAGTTTAGAGGGTTGTGGTTAAGAGCCCAGTCTCCGACGGAGCATAAATCTCAGTGCAAATCCCCTCTCTGCTCGCAGAGCTGCTGCTAGCCCATAGGTGCTGCTGTGGGACTCGGGACAGGACACCCTTCCTCTGGAAGACAGAGTTGACTTCAGCCCCTGCTTGCCCCCTTGATTTGACCTTGACTGAGTCATTTCTCCTTTCGAAGCCTCAGTCTCCTCTTCTGTGAAATGGGGATAATAACAGAACCTGCCTTCCTGGCCGGCTGTGAAAATTAGACGGCCTAATGTACGCCCAGCACACAGTGAGCACTTTGATACAAGCTAGTGACAATCATATTATTAATACTATAATCATCGCATCCTGCCTGCCTGTAAGGAGACCAACTGTCCTGGTTTACCCAGGACTGAGAGGTGGGACAGTCACCCTACTGCTGGCACTATGCACCAGGAGAATCTCAGAGACCATCGTAGCTCTGGGCATGTTCTGGGGTCTCAGGTGCCAGCACTCAAGGGCTCAATTTTTGGGCAAGGGACCCTTTCCTGCATCTGGCTCTCGACCCCAGAGGTGGGCAGGTCTTGGGTGCGCACTGATGCTCCTCCCCGAGGGGCTCTCCAAGGGCGGGGAGAACCCAGATCTCCTGCTTCTAGAGCCCTGGATTGTGCCCACTTCACTGTGTTGCCTTCACACGTGCTGTGAAGGTCTTGGACTAGGCTGGGGAATTTGGGGAGTGTCTTTTCTTAATAGATGTCATTTTTTAGAACAGTTTTAGATTTACAAAAAAATCGTGAGAATAGTACAGTAGTGTCTCCATATACCCCACACCGCGTTCCCTCCTAGAATGAACAACTTGTATCAGTCTGGTGTGTTCATCCCAGCGGATGAACCAATATCAATTGCATTATTATTAACTAAACCCCATACTTTATTATTCAGATTTCCTTAGTTTTTTCCTAATGTCCTTTTTCTGTCCCTGGGTCCCTTCCAGGATCCCACATTACATTTAGTCATCGTGTCTACGGAGGTTCCTCCTGGCTGTGACGCTTTCTCAGACTTTGCTTGTTTTCGATGGCCATCACAGTTTTGAGGAGTACAGGTCAGATATTTTGTAGAAAGTCCTTCTATGGGAACTTTTTTTTCGTAATTAGACCAGATGCTATGGTTTGAATGTGTCCCCCGGAGTTATTGTGTTGGAAATTTAACTTTGGCGTGCTCACGCGCTCTCTCTCTCTCTCTCTCTCTCTCTCTCTCACCCTTCCACCTTCCACCATAAGATAACACAGCAAGAAGGCCCTTGTGAGACACCAAAAGCGGGTCCCTCAACCTTGGACTTCCCAGCCTCTGGAACCATAGGCCATAAATCTCTGTTCCTTACAGATTACCCAGTCTCAGATATTCTGTTAGAGCAGCACGAAATGGACTAAGACACCAGGGTTATGTATTAACCTACTCCCCACAGGACAAAAGCCAGGATTGGACTAACGATTTCTTCAGGCTCAACCCCAAGTTGGCCAATACCTGTGGAATGGCGAGAACAACCCTGAGATCGTGGAGACTCTGTGCTCAGAGTCAGACAGAACTGAGTTCAAGACTCAGCTCGGCCAAGGCAGGCCAGTTCTCTTTCCCCTCTGAGCCTCGATGTGCTCATCTACCGGATGAGAGTAAAACACAAGGTACCTGGGACTAAGTTTAATCGAGATAACACATGTGAGACTCATGTGCTAGAATGCCCAACATGGGCTTGAGGTGTCGTTGTTGCACACAGAAGTATGAGTGTTAGGCCAGGTGCAGTAGCTCACACCTGTAATCCCAGCACTTTGGGTGGCTAAGGCGGGAGCATCGCTGAGGCCAGGAGTTCAAGACCAGCCTGGGCAGCACAGTGAGACCCCCATCTCTACAACAAATAAAAAAGAAGTCCGAGTGTTTGCTCCACCTCTTTGCCCATTTCAGCTTCATGCTTGGATATGTTTCCATACTGCCTGTTAGGGGGTGTGAACACCCCGCCCAGAGGACTAAATCGGGGTCTGCTTAAAAGTCCCTCCGGGTCCTGGGTAGAGTAGACCCTGGCTTAATAAGAACCTTGAACTGGGAGGGAGGCGGAGGGGTTCCCACCTCACCTGGGGCAGACTCCTCTGTTTCAACTCCATAAACTGTGAAGGTGACAAAGCCCCTTCTGTATTTTTCGAGAGATACAGTTTGCAAATGATCTCATTACCCCCACAGCCGTGAGTGGAGTTCTGTCGGGCCTTTCTAACAAGTGGCAGTAAAACGTTTTATAGGCCCCTCTGCCCCCTCCTCTCCCCCACCGTGTAATTCTCTCTGTTTGGGGTTGGACTTGGTGTTTTCCCTCTTTCCCTTCTCTTTCTCCTTGCACTTTCTCTCATGTTAATTATATTAGTTGCCGTGGAAACAGTGATGTCATTGGCACGGGAGCGCTCAATGACATCCAAAAGCACAGTTTATAGCATGGCTCGAAATTTATTCCATGGCTTGCAGCCTTGAGGGGGGTTATATGGTGATTATATCTCGGGCACCATCTGGGCGTGAGGGTGGAAAGTGGCAGGAAAGTAGCTGGATTGGGGGGTGCTTTGCGGGCTTCCCAGGACCCCAGACACCGGGCAGCGATGTTTCCATTTGGGCAACGTGGAGGGCACCTTGTACACTCTAAAGAATCGTCTCTTGGCTTTTCCCAACGTTGGCTGCCTAACGGCACCATGCCCCACATTTGTCCCCGATTTAGGATTTCAGAATCCTGCATGGAGTGGTGCTTGAAAATGCTTAACACAGGGTGTGTGTGTGTGTACTCGGGCCCGTGCCTAATGCGCCAAAGTCATGCTGTTGGTATGAAAATACGGTCTGTGGCATGCCGCGCACGTTAGTTCACACACAGGGTTTGCAGATACATGCACACCCTTATTTGCCCATCTGTACTTCTTCATTCTAGAAGGTGCAGTTGCACCCACGTCAGAGCTTTTTGCCATCCCTCTCACCCCCTAATCCTCCTCCACCACAGCTCACTTTTTAGTGAGCTGAGAAGCGTGTGGCTCGGGCAGGGCAGTACACAGAGGCGAGGCGATGGGGCAGCGGTGCCAGTCAGGGCGTTTCGGGGACATGCACAGGTGGGAGTCCCCAACTTGCCCCCACACCGTGACTTCCATTGCTCTGCAGGAGGTCTGCGTGTCTAGATCTGGCCCTGAGCACACAGACCACAGGGTGAGAGGCCCTCGGCAGTCCCCTCTTCCTCCCTGGGGACCCGCTGATGTGTTTTCAGTTCCCGCGGGAAGTAGCACCCAGAGCTTGCTGAGGGAGCTCGCAAACCCGGCGTGCAGGGCTGGCCAGGCCCCCGGGTTCCTCCTCACGTCTGAAGCTTCTGTGTCTGTGATCAGGACCAAGGGTTCTGCAGGAAGCCGGCTGGGAAGGGCAGAGTAAGGGGACTGCACCGCGGGCAGAGGGACCTGGCGCGGGAGTCAGGGGGCGCGACCGGAGGAACAGACAGCTTCAGTGAAACAGCCCAATTACTGGCCCCAGAAGTGGGGCGTCCACCCCGCCTGCCTAAGGGCCTCAAACGGTGACATCCGGCCTCCTGGCATCTCTCAGTCCGCCTTTCTCGGTTTTGATTCCAGGTGGGGCCAAGTGGCTGCCTGAGGGCAGCCCCACCTGGGTTTGCCTTTAAGCCCAACCAGCTTCCAAAATTGTCAGTGGACCAAGTGGAGTCACCTGTCCGGCCATGAGCCAATCAATTACTGTGGCCAGGGACGTGGCTTCCTCTCATTGGCCAGACTTGGGTCACGTGGTTCCCCCTGGAGGAAGTAGGAGGGGACGGATGGATCACTGGGACCAAGGTAGGGATGACGGGAGCTGGAGCTGGGCAGGTGGCGGGAAGGACAGGTGCAAAAGCACAGAGGCGTGGAAGGGCATAGCCTGGGGGACACTAAGACCCACAGGCTCGTTTGTGGTAATAATAACAACCACCACTTGGCACTGGGCTAAGTGCTGTGTTGCATTGTCCCAGTCAACCTCATGACAGCCCTCGTGACATAGATGCCAGGAAGTTAGTTAATACATACAGAAAACATGTGGCTTGATCCCTGGCACATAGCCCTATGTAGATGTTTGCTATGATATTAATAGTAGTAATAATAATAATAGGGCCATGGAGGGCAGCAAGAGTGAGAGTAATAGGAAAGAATGTGGATGGAAGGAAGCAGAACAAAGAGGGTTTAGACCAGTGGTCCTCAAACAGGGGTGATTTTAGCCCATCCTGGGGTGATTTGGCCATGTCTGGAGACACTTTTGGTTGTCATGATGCAGGGGGAGGAGTGGTTTGCACGGGCATCTAATGGACAGAGGACAGGGATGCTTGAAACATCTTATAACGCACAGGACAGCCCCCTACAACAAAGAATCATCCAGCCCAAAATGTCAATAGGACTGAGGTTGAAAAACTCGGGTTTAGATTAAACGGGGAACTATTGCAGAACATAATATGGGCTGTCAAATGGAGGCTCTAGGCAGGACGAGGGCCCTGGGGTGGCCAAAGGCAGGAAGTGCCACTGCCCTTCCCCTCCCAACCCCTGCCGAATGACCACCCTCCCCTCCCCATCTGCACTGCAGTGGAGGGGGCTGCGGGTGGCAGAGGAGGCGTGGCTGGGGCTGGCAGGGAGAAGCGCAGGAAGGTCTGCAGGCCCTGGCAGACAGTGGCCACAGAGACCATCTCTCTAGCTCCGGAATCACAGGCCCAACATGTTCCTTGAGTCGGCGCAGATGTCCTGCATCAGCGCGGGGCTTGCCGCGGGGACCCCTCGCCACTCAGCTTGCAGATCACACAGTCCCTGGCGTTGGCCATGTGATGATGTGTTTAAGCAACATGAGCAGAGAGGACAGCCGAGACAGAGCTTGGGAGGGACAGACAGACTGAACAGGAGAAAGAAACACAAAGAAAAACCCGGACCGAGATGGAGAAAGAGAAACGGGGACCGTGACAGAAGGAGACAAACCGAGAGTGTGGGAGAGACAGAGAGAGAGAGAACCAGCCCGAGAGAGACTAAGATTGAGAGTCTCAAAAAGAAAAACAGGGGTGGGGAAAAAGCAGAAAGGACACGGATTGAGCATGGAAGGGCCGCCCAGGAGTGAGAGCAAGAGAGATCCTTCCTTGTACACCCCGCGGTCCGGAGCCCGGTAACTCTCCAAGGCTTTGCGATATTTCAGCCACGAGACTGGGGGATCGGGGAAGTTTTCTCATCGCAGGTCCGGGACGAGCCAGCCTTGTTCGCATTATTGCTGGCATTCCCCGCTAACTGGCCACGAGCCAACAGGAAATTCCTGGGACAAATCTTTCCACTCAGAGTCTTTTAAAACTTTTATTTATTTATTTATTTTAGGTTTTTTTTAAAGCTTCGGGGATGAAAAAAGAGCAAGAGGAAAAAAAAAAAAGAAAAGGAAAAGAAAAAGAAAGAAAGAAACCACTTGGTATAAGGAAAACGTAGCTAGCAGCAGCCCCTGTCAAGCCAGGGGTGGCTCTGAATCCATTGTGTCCACTCTATCTCGTTCTTCTTCTGGAAGGATTTATGACCTCACACTCCCATGACATCACAATGCGTTGCCATGGGTCCTGCTTTGTTATTATAAACAAAGGGCTGTTCCTTGGGACACTGGCTGTCTGCGCGGGAGGGGAAAAAAAAAAAAAGGCTGTGTGTAATGTGTTTTCTTGGGAAGGCAACTTGTTCGGAAGTCTGCAAAGCTGTGAAAATAGTTGTACATACAGTTCCCTCCCTGTAGCCTCTGGACAAGGTTTGGGACGGGAACGAGCAAGATGAAGTCAGCTCCCTGCAGGAGGACCTCTGGCTCAGCGTGTTCCCACTGCCAAAAAAGCAGCTTCCCCGGGCCTCCCTCGCTACTGCAAACAAGGTTTTCATTCATTCGCCGGAAAGGCATTGAGGACCTACTGTGTGCTACACACGGACAGGGCTGGGTGGATGGAAAACACAGCACCAGCCCCACCCCCTCGGAACCAGCAATACTCAACACGTTCACAAATAACACGAATGTGTAAAGCTGGGATTTGGGTTAAGTGTGCTGAGGACACAAACAGGAAGCTAGGATGAGACGAATGGAGGGAGGAGGCTACTTAGATGAGCAATCCAGGAGGACCTCTCTGTGGAGGTGACTTTTAGACAAGACAAGAAGAAGGAGAAGGAATCAGCCTGGAAGAGCAGGAGCGGGTGGCTGGAACTAAGGCAGGGGTGGCCCACGCCAGGCAGAGTGACTGTCTGGATCTAAGGTCCCACCAGGGGCCTCTTCCCGTGTATTTTACAGAATTCCTGGACTGCTGACTCAAATGAGAGGACTTATAAAGACGAGTCATTGTTGCCACAAGTCTGAGTTGAGTCAAGCTTCTGGACCCTGTCAGAAAACCCCCATTTCTACCTCACAGGGAGCCCTGCAGAACTGTCAGATCGGCGCCGGTGAAAACAAATTAGTCAGGAGCAGAAACACCTGTAGGACCCGGAGCCAGCTCTTCCCGGCATGAGTCAGTTGTCAGGAAGCAGATGATGCTCTTGAACAGCAGCAAGGGAGGAGGGAGGGGCAGGGGAGGGCGAGCAGCCTCTGGGACAGCCGTGGGGCACTGCCTGCCCGCTGGGAGGCCAGGGAAGGACAGGTGAGCGAGCCGGTCCCACGCCTCCCAGGAGACGGACCCTGAGGGTGACATAAAACTAGAACTTTTAGATCATCAGTCCCATGATGGGGACAGATGGGGACACAGAGGCCCCAAGAGGGGCCTAACCTGAGGTGGTGAGGGGAGTTAGGTGCAGAGTTCTGGCCCTCATTTGCTGTGTGACCTTGGGGAGCTCTCTTCACGTCTCTGAGCCTGTCCCCACTGCCAAATGGGAAGCGTGCGCATAACACACTTCACACAGCTGCAGCATAGAGGGTCACTCTTCTACCCCTACTTTTTGGGGAACGCATTTATTAAACCAGGCCAGGCACTGTGCTGTGGACTTCCCGTATATAAGCTCATTTAATGCTCAGGTGACCCCAGGAGGTAAATGTGGCTGTCCATGCTTTACAGGTAAGGAAACTGAGGCCAAGAGAGGTTAAGTGGCATGCTCAAGGTCCCACAGCCAGGTGTCAGGGCCAGATCCCCACCCTATCTGCCTGATTCCAAACAGCCTGCGATCCCAGTGACCGAAGCCGGGCCCCGTCCTGCAGTGCGTGACCGTGTGTGTGTAAATCATGCTGACCCCCTGACACGCAGCTAGGAAGGAGAGAAGCCCACGGAGCGGAGAGCTGGCTTGCAGGCCAAGAGCAACGGCGTGCCTGAGACCCCACAGGACAGAAGAGACGAAAGGACACGGGAGAGACGAGAGGACTCTGCTCTACGTGCTGAGTGATATTTCCAGATGCATGAACCTAATTTTTATGTGAGATGCACATCTGAGGCTTTCCGGATCAGAGCAAGGAAGACTCGGTGTGAACACTGGCAACTCCAGCTGGCTGACGGAAAAAGCATCCGTATGAGAAATGAGGGGGTGGGCAGGCCATTAGACCAGGAATCGGGCATCTCGGATTCCAGAGAAGTGTCGGGTTTAATGAATATCTATTCCCGGGCTGAGCACTTGACTGCCCCTGCTTTATTTAAGGCTCATCCCATCCTAGAAGGTGATATTGTAGCCCATGTTCTAAATGTAGGAACTGAGCCCCCAAAACATGCCAGTCCTGGCTGTGCCCCTCTAGGTACAGATATAATCTTTCTGGGCCTTAATTTCCTCTTGTAAGAAGTAAAAGGATTGGTCTAAATCAGGGATGAGTAAACTTTTTTCTGTAAAGGGTGAGAGAGTAAGTATTCTAGGCTTCGCAGATCGTATCATCTTTGTTGGGGCTACTTGAATCTGCTACTGTAGCGTAAGAGCAGCCATTGACGAGACGTAAATGACAAATGAACGTGAGCGTTCCAATAAAACTTTATTTACAAAGCAGGCAGAGGCACTTCACCCCCGCTAGAATGACTGTCATCTAGACATCATAATAACAAGTGTTGGCGAGGATGTGGAGAAACCAGAACCCTCATTCACTGCTCGTGAGAATACAAAATGGTGCAGCTGCTCTAGGAAACAGTCTGGCAGGTCCTCGAAGGGTTAAACATGGAGTTACCATGTGACCCGGCAATTCTACCCCTGGGCATCTACCCAAGAGAACTGAAAACGTGTGTGTACGGAAAAACTTATACATGAATGTTCATGGCAGCATTATTTATAATAGCTAAAAAGTGGGAATAGCCCACATGTCCACCAGCTGGATGAATGGATGAACAAAATGTGATATATCCACAGCACGGAGTATTAATTAGCCATAAAGAGGACTGAAGTACTGATATCATCTAGAACATGGATGAACCTTCAAATTATGCTAAATGAAAGAAGCTAAACACCACAGGTTGTAGGATTCCATTTACATAAAATGTCCAGAGTAGATAAACCCATAGAGACAGAAAGTAGATTCATGGTTACCAGGGGCTGGACTGGAGGGAATCAAGACCCAGGATTTCTTTCTGAAATGATGAAAATATTCTAAAATCGACCGTGGTGATTGTTGCATATCTCTGTGCCCATACTAAAAACCATTGACTTCTACACTTTAAACGGATGAATTGTACGGTTTGTGAATCGTATCTCAATAAAGCTATTATAAAAAATTCCATTCACTGTTAAAGCAAAATGACAACATGAGGGAAATTTAGGGGGGTAGATAGAAGTCTGCCAACAATTGATTTGGGTGCTGGTTGTATGACTTTGTATATTTACTAAAACTTATCAAATCATACACTTCCAATGGGTAAGTTTAATATTATGCAAATTATACCTCAATAAAATTCTTAAAGAAGAAGAAAAAGAAAAACAGGCCATGGATTGGATTTGGCTCACAAGCCGTGGTTTGCTAACCCCTAGTCTAAGCGATGCGCATTATCAGAACTCCGTAGATTCCAAGCAGGCAGTGATCCAGCTCAAGCTCGTGGAGGCAAAATGAGGAATTTCTTGGCATCCACGACTGAAAAGTCTACAGAATAGGTGGAATGTTAGCCAGGGTTCTCCAGAGAAACAGAACCAATAAAACATAATATATGTATGTGTATATGTATGTATCTGCGCATGTGTGTGTGTATATACTTTACGAGAAATTGGCTCACACAATCACGGAGGCTAAGAAGTGCCATGATCTGCCAGCAGAGAGTTGGAGAGCCACAGGGAGTAATTCCATCCAAGTCCGATGGCCTGAGAACCAAGGGAGCTCAGAGTGTCAATCCCAGGCCAAGAGCAGGACTGGACAAGGTAAGATGTCCCGGCTCGAGCATTAAGTGGGAGAGAAATGGGAGTGAATCCATCCTTCCTCCACCTTTTGTTCGGCCCTCCATGGATTAGATGATGCTCACCTTGGAGAAGACAGTCTATTTTTACTGACGCCACTGATTCAAATACTAATCTCATCCAGAAACACCCTCACAGACACACCCAGAAACCATGTTTAATCTGGGCGCCCCATCACATTAACCATCACGGTGGGCTTCAGGTACTGTTGGATCTAGGGGTGCAAATAGCATCAGAATCTGGCCCCTTTTCCATGTTTCTTCCATGCCCATTACCACGAAATGGCTGCCAGAAGGTCCTGTCCCATTTTCTCAGGCTCAAGTCTGGCAGAAAAGATAGGGTAGCCTTTTTCAAAGGATGCTGCAAAAATCCTGTGTCCCTTTGGTTTTGACTGGACCACGTGCCCATCTCAGATCCAGTCCCTGTGGCCGGGAGAATGCCGTGTTCTGATTGGCCTCTTCTGAGCCACGTGGCAGCCCTGGAGCTGAAGGATGCATTTACTATTACCCGAAGCCCAGGGATATACGTGGAGGAGGGGTGGGGGAAGTGACTCCCCAGAGAAATATTGAGGTGCTAGCCCAGGTGAGATCCAACAACAACATTCAGGAAGCATTTCTTATGCCAACTATTTTTGCTTAAGGAGTTCCAAACACCAAAGCAGTTAAATAAACATTGTTAGTCATGTTCCCTCAATGACAAATCGAAGCCCCCAAGAGTGAAGACAGCCTGCAGGTCACCGGCAAAGCACACCCCTTCCCTGTCGCCCGAGTATTTCACCTTTGCTCTCAGCAGGAGGTTTAACTACCGGCAAGTCAAGACAGAAGGAGTCATTTATTCAACAGACGGTTATTACAGCCAGCCACGCACGCCATGTCTGTAAAATTCTCTTAGATCAGGAAATTGAAAGTCCTGGAAATTAAGGGGCAGACGTGAAGACTGGGTAACAGAGCGCAGGGCTGGCTCCCGGGCTCTGGGGGCAGCACCCCACTGCCCAGACAAACCAAGCCTTTTAGGGCGGCAACAGAGCCTTGAAAAGTCCCCCTCTGACGCCTGCAGAGCCGCTGTCTTCACCTCCCCAGAAGGGGAAGCTGAGTCCAATCAAGAGGAAATCAGAAGGTTGGGAGTCTTCGGCCCTAACCCCAGCTCTGATGCTAGCAAGCTGTGCCACCGCAGTCAGGTTGCTTGGCGTCTCTGGGTCTCAGGGTCAAATGAGAATGAGACCCGGTCTTTGCTCACCTTTCAACTCTGCCAGGCTCTGCATGATCTGACCCTGGCCCACCTCTGTCCCCGTGTGGCCTCCCCTGGCCCCACCTCTCCCACCTCCTCTTACCTGGCTTTCTGTTCCTTGCACACAAGATGCTTGTTGCTGCCTCTGAGCACTCCTGCATGCTGTTCCCTCTGCCTGGAAGGTTCCTCCCGCTGCCCCCATCTTCCCAAGATTGGTACGTCTGGGTCACTGGGGGTCAGCTCTGGGAGGCCTTCCCTGACCCCCCGAGCTCCCTCCCGCGCCCACCCATCTCTCCCTCTCTCACAGTCTCCGGTTTTGTTTTCTCTGTGGCACTTAACACTGTCTGAAACGATCTTGTTTATTTATCTTTTTCTTTAGCTCTTGTCTGTCTTCCTCCAATAGAATTCACACACTTCATGAGAGCAGAGCCCTCATCTGTCTTTTCCACGTCTGTTTCTCCCCGGGGCTTAGAACAATGTCTGGCACAAAATAGGAGTTAATGAAATATCTGTAGAATGAATATTGAAATTCTGGCCACCCTCAGAGCCCCGCCATGAAGCCTTTTCCAACGACTCCCAACCTTCCCCCACCCAGCTTCAAAGTTAAACTCTTTCTCCGGGCCCCCTGCAGTAACCTCTTAACCTTTGTAGAAGAGAGTAGGACATAGCGGGACAGAACCAGGACTTCATTCTTTTTTTTTTTTTTTTTTTTTTGAGACAGGGTCTCGCTCTGTCTCCTGGACTAGAGTGCAGTGGTGTCATCATAGCTCACTGCAGCCTCAAACTCCTGGGCTCAAGTGATCCTCCTGCCTCAGCCTCTCAAGGAGTTGGGACTACAGGTGTGCCATTATACTGGTTAATTTTTCTGTTTTTCATAGAGATGGGGTCTCACTATGTTGCTCAGGTTGGTCTCGAACGCTTGGCCTCAAGTGATCCTCCCATCTCGGCCTCCCAAAGTGCTGGGATTACAGGCATGAGCCACTGTGCCCAGCCTAGACCCAGGGTTCTCGAGTCAGATATGCCTGCGTCCTAATCCCAGATTTCCGCAAGCTGTGTGACCCTGAACTGGTCACTTCAGTGCTCTGGGCCTCAGTTTCCTCATCTGTATAAATGAACCTGAATGGAATCCATCTCGCAGGGTTTGGGGAAGAATCAGTCATAAGCTCTCTAAGGGCCAATGTTTTGTCTATTTTGTTGAATTCCCCTGTGCCTGGAACAGTGCCATTCTCCAGCTCTGCGGCTTCCACAGGACCAAGTTTGAGGGCTTGGGACCCTCCCCCACTTCTAACGGTCCTGCCGTCTCCCCATCAGACACAAGAGCAGGGAAAATGGGTCCCCAAGGCCAGGAGATGATATTTGTCTCCTAGGGCTGCCCTAACAAAGTCCTACGAACTGGGTAGTTGAAAACCATAGCAATTATTCCGTCACAGTTCTGGAGGCCAGAAGTTCAAGGTTTCGATAGGGTTGGTTCCTTCTAGAGGCTTCCGAGGAGAGTTTGTCCTGGGGCCGTGGGCCATCCTTGACTTGTAGCTGTGTCACTCCCATCTCTGCCTTGCCTCTGTTGTCCCCTGGCCTTTCTCTCTGTGTGTCTCTGTGTCCTCTCCTCTTCCTATAAGAACACCAGTCATTGGATTTAAGGCATCTAAATCTAAAATGATGGCATCCCAAGATGCTTAACTAATTACATCTGCAAAGACCCTGTTTGCAAATAAGGCCACTCTGAGGTTCCAGGTAGACATGGATGGAGGGGGCACCGTTCAACCCACTACAGGGGTTCGTTGCCTTGGGGGCTTCCCATATGTGCTAAAAATGCTACCCACTTTCCCATGCCCTCTTTCTGCAGGATACGCTTGCACCAGCTGCTGAGGGGGACACAGCCGCCCCTGCCCCCTCCTGCATGGACACCCCCAGCCCCCACACCCCCACTCTGCCCCTCCAGGCTCCCTGGGTGTCTGATGGCTCCACGACAAGCCCTGCGTGCCGGTGGGAGACGTGTGGGGGAAACCATGGTTGCAGAATCCCAGCATGAGAAGGAGGAAAGTGCTGACTTAAAAACTGAAACCCTGACAGACGTAGCACTTTTTAACTCTGCGATGGGCCTGTTGGCACTTGTCAGATCCTAGCACGTTTGCTAATGTGCATTTTCATCAAAGGATGAGCCTGCTCTGGCTCCCACGGCCTGCCCAATCTCTTTGCTTCCACTTCTCCGGCCCATCACTGCTCTGGCCCTCCCTCCTCCTAGCCCCCATTTTTTTTTAGAGACAGGGCCTTGATCTATCGCCTGCCCAGGATGGAGTGCAGTGTCACCATCATAGCTCACTCTAACCGCCAACTCCCAGGCTCAAGCGATCCTCCTTCCTCAGCGTCCTGAGTAGCTGGGGCTACAGGTGTGTGCCACCATGCCTGGCTATTTTTTAAATTTTTTATAGAGATGGGATCTTGCTATGTTGCCCAGGTTGGTCTCAAACTCCTGGCCTCAAGTGATCCTCCTGCCTCAGCCTCCCAAAGTGCTGGGATCACAGGTGTGAGCCACCGAGACCTGTGCCTTTCAGACCCTCTCTTTCTTTATCACCATCCTCTGTCTCTGTGCCTCCTCTCATTGTCCCCTGCACCCCCACCCTGTCCTCTCTTCCTTCTGTCTCCTTGCCTCCCTGTTCTGTCTCCACTCTCCTCCTTTTCTTTTAGTTCAGCAAAGCAAACATTTGTTAAGCCATGACAGAATTCCAGGGACTGTGTTCATGATGTGTGTCTTAGTCCATTTGGTCTGCTCTAACAAAACACCTGAGACTGGGTAATTTATAAACAACAGAAATGTATTGCCCTTGGTTCTGGAGGCTGGGAAGTCCAAGATCAAGGCACTGGCAGATTCCATGTCTGGTGAGGACCTGTTCCCTGCTTTGCAGATGGTGCCTCTTTGCTCTGTCCTCATGTGGCAGAAGAGGTGAACAAGCTCCCCCAGGCCTGTTTTACAAGGGCACTAATCCTATCCAGGAGGGCTCCACCCTGCTGACCTAATCACCTCCCACAGGCCCCACCTCCTAACACCGACATGCTGGGGAGTCAATTTCAACATATGAATGGGGGAGTGGAGGGGGAGCGGGGGCACAAACATTCAGACCATAGCAATGAGGACGTAAAGACAAACATGACAATAGTACTTGTCCCTGGGGTCAGAGCTGTCCCTCCCTGCCCTGCCATGGTGCCATCTTTTCTGTATCTCCTTCCTCTTCTTTCTCCTCCTCCCTTCATCTTCCTCCTCCTTCTTGGGATCTTCTCTCTCTCCCTCATTTTTCAGGCCTGGTCCACTGTATCAGGTGCCAGGGATGCAGGTGGGAATAAGGGGAGGTCCCTTTGCTGTCTCAGGATCTTTTTGTTCTCTTTTTCTCTCTCTCTCTCCTTTCTTCTTCTTTCTCCGCCCCTCTCACTCCTCCAAACCCCTCCCCACCATTGTTCATTTCTTTCACCCCGTGCCCAGTTTCAGCCTTCAGCATCCTGAACCGGAAGGCGGTGCGCTAATTGCACGGTCCCCTCCGCCTTCCTCCAGGCCTGGCATGTTGCAGGCGGTGCTGGAACCACAGGCTGGGAACAGCTGATGCATGCGGACAGACAGGGGATCCGAAAGGCCCCTGCCCCGCCCGCCCCAGGCCCAGAACTGCTGATCAGCGGGATATGTCTGATTGAACAGGGGCAGCTCTCCGAGGCCTCGGCGCAGCGGGCAGCCAGAAGAAACTGATGCGGGTGGACACACGGCCAGGAGCAGAGCGAGAAGCTCCCTGCCCCAGCGCTGAGCAGGGCTGGCTGATTGGAAGGGACGCCCGGGGTCACTGGCCAGCTGGCCCCCAGGGGTGCCCAGGGCAGATCAAAGGCGGATGGTGCCCAGGTGCTGGAAACCACGGATAAAAAGGAAGTCGGGGGTGGGGCTTCCTTCCCCGGGCTGGAGATTTGCAGGACAGCCCTGGCCTGGGTTATGCTTTCTTGAATACCCAGGAGGTCAAAAAGAAGGCAGCTCTGGGTTCAAACAGTGGCTCTGTTCACTGTGGGGGGCCCTGTCCCTCTCCCGCGTCAACGCCGCATCTCCAAAGTCCATTGTACCCCAGCGAGGACACCAGGCCCGGGACTTGCATCCCCCTCGTCTGTGATTGGCTCACCAGTGGCCACGTGATCCAGTGGCGGAAAAGCCCGCTGGGCCTTCTGGGAAAGCTCCCCTCCTCCCGAGGAGGAGACGCTGGCCCGGATGGCCATTGCTGTGTCCTGGCGTGAGGCTGGACACCCCTGCAGCAGGGACAAGGTCGACCCCAAGGTTGTCAGATCCAAGTTGGAAAGTACTCGCAATGGTGACGGTGATGCTGCAACACGGGCTGTGTCACAGCTCCAGCGGGCCCTTCCTGGGTTTCCTGTGATGTGAAGTCACAACTTTTCTCTCGTTTAAAGCAACGGGAGCCCGCCTAGGTCGTGTTGTCTGTAACTTGCAGCCTAAAGCATCCTCAGTGACAGACTAGCTAGTACTTCCCTTCTCCAAGCGTCGACGGAGATCACAAAGCCCACGCCCCAGCATGGCTGCGAGAATTCACGAAATGATGTATTTAGCACTCGGTAGACATCATTGTAATTATTACTCACACGTCAATGCGTTACAGTCAGTACGTTATTTACCGTCAGTTATACGTGGTAGTCAGCGCTGTTTGCCAAGGACTTCTGGCTCCCTCCCCTTCTAAGGGTAGTATGATTGCACTTCTTGGTCACTTTTTGGGCAGGAGAAGCCACGTGACTAATCCCCACAACTGGCACTGCTCCAACCACCTGCGGGGACCCCGGCCAGCATTGCCCCCGCCAGCTCCGGCAGGCCATCGGAGACCTGGCAGAATGGGCAATATGCTTCAGTGACGCTTGCACAGGATCATCCATGACAACGCTGCCTGGGCTCCAGGTGACCCAGCTCGCTCTCAACTCACACACACAGCCATTTTCCCTCCAAAGCACCCAAATGCCACCTCGGGAGCAGTTCGAGCTGCTAATATCATCACCAGACCCTTTAGGACCGGGGCAGACTGGAAGCTGTTCAGTCTACCAGGCTCCTCCTCCCTGCAGGATGGATTCTTTCTGGAGGGGGCCTCAGGTTGCTTTTCCTGCAATCCAGCTTTTACAGGGCTTTCCTGTCAATCTGGAAGGCATGGTTCTGTGTGTGAGCCCTGGTGGCAGATAGGGGCTCACCTCGGCCCCCGTGAAAAATCAATGATTATAACACAAGCAAACACCCAGAAAATAACAAGTGTCAGTGAGGGTGTGAGGGACTCAGAACCCTTGTACGTTGCTGGTAGGAATGTCAACTGCTGCGGGAAACAGTCTGGGAGCTCCTCGATAAGTTCGCCATAGAATTACCATGTGACCCAGCAATCCCACCTCTGAGTATATACCAAAGAGAATTGAAAACATATGTCCGCCCCAAAACTTGTACACATAGCAAGTGTGTGTACACCATGTTATTCATAAAAGCCAAAAGGTGAAAACAATGCAAGTGTCCATGAATGAATGAAGAGGTAAACAAATTTTGGCATATTTGTACAACAGAATATGACTTAGCAACAAAAAAGAATGAAGCACTGACACGTGCTGCCACGTGGATAAATCTAGAGACAAGACACTAAGTGAAAGAAGCCGGACACGAAAGATTACATATATGACTTCATGTATAAGAACTATCCAGAACAGGTAAATCCACAGTGACAGAAAGCCCATTAGCAGTTGCCAGGGCCCCGGGGCAGAAAGAACAGAATGAAGAATGGGTGGGTGCAGGGTTTCCTTTTGGGATGACGAAAATGTTTTGATCATTGATAGAAGTAGTGTTTGCACAATGCTGGGAATGTACTAACTGCCACGGAATTGTATATTTAACGTGGTTAATTTTGCTATGTGCGTTTCATGTCAATTTGTTTTAAATATCAGTAATTCCGCATGGAGTAGAGACGTATCAGGCAGGCAGGAAAGAGGAATCACATCTAACTGTGCCGCTAGAAAGACCCAAACCCACTTCTGGCTCTGAACCCCTTTCTCGTAATGTCTGTTGAGCACAGAGTGTGGCGCGTAGTAGGTGCTCAACAAATGTTTGTTCATCCCCTATGCCCACACTGCCTGCGCCCTACATAAAGGGGAAAAGAATTCTCTTAACGGCCACACTTGAAGCTTTGGGCTGAGTCACGTCTGCCGCTTGGCTTGTTTGCCCCGTGCTCTGACCACGGCCTGCACTTGCGCCGGCAGCACCTCCAGCCCCGCCAGCCTGAGCAAACCCTGCCCAGCGCCAGCCCCAACTGGCGTAATTACACGTTATGCTGGGTCTCCCCTCTGCTGTTTACAGAGCTGGCATCTTAGTGAGCTGTTTATTAGGGTCTTTCGGCCCGGCGGGGATTCTCCAGTTGCAGTGAGCTCCGTGTCCCCTGGTCACACCTCGCATCCTAGAAAGGCCCTGTCCGGTGGCCGCTGGCCAGAGTCCCTGTGTGCTTCGGAAAAGCTTCCTTCTCAGGCAGTTCCTGGGCCTCCCTGGGCTGGAAGCTATTCTTGGGGTGTTGAGGGGGATGTGGGGGTGGGCAAAACAGCTGTGGCTCTGGTCACCTCTGTCCCTCCCAGCCAGAATGTGCTGGCCATGGCTAGGGGTGGATGGAGAGATGAGTTCGCTGAATCTTCGATCCCGAGGAGTTTACAGTCCAGGGAGGGAGGAAGGAGACGCAGGCAGGTGCCCCCTGTCTGATAACGACAGGACCTGCCGCATCATTTGTGGGGCCCGGTGCAAAATGAGAATGCGGAGCGCCTTGTTCAAAAACCATTTAGAAGTTCAAGGTGGCAACAGCAGAGCGGTAAATGAACGTCTCCCTTCTAAGGACTGGCCCTGTGTGACTGCACTGGTCTCATGCCCGTGTATAATTAGTGACAGCTAACATGAATTGAGCACTTACTGTATGCCCATGGCTGTAGAGCTCAGAGGTTAGGAACACAGAGTCAGAACCCAGACTCCTGGGTTAGATTCCAGCTCTGCCTCTTATTCAATTCTGCAATCTCTCTGGGCCTCAGCTTCCTTATCTGTAAAATGGGGGCAATACTAATAAAGAATGTAGACCTGTGTCTGGCATGCAGTATCGGCTACTGAAGGATTCACTGTTGTTTAATCTACGTGGATGGACTCAGTTGACCTACACAGTCATCTAAGAGGCGGATGCTATTATCATGTCTGTTACCAGGTAGGGAAACTGAGGCACACATAAGTTGGGTAACTTCCCCTCAATCATTCGGAGGCGAGGCCTGGATTTGAACCCGGGTTCCCCAGCAGCTAGGCTGCAACCACAATGTTGTCACGTGAGACGAAGATCAGGGTGAAGGAGCACAAAGGAGCAGGCATGGTGTCCAGTCTTGTCGGCAGAGGATGCTCCCCGAGGGGCTTCGCGCTGTGCCTGGCTCGGACTCAGTGCTCAGTAAACGTGGCTGGGATCGAGTCATTAATTTTGGGGACAGACCTACTTCATTGCTGGCACTTTGATATCGCTTCTTTCACCTCTTAGGTGTGTTTGATCACTTCCATTGTACAGATGGGGCGTTTAAGCTCAACCCTAGGAGACGTCCCCTGGCCAGTGTCACCCAGCCAGGAGGTGGCGAGTCAGAGACTGCCCTCCTGATTCCCTGGGATCCCAAACCCCTGGCTCCTTCTGGTCCGCCCCCTCCCCCCAGAAGCTCTGCCCAGAAACACGCACAGTTGGCATGGCTTAGCTTGGGAGTCTCGCGTGGCCTACGTCACGTGAACGCCGCCATTAGATGAGCGGCAAGGATGAGGCGGGGAATGTAGATTTCAGCACAAAATCCTGGAGAGACTCCAGTATCCCCATAGGGCCGTATCAATCCTCTCCTAGTCGCTGCCCCAGGCAGACAAAATAGCTAAACCACCCAGGATGCTTCCCGATGGAGAGGAGCTCTGCAAGCCGTCGCCTACACTACCCTGTGCTTTGTGGCCTCGGGACAGGAATCCCCGAAATTCAGACAAGCGAAGGAAGGCAGAGGTGTCTCAGAGGCCTTGGCAAAGTGTTTCCCGGGATCTCTCTGGAAGGGTTTTTCCTGACTGTCTCCTCCTCGGAAGAAGAGTGAGCTGTGGATTCTTATTGCAAAACATCCCAAACCTCCCCTCGCTGCCCCAGTCTCCCGGGAGCGAGCCGGGGGCGGAGGGGTGAGTTCAGCAGCAGCAGCAGTTGATCCTTTCCAGATGCCACCGGGCCTTGCAGGCAGCCCAGCCAGCCACCTTGTCACAGGCATGCATGCCACCAGAGAGGGGAAAGGGACAGAATCTGCTCAAGCCTGGTACTTCCTGGGAGAGCCTGGATAGTCCTGCCCGAGGCGGCTGGTTCTTTCCTCTTTGGGGGCGACCATACACATGTCACGATTTTTTTTCTTTCTTTAAACATTTCTGTAATTTTTTTATCTTAATATAATTTCAGACTTACGGAAAAGTTGCAAGACAGCACAAAGAATTCTCATAAACCCTTCACCCAGCTTCCCCAAATGTTAACACTTCAGTATGTTTCCTTTAGCCTTGTCTGTTTCTCTCTCTCTAGATAAACAGGAGAAAAATGCATGTTTTTTCAGAACCATTTAACAGTAAGTTGTAGACATAACACCTCTTTACCTTGAAATACTTCAGTGTGGATTTCCTAAAAACAAGAGAAACCACAATATAATGATCAAAATCAGGGAATTAACAATGATATGCTGTTATTGTCTAATCTATAAACTTTACCCAGATCCTCCCATTTGTCCTGATAATGTCCCCTTTATCACAAAAGGAAACCCTGGTTGTCACATGACATTGGGTTGTCCTGTCTCTTTTCCTTGCTTTAGTCTGGAACAGTTCCTCCGTCGTTCAGGACATGGACATTTTTTGGAGAGAACGGGTTGGTTATTTTATAGAACGTCCCTCGGTTTGGGTTTGTCAGCTGTTTCTTCATGGTCAGATTCAGGTTGTGCACTTTCATTCTTCCCGACGCATCCAATAAGGTGGTATGTGCTATCAACTTGCTCCATTCTGGTGATGCTAACTTGGATTGCTGGGTTCAGGTACTCTGCACTTTTTTAATATATAAGCTAAACATAAATGAAACAAATAAAAACAGAGATGCTTGAAAGCTAGTGATATCCTCTCTAAGTCCTAGCCCAGAAGCCACAGAGCACCCCCCTACCACCAATTTCTCTGCTCATACAGAAAAAAGCTAATGTATCAGTTGTCTATGGCTGTGTAACAAACCACCCCCAAAACACAGTGGCTTAAAATAACTATTTTTTTGCTCATGGTTCTGTGAGTCAGGTATTCAGGCAGGGCTCAGCCAGGCAGTTCTTCTGCTCCACAGGGTGTCAGCTGGGTTCGCCCACGTGGCTGCATCCCACCTAGAGCTTGGCTGGGGCTGGAAGACCCAAGATGCCCTCCCGTGTCTGGCAGCTGGGGTTGGCTATCAGGTGAGGTTCTCGGTTCTCCTGCACGTCGTCTTTCCGGAAGGATAGCTTGGACTTCTTTTCCATGGTGGCTGGATTCCAAGAAAGTGAAAAGAGAAGCTGCAAGGCCTGGAAGTTGCCCAGCCTTGCTCCTGCTGGATTCTGTTGCTAAAAGCAGAACACAGAGCCAGCCCAGAATTGAGAAGAGGGGAAAAAATTCTTCCTTTGGATGGAAGGAGTGGTCAGTTCATTGTGAGGGAGCACGGTGAGATGGGATCTTTGGAAACAATACTGCTTTGGAAGCAGCGTGACCCAGTTGAGGATAGAGCACACCAAGGGTGTCTGCGTACATACCCAGAGAGTCCAAGAGAGCTACAGATAAGGAACTGGGCAATCAGTCTTTGCTATGCCTTTTCCAGAGGAATACCAGTCCCTGTGGTCCAGATGTTTAGTTTTCACTCTCCTTTTCAATTCGGCTCAATTCCAAAGGCCTTTCTTGGGCATCTGTTACATGATGATACTTACTGAAGACTTTCTATGTCTACAGGGCTCAGTGCTGAGGATACAAGATGGAAGTGAGTTGGTCCTTGTCCTTTGGGAGCTCACAGCCTAGAGATAAAATTGACCTATATTAAAAGAAAAACCTTAGACAAGTCAAATTTAACAGAGTTTAATTGAGCAAATAACTATTTGCGCATCGGCAGCCACCCAACCAGAATAGATTGAGAGAGACTCCAGTGTGGTGCTGTGGGGTAGAAGAAGGTTTATGGAAAGAAAAAGGAAAGTGGCATAGAGGCAGTGAAAGCGAGGTGCAGAAACAGCTGGATTGGCTACCCCTTGGCGTTTGCTTTATTGGAACACCGTTCGAACAGTTGGCCACCTGTGATTGGCCGGAACTCAGTGATTGGCACAAGAGTGAGGTTATATAGCCCGTTTATACATCCAGTTAGGTTACAGTTCACTATGGAAAGAGAAACCTTTAGGTTGAACTTAAAATATGTAAGGAGGCAGCTTTAGGCTAAACTTAATTTAACTCCTATCAACAACCCATTGTCAAGAAGTGGGTGCATAGAAAGTGGAATTCAAAGCATGGAGTAACTAACTGTGCCTTGGGGGCTCTACAGAAGGAACACAAAAGGGACAATGCATGAACTGATGACTGTTTTTTGTTTTTTTTTTTTTGGAGAGTTAGGCCCTTGCTCTGTCATCCAGGCTGGAGGGCAGTGGTGCCATCATAGATCCCTGCAGCCTGGAAATCCTGGACTCAAGTGATCCTCCTGCCTCAGCCTCCCAGGTAGCTGGGACTACAGGTTCAAGCCACTGCACCTGGCTGGGCTGGCTGCTCTTAAAGAAGGAACAAACAGGTAGGTAGAAGAGGCGGCCAAGAGTGGGGGAGGGGCACGTTGGGAAAACTCTCCGCCCTGAGAATGGTGATCCGCAGGTACCGTGAGGCTTAGGGGAGGGTGCAAGGAGACCACAGAATAATCATGGACTAGAACGCCACAATCTACTGATGCCAGTGTTTCCACCTCCTTCCCTTTCCTCCCCGAGAGTCTAAATCCTTAGCCTTGCAGACTCATTAGACCACCCATTCAATAGAGACTTGGGATGAGACGAATGAGAAAGATAGAGAGAGGAGGACTTTTTAGAGAAACTTATTTCATCTGCATAACAAGGAGCTGGGG
Organism: Propithecus coquereli; assembly: GCF_000956105.1. Lineage (NCBI taxonomy): Eukaryota > Metazoa > Chordata > Mammalia > Primates > Indriidae > Propithecus > Propithecus coquereli. The sequence continues at coordinate 648,332 of NW_012154051.1, forward strand.
GAAAGGGGGGAGGAGAAGGTAGTCTAGGCGTGTTGGAGTTTGAAATGGAGGGCACAGCTTGTTGCTGCAGGGTTTGGACTACACACAGCATGGATTTAATTGTGTTTGATAGCTACACTGTAGTTCTTTGAATGCAACTAAGTCCGTAGAAGGAGCCATATGGGGACCCATAATTTATATGTGTTACATCTTTTTAAACACACATATACAGTAATGAGGGAGGTCACATTTTCAAAAGAGATGCATTCCTGAAGATCTTTACATAATTAAAACCTCAAATAACTCAAGCACAACCCCGAGAAGGGTGATAAGCCTGTCTCTTTATCAACTAAAGTGTCACTAACACGTGACAATAATGCACCATAGTTTAAGTTTCTCCTGGTCCCCTGGGTTTTGGAACATTATTGACGTATTTTTTTTTTAATTGGGGAGGTTTGCATTATTCCACATTTTGCACCTAAAGGGAGACCTTATTTCATGCATATTTTTATATCACACTATTTCAAATTTGCAATTCTCTCTCTCATTTCATCTTCGTGAAGGAGACATTGCAGGCTCAGAGGGGTTTGGTCCTGTCCAAGATGCAGCAATGAAAGAATCCTAAGCCCCAGAGGAGGGCAACAAACCCCCAAACCCCACACTGAAACACAAACCCCAAAACCCACGCTGGAACGCAGACAGACGGGCCGGTCTTCCAGGGCTCACCCTACGCCATAGCGGTTTAGACCTTGGCTTATGGAGTCTCAGCCACTGGCTCGCTTTCTGACCTTGGGCAAGTCGTGTTTAGCCCTTCGGAGCCTCAGGTCCCTCCGCTGTAGAAAGCGGTTGCTAAGAGATCCCTCGAGGAAAGAGATAGCAGGAGACCTCGCTCAAAACCAATGCTCAAAACCTCACTCAAAGCGTCATGGTTACAACATCACCTTGCCCCTTGGTGACTCACTTATCTGGTTATGTTTGGTTTCCCAGCCACACTGTGAGTCTCCTAAGGGCAGGGCCCCCATGGCCTCCCAGGTCACAGCCCCGCCCCACCCTGCAGGTGCGTGCAGACCCGTGAATTCGGGACGTCGGGAGGACCCCCGCAGCACCGTGCACGGGAGAAATTCAGCATGGCCTCGGTGCGCGGCTCCTCCTTCCTTCCCACTCCGACCCCAGCGGCTGCTCCCTGTCTCTCTGGGGGGCAGACGAGCGAACCCCAGCCCCTGCCTTCCAGCACTAGGTATGCTACCCCCATTTCTCTGAGCCACACCTCCATTCCAGGGAAGATGGAAAACACAGATAACAGCAGTTTACCCCGAGGCACTGGGGACTCAAAGGGGCAGATTTGCATTTTAAAGGACCACTGCGGAGCCGAGGCAAAGCTAAACCCGGAGGAAGGGCTCCAAATGCTAACGAGAAATGTGTTGACTTGGGCCAAATAGCTGGAGAGAGCCAGAAAGACTCGCAAAAGCAGGAACCGTCGCCTACTTACCCACCCTACAGAGAGGCCTGATGCTGTTAGCACCCTGATTATTAGTTTCTATCCCTTACACAGAGCTTGATAGAGACCAGAGCTTGGAGAGGAAAGAAAAGAACTTTCACAACACCTACCAACCGTGTCACCTACACTTAAGAGCAGATTTTACTGTGATCTCCAGTAATATTTTGCAGATATGGAAACTCCTGCTCAGAGAGGTTAAGGGGCTTTCAGGAGAACACACAGCCTACAGGCCACAGAGTTGGGATCCAGACCTGGTCTGTGCCATGCCAAGGCCCGAGCTCTTTCTCCAATCTTTCCCTCCAGCAGAGGCTGGGAGGCCCACTCAGAGGAATGGAATGTGTGACGTTCAGTGGCCTCACTGACTCCCCCAGAAGTCCCTGAGGGATCTTGACTCATGCATTGGAAAATCTGTCCCCTCTGCCTCACGGCCCCGGTCTGCCTGCCTCCCTCCCCACAGTTACACCAGATGTGTGAGTGTTCACTGAACACACCTTGCCTGTCTCCTCTGTACTGCCGTAAGCACTGTTCCTAAGTCTGGAATCCCCTCCTCCTCCCCGCCCCCTTCGCCTTGAGAACTCCTTCACCTCCTTAACGATCTAGATCAAATGTCTGCCTGACCCTAACTCGCTTCCTTATTTTTCTTTCCTATAACTCAAGGCTGCCACGTATTGTCGTAAAGGTTGTGCACTGCACAACTCTAGGAGCATCATTTGCAGGCAGCTTCATCTCTTCCTTTATTCATCAGACCCCCACACTTTCTAACTTTGGGATCCGTCCAAACATCAAGATCACTTTCCAAGAATGAGGACCTGCCACCACTGAGGAGAGTCAGGAGAAATCAGTGAGGCACTGAGCGCTAAGCCGGAGACCAACTCCCAAAATGTGTTATGCTGTGACCAAGGGTCTGGCTTCCACAGGGGCCTCTTTTAAAGGATCACACCTACTTGGCTATCTATATTCTGGTGTGTAGGTTTTGAGAAATCCACTCCTAATTCCACAACCACACTTGCAAGGAACTAACATTTACTGAGCGTTCCATAGGTGTTATGTTTTTAAGATGTGTTATGATGAAAATTATCTCACTTAATCCTAATAACCAGGGGGCAGGATGGGTCTAACTTTCCCTATTTAACAAATGAGGAGATTGAGGCTTGGAGACCAAAGTGATCTAGGTCGCTGGGTAGCTGAGATTTGGACCAAGGTCTGCTAGCCTTCAGAGCTGATGTGTTTTCACTATAGCACTCTCACGTTTCTTTTTACCCTTCAAACACTGCTTCTTGTGCTGTTTTGCAATCCTGGAAGTAGGAAGTCTGGATTGCAGGTGATCTGCCCGTCATGGAGGCAGTCGATAGTTCCTCTCCATTGCCGGTAGGACCTGTGAGGCTTTTGCCCTTGTTTAATTTACATAAATCCCTCCACACTCTTCCCTGGCCCTTCTTGTGACCCAGACACCCCAGTCTCTGGCCAGATCAGAGATGCTATCACTGAACATGAAACCAGGGATCAAATTCCCAGCCACATTGGCCCTAGGTTCTGACACAGATCGAACTTGTCTCACAAAGTTGCTTTTCACCCCACCCCCAAGAAAAAACAAAAATCCTCAACCTTGGAAAAGCCAATCAAAAAAGGAAGCCCCAAAACAAGAAGGAAGAAGTTTAAATCCTTGATAAATTCCGCCCCGGCCTGGGCCCCCAAGGTCAAAAAAATTCAAAAAAAACTAAGAATGAAAAACCAAACCACAACTCCCGAACAACCCCCAAAAACCGGGCCCCTTTGGGGTCCAAAAAAAAGATCAGCAATCTATGGCCTGTGGGCCAAATCTGGGCCACCACTTGTTTTTGTAAATAAAGTTTTATTGGCACACAGCCACATCCATTCATTTACCCATTGTCTATGGCTGCTTTCATGCTACAACAGCAGTTGAGTAGTTGTGACTGCATGACCCTCAAAGCTGAAAATATTTACCCTTTGACTCTTTATAAAAAAAGAAAATTGCCACCCAAGTTCTGGAAGACATTGGAAGTTCTTCCTGACTACCCCAGCATATGAACTCCCTTCTTGTAATTGAGAAATCTCCCATTTTATGAGGCAGAGGTTCCTGCCCCCTATAGAGGCTGAAAACACAGATACTCATGTACCGAATCGTGGCCCCACGTGATTTTGGACTTCTGGCCTCCAGAACTGTGAGAAAATAAATTTCTGTTGTTTTAAACCACCTGCTTGATGGTGGTAATTCATTGCAGTGGCAACAAGAAACTAATACACTCCCTTTCCCAGCTTCCCTTGCAGCTAGGGCACAGACACGTGACCGGGCTCTGCTAATCAGGCCCACCTTCCCCAATTAAATGAGCTGCTAATGGTGGGAGGAAGAAGAAACCACACCTCTCTAGCACTGATGATGGGGACAGCGGTGGCAGCACCAGCTACATGGCATTTTCAGAGATGTCAGTGGCTGCAGTTTTAGTGTCCAGAGTCGTTGGCGATGAGCCAGCATATAATTGCATCTGTGCCCAAGGGGACAGCAGTAGCATCTTTACTTATTGGACCACTTCTGGGGCAATTTGGAGGGTTACTCCTGAATGCACAAACTCCAAGTCTAATTTGCGAGCTGGAAATTCTGCAAGCTACCTCCATATCCCTCGGGTATATTTTTTTTCCTGATGAAATTAGCCGGTCTTGGTGTCTGTTGTCTTCAGGGCTGTGCTGGTGCCAGCTCGTGCCAGCTCAGGAGAGCCCATTGTTTACATTTCTGCCCAACTCTTTTTCCGTGATGGTATATTGATAGCTTAAAATCGGCCACAATGGGTGTCTTCTCGCCAGGGAAATTGGCAACTGCCACCAATCAGGGCTTTTTATTTTTGAAGAGTGGATTTATCAGCATACCACAGATTGTTTACAACTAAAATCTCTGATCGATGGCCTAGGATATCTCATTTCATCTTTGTACCTAGCTGATAAGAAAGATTTTATAATCATCTTTCTACAGATGAGGAAACTAAAAGAGATAAAGTGATTGTTCAAAGTCATAAATCTGTGGGGTGATAAATCAGGAAACTGAACTTCTGATTTCACGTCCTCTAAATCAAACATAAGGCCAAGGACTACTTTTTTTTTTTTTTGAAAGTGAAGATTTAAATACAGATTGCATCAAAAAACAAACAAACAACAAAACCCACACAAACTTCCACCATAGCTAAGGGACACTGTCCGGGTCTAAAACCATCCAAATCACCCAGTGTCTTTTGCAGAAAGTTGACAGGTCGGATTTGAAACTCAGTCTGATTTACGGTTAAAACTCCCTCGATGCTTTCAGTGAAGACAGAGACAGCCCGTCACATTTGGAGGGGAAGAGACTGCAGACGAAATGAACAGGTTGAGGGGAGCAGGAAATCTCACCTTGATGCTCTGAGGCTTGGGCTCGCGCTGTGGGTGCTGACAGATTTACCGTCGGTAGGACACGTCAAGAACCTCCGCACCGCATCGAGAGGAGAGATTTATAATGCCCACACAGCTGTCGGAGCGAGGCTCCGGCTACATCCTTAGCATGTTCTGGGCAGCCAGGCTTCCTGTCCGAAGACACGTCCTCACTCCTGCCCACGCAGCCAGGGAGCCTGGACCTGGGGAACAGCAGGAGTCCCGCGGACATTCCTCCGCTGGGATCACACAGCTCTGTCCCCTTCCCTTCTCCAGGACGTGAGCTTTCCTCTTGGAGGGGATGTGAGCTCCTGGCTGCTGCCCAGAACACAGGCAGGTGCCCCAGCGACGGTAACACACACCCATCCATCCTCGTCCTCCCAGAGGTACCTATCATTGCTCCAAAACGTGGTTCTATTCCCAGGACACCCTCCCAACTGACGGCTCGGCAGCGTTTTTCTTCTCCTGTGGCTTTGTTTCTGGGATTAGAAAGCCCACCACTGTCACCACGTGTCTCCAGGGACCACCACAGCGGGTCCCTCGAGACTCTGCAAGTGGGTCCACGCTCCCAGGAGGCCTGGCGGCTGGGGAAGCTCCCAAGAGGAGCATGTCACCCTCACACTCTGCTTGTCACCTGAGAGTGCGTCTTTCAGGAGGGGACTAGCAGCCTCCTCGTTCACTCGCCTCCTTCTCTCCCCACTAGACAGGGGTCCTATCTCGTTCCCCTTTGAGTCCCTAGGATCCGGCACATAGTAGGTTCTAGGTTCTTTATAAGTGTTTGTGGACTGAACAAACCCCCTGACTCACCACTGAGAATCATTTTGATGGTCTCAAACCAGTTCACTCACTGATTGAATGGATTAAACCATTTTAAACCTCTTCCTATGTGCCTCCTACTATGTGCTTGGCACTCTAAACCTCCTACTGTGTGCCTGGTGCCATCCAAGAGGATCTATGACTATGGCCATTTTAACAGACAAGGCAACTGAGGCTCAGAAAGGTGGCGTCGTTCACTCACGCCCACACAGCTAAAAAGGAGCAGAGGTGGGATTCGAACCCAGGTCTGCAGGACTCTGGGATTTCCTCCAAACCCAGCCTCTTTCCAGGACACATACTTCCTCCAAACCAGTCACCCATGTGGGGGCTGTGGACACCCAGACCTTTCAGATACTGTTAATAAATCAAAAAAGTTCCTTTTTTTTTTTTTTTGAGACGAGGTCTCACTACGTTGCCCAGGCTTGTCTCAAACTCCTGGGCTCAAGCGATCCTCCTGCCTCAGCCTCCTGAGTAGCTGGGACCACAAGCGCACACGCCACTGCGCCCAGCCCAAAGTCAAACATTCTTGATAGTGGGTTTCTCAGAACCTCTTAACCCATCTCACCAAAGTTCCCCAGGAAGCCAGGGTATGGTGACCCCCGACCAGAAATCTTGTCATTGCTCTTGCAGAGTTGACATCATTCATCAGCAACACTGACCTGGAGGGCTGGGAGTGTGGGGTGAGTTTTCTCAGCCCCCTCAGATCCCGGAGCTCTGGAATTCTCCGGATCTCTGTTGCTAGGGAAGCAGCTTTTTCATGACGAGATGACGATATTGACAGTAATGATGATGATGATGACATAAGTCTATAACTGTAAAAGTTACTGCTCTGGAGTGTGTGCCATACACCGTGCTAAACTTTCCCCATCCGTGTCGTCCTCAGATAATAACTCCTAGGTAGGAGGACGCTATCCCCATTTTACAGGTGGGGAAACTGAGGTCACTCCCACAGCACTCAAACCGCATTCTGACCAGTAAGCTGCCTCTCATTCCATGACACTCCGCTGCCTCCTGACATAGCTGACCTCGGAAGAGTCTAGAATCTCTGCTCAGCCTGCCTTTTGCTCCTACAGAGGACAAACCCCAGCCTGCGGGCTTTTGCCCGGGAAACAGCAACAAGAGACTCAATTTACTTCTGCCCAGAAACAGCAGGATCTCCCTGTAGTGTGGCCCCCAGGTACGCGAGACCCAGCATGGAAACCTCCAGCATGGGGCCGAGGTTTCCGTGACCCCTGGGGTCATCTTGGCGGGGAGGCCACAGCCTCCCTTTGACCTGTCAGCGGAATTCCTTAAAGTCACCCCAGTTTCCCTGTGTCTAAAAGGAGACTAATCACAGCGAAGCAGTTTGAAGTCCTGGTCTGAAAAGCATCCTTATTACTTGCTCGAGGGCCTTGGCATCTCAGGCTTCAAGGGGGGAAAGAAAAGAAGCCACGTTGATTTCTAATGCAAATTGGGTTTGAAGAGGATCGCTGGGCTCTCTGGAGTTCCCAGTCACCCACAGCGGAGGGCACACCCCAGGGGGATTGTTGCCTTGGGCAAAGAATTTCCTCTCACCAAGACAAAACCCAGATACGGTCTTTCCCCCCTCAGACCCGCCCCCAGCATGCAGTTGGAATGTGCAGAGCGGCTGGAGGGGAAGCAGAATTCCATCTGGGATCCCGGGATGGCTCTACCTCCGGGCTGCTGCCTCGCGCCTTCCACGCCCTCACCCACGACACACGCCGCACACACACACGCCCTCACTCAAACGCACGCGCCCACACACTCCCACATGCTCGCGACACATTTACACGTGCGCACCCGCTCACACACTCACACACACACTCATACGCTCTCACATAGTTTTTGCATGCACGTTTACACACACAGAGACACGCACACTCTCAAACACACATTCACACATGCACGCTCGTTCATGCACACACACTCATGACGTGTGCACGCACGATGCGCACAGACACACATCGATACACACTCGCGCACGGTTCTCACATGCGCACACAACACTCACTCACAGACACCCCCTCGCACGTGCACAGAGACACACACACCATCACACACGTGTGCATGTGCACACACACCCGCTGGTCCTTCTCAGTCCGTCCTAATTTCTCTCTGGCGCCGTTTTCCTTGGTGTCCTCTTGGTGTCTGCAGCTCCGCGGCCTCCTTCCCCAGGCCCGGGCCCCTCAGCCAAAATCGCCAACTATGCTGCGAGTCTCAGAGAGCCCACTCCTCAAGTCTGAAGGAAATTGGCTTCTAGCGAGTCCTCTATCAACTTCCCTCTGCCCCCGCCCTGCCAAAAAACCAGGGAAGGAAACACACGCTGGGCCAAGCTTTCTCATCCTCCCAACCTACCCTGAGACATAAAGACTATTTTTCCCATGTCTAAGATGAGGAAATCAAGGCACAGAGAAGCTCAGTAGCTTGTCTCAGATTAATTTTTTTCTCTTTTGAGACAGAGTCTCGCTCTGTCACCCAGGCGAGAGTGCCGTGGCGTCAGCCTAGCTCACAGCAACCTCAAACCCCTGGACTCAAGCGATCCTCCTGCCTCAGCTGAATGAAGGTTGTGTGTGTGTGTGTGTGTGTGTGTGTGTGCAGAAAGCCTCTTGGAGCATATGAATTCCGGGCATTTGAGGCCTCTGTGTTTGTCCAGCTCCTACAGGACTACAGAAAGGCCTCACTGCTGTAAGAAAGTACCATAGACTGGGTGGCTTAGGAACAACAGAAATTTATTTCTCACAGTTCTGGAGGCCGGAAGTCCAAGATGAGGGTGTCAGCACGGTCGGGTTCTGGCGAGGGCTCTCTTCCGGGTTGCAGATGGCCTCCTTCTCGTATCTTCACGCGACAGAGAGGGGGCCTCTTTCACAAGGGCACTGATCCCATTCATGAGGGCTCCACCCTCGTGACCTAGCCATCCCCCAAAGGCCCCACCTCTTCATGCTATCAGTTGGGGATTAGGATTTCAACATACATATTTTGGAGGAGACACAGACACTCAATCCATAACAGCCTCCACCCGACTGGCCAAGGCCTCCTCTCTAGCATTCCCGGGGATCGTCCCTGTGACCAGCTGGCTCTCTCTGTGTCTCTCCCGTGTGTGAGAAACCATCCCCCTCTGGGTTGGTATAAATAATAATTATTAATATGATTAATACTACTGCCATCTTTATGATGTGCATTGGATTATGAGGCCAGTCCTGTTCACCCACTACTTCTAACCCCGTGACCACCCTCCCTCGGAGATGGCTTCATTTTAGCCCAGGAGAGGACACAGAGGCCCAGTGCTGGGAAGCCACTTGCCAAAGTCACACGGCCAGTGAGTTGAAGCCAGGCCAGGAGTTGAAGCCAGATCCTTCTAGCTCTGAGATCTGGATGCTTCCGTCACTGCAGGGCCATGGGTTGACTACACATCGCTGATGCACGGTTCGCTATCATCTCTCCGTGCAAGCCCTCACTCTGTTTTATTCAGTGTTCCTACTACTGTCCTTTCATTCCTCGTCTCTGTGCCTGCTCTCCTCTCCAGCTGCCACCTCCAACCTCCATCTATCCAGCGTGTGTCCTTCCAGGCCAGCTGAGCACGTGTCAGATAGGACAATCCTGTGTGTTATATGTTTATTTACCTATAAGTGAAAATCTAAATGCAAACTCTTTTGTGTGCATTTAATTTACATAAACATTACCGAGCAGTAAAAATCCCATTCCGTTGCCTTTTTTACCACGCTCGGGAGAGGTAGCCATCAGAACCCAGCCCAGTCCCCCTTTTAGGTTTGCTGGGTTTGGAGGGGGGAAACAAAGCAAAGCAAAACAAAAGAGCAGGCGCTCATTTCAACC
>NW_012154052.1:0-554 GCF_000956105.1 Propithecus coquereli
TCAGTCCCTTATTATTAGACATTTAAGTTCTGTCCAATTTTTTACTTTAATTTTTTTACGTGTCACAATGAACATTTTTGTACATAAACCCCTTTCCTTATCTCTGATTATTTCCTTAGAAATGAAATTACTGGATCAACAATGAGAAAAACAGAAATATTTAATGAGCCAAAAGCAGTGGAATTGTTATATGAACTTTAAAAACCCTTGCATAATTGTTATGGATTTTTTAAACACTACATTAAAAACATCTTTCTTAAGATGTTCTTCACCCTGGGGCAAGTCACATCTGCCAACTTTTAGGCAAAATAGCTAGACTGCAGTTGGAAAGGAATGCTTATTTAGACAATGACTTCTGCATTGAGAGATTACTGAAAATAGTTAGCATCATTACATGATTTGCCCTGGGGCTTCCCTGGCTTTTGTTTTCTCATAGATTATCCTCAGAGAACATCACTGACTTGTTCACATTTAGTGACAGAGCTAGGACTGGAATGTTGGATTTCTTCCTGATCCCAGTGTCATGTACACCACAGTATCACTTGATTTGAATA
>NW_012154052.1:604-2650 GCF_000956105.1 Propithecus coquereli
GTCAAAGAGATCCGGCTTCAAACTCCAGTTCTGCCGCTCGCTCTGGGTCATCTTGGACATGTTAGCTTAATCTCTTTGAACCTCAAAAGCTTCCTCTGAAAAATGGAGTCCATATTCCCCACATTGGTTGGTTTTTGTATTAAGTGACATCACCTATATAAAGCGGCATGTACATAGAAGGCACTAGAAATAAAAAGGCAGCTGCTAGCAGTACTAGCAGTAGTAACAGTATTAGTAGTAGCAGCAGCACCAGTAGGAACAGAAGCTATTATAGTAGTGTTAGAAGGAACAATAGTAGTGGTAGCAGTAGTAATAGTAGTAGTATTAATAGTAGTAATAATAGTAATAGCAGCAGCCATCATGGTAAGAGTAGTAAAGTAGTAACAGCAGTAGCAATGGTAGTGGTAGTCATAGTAGTAAAATAGTAGTAGCAGCACACTATAGTAATAGCAGTAAAGTGGTAATAGTACTAACAGTAATATTTTCTACTCTCTTTTTCTAGCTTCATTCTCTCACTCATTAAGTTTCTACCATCTGAGATATCATCTTAGGAACCCCTGAGAACCATCTAAGTAATTTAGCACGCAACAGGGATTCAGAATTAAAATGTGTGACCTCAAAGTACCTTGTTACGACTGAGCTTCACATTAAGAAAACAAAGGAATGCTGCTTCACTGTATATTGGTACCTGAATTTATCTTAAAAACAGGTTGAGGCTAGTTACCAAAAAAAAAAAAAAAATCCTCTGCAGGTTGGTAACTACTCGTCTGCCTTAAACATTGTATCATCTAGTCATCCTCTAAAAGGGTGGCTGCACCTTGGCAGCAGTGTAGGTATTAAAACTGACCGAACCCTAGAAAGACAGAAGGACTGAGTTCTTGAGCTTGAGGTCCTCACTGGCAGACAGCCACGAACGCCAGCCTAGCATATCCAGTCTTGCAGGAGAATAAAACACTTTGAAAAAACGCTCGCCATTCAACTGTGATCCCAAATCATTTTCCTTGCCCACTGATTCCTTGTTCAAACTTCTGGGGAAACTAATTTAAAAGAAGGTCAGTGTTTTAAAAGGTGGGGGGACTTATATTTCCTACATGTCTGTGTGTGCTGTTTGACAGCAATAAGGAACATCAGGAGGCTTTAAGCTATTTCCTTTCCACCAAAATCACTTGCAAAATGAAAACCACATGTGACCTCAGACCCAAACCTATTTATACATCTCTCCTATATGTCACTGGGAGAATAAGGTCAGCAAGTGGGTTCTGGGGGGCACTGCTATCTAGATGGAGATCACAGTGGTGATTCTTGGGTGTATATAACTCTTGCCATCAGGTAACCCCACAGAGCTGGCTACAGATACTGGTGGGTCGCCAAGTGTGAGCTGATCTGGAGGCTGCAGGAATTCTTGTGTCTAAAGCCAGTGGTTTTGTTCCTCCAACTAGGAGAGGTTGCTGGAAAGAGTGAGAGATATAAAGTCATTCTGTAATGCCTTAATCCAGTCCAAGTTCTGAGCCTGTGCTTGGGTCCCAAGAGTTTTGCCTAACTGTCTCAATCAGAAGTATTAGGTTAGTGCAAAAGTAATTGTGGTTTCAGACCGTGAATTTTCAATCATTATAACTAGGCTCAAACACATCTTTATTAATCAAAATAGCAACCTTTACAATCAATTGTTGCCAACGAGAAATAAGTTTATTCCTGTAGTGTAAAAATCCATGCTTTGGGATTCAACGAACTCTTGGAAAGCATTTTCTGCATCCTGCTCGTTGTGGAAGCGTTTTTCCTACAAAAAGTTGTCGAGATGATTGAAGAAGTCGTAGTCGGTTGGTGAGAGGTCAGGTGAATACGGCGGGTGAGGCAAAACTTTGTAGCCCAATCCATTCAACTTTTGAAGCACTGGTTGTGCGAAGTGTGGTCGGGCATTGTCATGAAGAAGAATTGAGCCCTTTCTGTTGACCAATGCTGGCTGCAGGAGTTGCAGTTTTCTGTGCCTCTCATCGATTTGCTGAGCAGACTTCTCAGATGTAATGGTTTCGCCAGGATTCAGAAAGC
>NW_012154052.1:11545-11869 GCF_000956105.1 Propithecus coquereli
TCAGTGAGTAAGCGGCGAGTGCATGTGAAGGCCTAAGACATTATTGTACACTAGTGTAGACTTTTACAAATGCTGTACACTTAGGCTAAACTTTGCTAAAAATTCTTTTCTTCAATAAGAAATTAAACTTAACTTTACTGTAACATTTTACTTTATAGACTTTAAAAATTTTAACTTTATGACTCTTTCGTAATAGCACTAAGTTTAAAACACAAACATATTATAGCCATACAAAAATATTTTCTTTCTTTATATCCTTATTCTATAAGCGTTTTTCTATTTTTAGAATTTTGTATTTTTTTAAAACTTTCTTGTTAAAATTAA
>NW_012154053.1:0-511 GCF_000956105.1 Propithecus coquereli
GAATGTTCGACACAGTCAACAATGTAACAAAGTAAGAAAGGTACAGTTGTGAAAGAGCTATACATACATACATACACACACAGATATATAACTATATACAGCACTGTGAAATCTCTGAGAGTCAGGTAGAGGTGGTACTGTCTAGTAACCTATTGTAATCACCATGAAGTCCAGTTGTGCTCTCAATATTGTTTGTGGATATGCATGGCATTCTTTATTTAATTCTTAAAATAACTTTTATGCTTCCCCACCATTTCTCATTCTACACTGAGTTTAGAATCAGTGAGTTGCCTTGCTTTACAAACATGCACATGCCAAAAGATACTGTTAAAAGAAATTGACACTGCTAACCGGGCTGACACAGATAGCCATGTTTGTGCCAGATGTCCTTCCCCATGTAGGTAACTGCATGGGGAGGTTAGCACCTGTCTCAAGAGCTAACAAATCTTAGCTTTATCTAGTAAAAATAGATAAGATGGGTCAGTCAAATACCAGTCTTGGAAATTGCAGA
>NW_012154053.1:10851-11474 GCF_000956105.1 Propithecus coquereli
ATGGCTTCACAGCTAAATTCTACCAGATCTGTAAAGAAGAACTGGCACCTATCTTTCTGAACCTGTTTCATAACATCTAGAAGGAGGGCATCCTCCCTAACTCATTTTATGAAGTCAGGAAAGCCAGGAAAGGACACAACAAGAAAAGAAAACTGCAGGCCAATATTTCTTATGAATATAGATGCAAAAATCCTCAACAAAATACTAGCAAACTGAATTCAACAGGACATCAAAAATATAATTCACCATGATCATGTGGGTTTCATCCCAGAATGTGAGGATGGTTAGACGTTTACAAATCAAAAAATGAAATTCACCACATGAACAGAAGCATAAACAGAGACCATATTATCATATCAAGAGATGCAGAAAAAGCATGTGATAAAATCCAGCAGCCTTTCACAATAAAAATCCTCCACACATATCTCACAATTGTAAAAGTCATATATGACAAACCCACAACCAACATCATACTGAATGGGGAAAAGTTGAAAACATTCCCTCTAAGAATTGGAACAATACAAGAGTGCCCACTGTCACCATTTCTATTCAACATAGTACTGGAAGTTCTTGCCAGAGCAATCACACTAGAGAAAGAAAGAACGGGTATCCAAATTGAGAAC
>NW_012154053.1:13499-13841 GCF_000956105.1 Propithecus coquereli
ATGAGGCTGGTAAACATGCGTAGTGCCACACCATTGTAAATAGATTCAATTATATTTAAAAGCAGTCGGGAGCTATGAAATATTTTGAAAAGGAACTTTCCATTTTAAGAGTTTTGTTTAAGGAAGAGCAGTTTGATGACAGTGGGAAGATGGAATAAAATAAAGAGAAAGGATAAGCTGGAAGTTCCCCTTCTACACTAATAATGGTTAATATATACTGAGATTAGTTTCAGATATTTTATAATGTGAGCAGTCATTCATATGGAAATATACAGCAGAGAGTTGGAATTTCCAATCTTTAATTTGAGAGAGAGGTCAAAGCTAGAGAGATCTGAGAGTTAT
>NW_012154054.1:0-386 GCF_000956105.1 Propithecus coquereli
ACAGCGTACAGGGGAAAGAGTTCAGATATGGGTAACTAGAGTCTACAGTCAAGCCCTTCCGCAAAGACATCATGTGAGTGTGAGTGTGTGTGTGTGTGTGTGTGTTCCAATAAACTTTATTTACCCACAAAGGCATCGTTATATGCCTGGCAACAGTACTTGCTCCATAAATGGCCTATATGGCTTGATTAATTTCTGTTTAATGATGAAATTTGTTGAAAGTGAACGGGACTGAGGATCAGAACAATGTAATAGGGGTAGATGGTGGCAGAAAGGGACACTTCTCCAATGAGCCATTAGAAGCTTCTCTGCCTCTGCCTGGGGTAGAGGCAAGAAAGTTCTGTGGGTAGAAGACTGGTTTGCTGGCCCAGGACTCTGAGCCAGGA
>NW_012154054.1:10041-10892 GCF_000956105.1 Propithecus coquereli
AGAACCACTCAGTCTGAAGATGTTCTAGGAAGGGACTCAGCCCCAAGGTCCCTTTCTCAGCCCCAGGGAGAAAGTATATAGAGGGTATAATAGAAGAAGAAAAAAATAGGCTCCCATGTTTCAGGAATGCATATAAATATAAGAACTATTAGGAAAGGAAATTCAGAAAAGTTTTGTGATTCACCTAACCTTATTAATTCATGTCTATGACTTTAATATTTTTATTAATACTAGAATCCCATTGTTCATTAAAAGTATTTCCAGCCTGGCGCAGTGGCATGTGCCTGTAGTTCCTGGCTACTCAGGAGGCTAAGCCAGGAGGATTGATTGAGACCAGCAGTTCCAGACCAGCCTGGGTGATACATCAAGACCCCATCTCTTAAAAAAAAAAAGAAAAAAAAGTATTTTCCCCAGATTATTGAAGTGTGCAGATACTTTATGTTCATTCTTATATCTATAAGGCAAGAACCTAATGGGCAAGAATGAAGTTCTACTCACCTCTGCCTCCCTTGACTTAGCAGTGTGTGGAACAGAGAGGACAAACACAGGTTGGATCTGTGCAATCTGAAAGAGCGCCATCTAGAGGTGACTGCTTCAAATTTCACCTCGAATGGACCTACACCCACTGTAAGCAACTCAAACTTATCTTGACATAAATGTAACTGCAGAGGAAATGTGTACTCTCTATTCAAACCCTGGAATAAATAAAATGCATAAGACCAACACAACTACAAAATAGCATTTAAGTAGAAGTCCGTTTTTCGAAGGAATAAAAGCCTGAGCAAACAGATTTTGGGTTGCATTTTTGTTCATTCACTCTACCATTCAGTTTTATCAAACAAGCTTTAGAA
>NW_012154054.1:22222-22768 GCF_000956105.1 Propithecus coquereli
CCAACAGCTAAAATCCTAACATCTCAATATCCATCCACTCATTCATCAAACTTCAGTGAATACACGCTAAGTGTTATACTCTCAATATGGAATAAGCTATGTCCATCTCTTTCAGTTTCCTAACCTGTTAATTAAAATAGAACAAAACAAAGCATTCTAAACCAGTGGTTCTTGGGCAGGGGTTATTTTGTCCCCTGAGGTACATTTGGAAATGTCTGGAGACATTTTCAGTTGTCACCATTGCAGGGCTGCTACTGGCAGCTAGTGACGCTGCTGAACGCCCTGCAAAGTATGGGACACCCCTCCCAACAAAGTCAATGGCACTGAAGTGAAGAAATCCTGCTCTAACCCACTGTTCTGATTTTATGAAAAGCCAAAGTCATGAGGAAAAAATGAGGGAAATGTTCTAGACCACGAATGTCCAATGTTACTTTCTGTGAGGATGAGAATGTTCTATATCTGTGCTGTCTAATACAGTAACACCAGTTACATGTGGCTACTGAGTACTTGAAATATAGCTGGTATGACTGGGGAATTGAATTTTTA
>NW_012154055.1:0-1934 GCF_000956105.1 Propithecus coquereli
CCTGATTTTTATGAGTGGAGAAGTGCAGGAACAAGAAAGCAAGTTTGTTTTTATGTGCCCTCAAACCTGTTTTCCCTTAGAGGTCCCGATTATTAGAATACTCACTTGCCTTAGCCTGATTTCTTCTATGTTCCTAGTCTTATTTAGATCTAGAACCCTGGATTCCTATTTTTCCAGGCCATATTATTAATAATTATACTAATAGGTGGCATTGTTTTTGAAAGCTTGCCACATTTTAGTCCAGGTGGCTCTTGACCTTGTGCATGTTATAATCACTTGGGAAGTTTTAAAATTCTAGCCCATAGCCAGCCACATTAAGCCAAAATCTCTGGGCGGGGGATCCAGGCATCAGTAATGTGGCACAGGTGCTCTGTCCTGCAGCCAGACTTAGCCCTTTCCATGTGTTATCTCATTTAATCCTCATAAAGGCCTGGGGAAGCATGTGTTCTTTTCCTCATTTTATAGAAGGAAACACCGAGGACAGGATTAACCCAGCACTAGTGCAGATTCTAATCCAGTTTGTCCGATTCCAGAGGCTATTCTTTCAGTACACATTGGTTATGCACTGGAGCCAGACTGTTAGATTAAAACAAAGCAGTTGCATTCTGCAATATTTATAAAGGTAACTCTTCAACAGCTGTTTATGAAGGGCTTTTAAATTCACGGCTGTTGTGCAGACATCTATACTGTGTTCTTTTCTCGTGTAATTTGCTCATCACGATGTATAGAATTTCTGTTGGTTCAGGAGTATTTGCCACATTAGCATTTTATGAACTCAGATTGTCCCTGAATGATCCTAGAGGAATGATGTGTTAAGTTTTTTGGTGCTTTATTAAAATCTGTGCTCGTTTTAAATCAGTTTTGTGGGGAAGGCAGGTATCATCATCTAACAAGTGGGTTTATAGCTTAAGCCAGCGAAGTTGTTCATCTGGGAGCAGTTTGCTGAATTGCAAAGATGGACATAAACAGTGTCTAGGGCCAGCATGTGTGTGCAAACCTTTCAAAGAGAAAATGCGGGGAAGGGATGTCAACTCTGCATTCAAGGAAACACTCAGGGAAGGGGAGGGAAAGGAAAAAGAAATAGTGGTGGGGGTGGCTGCAGGGTTGAGCAGAAGACATGCTAGGCAGGGAGGACTGCTGATGTTCGAAGTTGAGAGAGAGGGTGTGGGTGGAGCGCCACATCCGTGGACCTTGTATTCTGTGATGCCGCGTTTGGGATTCAGGTTACTCAGAAAGGAGGGTGTGGAGGTGGAGGTGGGGAGGGGCAGACCTGACCTTGGGGATGAAGGAATAGGTACAGAGGTGACTGGTGACAGAGCAGGGCTGAGGTGAGGGTGAAGTGCCCAGGGACCTCATGTGCGATGGTGCTGATAACGTCAGCAGCAGAGGAGAGAGTATCTGATGAGAGTGAGGTTTCAGCCCCAGGGGAGGCCCAGAGTCCAGAAGCGAGGAAGGAAGAAACTCCCTAAGCTGTGACATAAACTGGGCCAGAGCTGGTGGGCCGTGGCCACCTGTGCCTTCAGCGGTGCCTGGGAGCAGCCTGGGAAGACACGTCCCTTTTCAAGCAAACCGGAGTCATGTGAGGGCTGCCCCGAGTGTGCAAGACAAATTGGAAATGATTATTCTTGTACCCAGCAGTCTTTAAATGACAAGGGTCCCCTAAGGCACCTAAATATAATTTAGATTCCAGAGGTGGTTTTCATACAGCTTTTTAGTAATTCATCTCATCACACCAGTTAAGGCTCCCAAAGCATATTCCCCTTTCTTGAAGACTAATTTGTCTAGAGGGAAGATTGTAGGCAACCTTTCCTTTTTTGACCGGCTTAGTTGAATAGCTTTCAAACTATGGTAGATCTGTTAGAAAGTGTTTTAAGGATTTTGCGAATTTGATAGAAATTTAGTTAATAATTTCTAACTTTTACAATTAAAGTATA
>NW_012154055.1:5689-6387 GCF_000956105.1 Propithecus coquereli
CTTGCTCAGGCTGGTCTCGAACTCCTGAGCTCAAACAATCCACCTGCCTCGGCCTCCCAGAGAGCTAGGATTACAGGCGTGAGCCACCACACCTGGCCGGGATATTTTTATTAATGGGGTGTGTGACCCCATCAATCTGGAGACCACCACCTGGGCTGTCTGATCAGCGGGGTCAGGTACCTGCAAATCCCAGTCCCACACTTTACTTACATATGGCCTTTCAGGTTTCTCAACTTCTCTAGCATTAATTTCCTCATTTGTAAAGTGGGTAGTTGGGGAAATTAAGTGATATGATGCCTGAAAGGTGCTTAGCATAGAACTTGGCATATAGTAAGCAGTTGATAAATATAAGCTATCATGGATAAGTTGATTTGTTATTTTCCATGCCAGCTTATTTTATTTACTATTTCATCTTGGGAAAATTGGTCAACATGAGCCACAGATTACACAAGAAACTAACCAGATGAACGATGATTCATTCTATACTGATGGACTTAAAAACAGTGAGATGGATGCGGAAGGGAGCGAGTGTACTTTTATTTCCTCCAGCTTGGTAAATCTGAGCAAACGCACTACAGTGGTTTTCCTACACCAGTTGGCAGTGCGGGGGGTGGGGCACATTTACTTGTGCCCATTAGCGCCTCCAGGCTGCCCAGTAACGATGCAGTGAGCCTCAGCGGTTCTCAGTTGGGCAGCCT
>NW_012154055.1:6437-10639 GCF_000956105.1 Propithecus coquereli
TAACAATGCCAAGATCAAGAAACAGAGCATTTCCCGCCCCTCAGAAGCCCCCCTTGTGTCCCCTAGCTGTCACTACCCCCTTCCCTTCCCCCAGGGTAATGGCTATCCTGGTTTTTAACAGCTGAAATATTAAATTAGAGTGTGCTGGCCAGGGGCTGTGTGGCTCACACCTGTAATCCTAGTACTCTGAGAGGCCAAGAAGTGAGGGTTGCTTGAGGCCAGGGGTTTGAGAACAGCCTGGGCAACATAGTGAGACCCTGTCTCTACAAAAAATGGAAAACTTAGCTGGGCATGTGCCTACATCCCAGCTGCTCAGGAGGCTGAAGCAGGAGGATTGATTGAGCCCAGGTGTTTGAGGTTGCAGTGAGCTATGATGATGCCATTGCACTCTAGCCTGGGCAACAGAGTGAGACCCTGTCTCAAAGTAAGTAAAGTAAGTAACTAAGTAAAGTAAGTAAGCAAGCAATCCTGTCATACACAAATTTTAACACAATAGAGACCACCAAAATGTTACCTTATGTTGCTGGGCTAATTGTTCTTGACAGCAGATATTGAAGTAAGGTGGGCTCAGCCACCTTCTTGAAAATTTGGCGTTGACTAGGCAGATGGTGGGGCTGGGCACAGTCTTGGATTGAGGTGTCTTCACTGTTCCTGTGACTTTGCACACGCTGCCTCTGGTTCCCTGCTGGGTTGGCTCGGAGGCATTGGGTTGGCTTGGTGTGGGACCCGCCCCGGGTCTCTGCGAGCCTGGTGTGTCGTGGGCAGTCCTGCGATCTGTTGTAGGTCCTTGGTGCCCCTGGACCCTGCATTCATGTTAGGGCACATAAGTGATTTTTAAGTGACTTTAGGAACTTTTAAGGCAAATATTTCCCAGTATTCTTCTTTTAAGCTTGAGCCTGAAGAAGTGGTTTACTTGGCCTACAGATGTATTTTTTTTTTTTTTAATGTTGAAAGAGGTACCAATGTTTAAAAACTGAGAGTTTCTGTCTCTTCTTGGAATAACGGAATACCTTGCCACACAGAGCCCACTTTGCTGGAGTGCGGCAGCATGCTTTCCTTGAATTCATGCCCTTTGTTCTTCAAGATTTACTCCTGGGCTTCCTCTCTCCCTGGCTGCTGTAGGCATTTGCATTTTAAGAGTCTTCTGATGTTGCAAAGTCAGAACTTGAAGAAACATCGCAACTGTTTGTATCTGTGACTTAGGGCTTTCTCAGGACCGAGCAATCTGTTTTCTAGCAGATACGTCATCTAAATCACGGATCGCAAGCTTCTATCTAGCATCAGCAGGCACAATATTATATTTTCTTATTACTTTTACTTACTAATCTAACTTTTACTGAATAGGTTATACTTTCACACGGTTCAAAATTCAAAGGGCAGAAAATTACAAAGTGAAGTGTCCCTCCCACCCCATCACCCAGCCAACCAATTCCCCTCCTTGAAGGGCATCGATGTTTTGTGTGTCCTTGTGGAAATACTTAATGCAGATACAAACAGAAATATGCATGTGTGTGTATCCCTTTTACACAGATGACTTACCGTGCTCACTGTTCTGTACCTTTCTTTTTTATTTAATAACAATATATCAGTACTTACAGAGCTTCCTCATATTGTTACATATATATTGTCACTTTGAGAAGAATTTTTAAGATAGTTTGAATTTGGATGCGTGCAGTCAGGAGCGTGCCCCGTTGTGCTAAAGCGCTACTGTTTCTCAGAGCCTTCCCCTCTGCCGCTCTGAGTTGCTGTGTGACACCCGCCCGCGCCCCAAGGCAGGTGTGTTTGCTCCTCGCCACCCTTCAGTACCAACCTAAGTTCTGCTTAGGCTGTGAAGGCCTTCCCAAGGCGTATCTCACATTATTTTTGGAAATTTATTCATCTTGCAATCACACTTGATTGTCCTGCCACCCCAAGAATTTGCAAGTTCCTCATGGTTCTCTTTTTATGTTTCTGTGGCATCTAGCAGTCCGCTTGGTCACCAGGAGATGCTCGGTAAATAAACATCGACTCGACGAGCCTGGATGCCTTACTCCCTCAGAGTTGGTTGGCCCCTTGAGCACTGGTTAAGTTGTTAGCAGAGCCCTGCAGGTTTGCGCCGGAATCCCGTCTCTTCACCAGCTGTGTGATGAGAGACACGGCAGAATAGGCCTTTGGTCCCCACAGTGCGGAGTGGGAAGAAAAGGTTAGAACTTCTGTTTACCTTTTAAAACATCTGTTTTGTATATAAAAGTTTTTTAAGTTTCACCAATGTCTAATATGTGGGTTGACCCTGACACCCTCCCTTGGTCTGTATGAGAGAGGGTTTCATGTCACATACAGAGAGCAGTGTCTTTGAGGACAAACAGGAATCCCGTGACACGAATGGGCTGACAGTGGGTTTGTCACCTGTTTGTCATCTTTCAGTGACATGGGATGGATGGAGGTGATGAGTGCTCCGTTAAGTGGATTTTCAGATTATGTAAATAATTCCAAGTTTAATATAAACAAAATTTCCCTTAATAGACAAAAGGCTCAAAATGGTTTTTTTGCAGGGGTGGAGAATTGTGGATAGAAGGCAGTTTCAGCAGTGCAAACACAAGCACATAAAAAACGAGGGTGCTCTGCTCCCAGTCTGAGCTCTTTGTCAGCCTCATGACGTCACAGAAACAGTGACAGCACCCGTGTGTTTGCTAGGACTGTGGAACTACGTACCTCTGACTGGGTGGCTTAAGACAAAAGAATTTTATTCCCTCATAATTTTGGAGGCCAGAAGTCTGAAGTCAAGGTGTTGGCAGGGCCGTGCTCCCTCTGATGGCTTTAGGGAGGGTCTTTCTTTTCTGCTTCCATCTTCTGGCACTTCTTGCTGGCAGTTCCTGGCTTGCAGCTGTGTCACTCCAACCACGTGTCTGTCTGCTTGTGTCTTCACATCATCTTCCCTGTGTGCTTGCCCGTGTCTGTGTCCAAATTCCCCCCTCTTTATGAGAACACAAGTCATACTGGATTAGGGCCCACCCCAAGGACCTTACTTTAACTCGATTGCCTCTGTTGAGGCCCTATTTCCAAATAAGGTCACATTTGAGATAGTGGGGATTAGCACTTCAGCATCTGTTTAGGGGACACAATTCCTCCCATGAGAGTACTTCCTAATTAGACGTGATAAGAAGTTGGCCCCTTAGTCCCAGCCACCTGGGAGGCTGAGGTGGGAGGATCTCTTGAGCCCAACCTGGGCAACATAGTGAGACCCCATCTCCAGAAAAAAAAAGGAAATTGGACCCCGAATATTGAAATTCATCAAGATGATTAGAAATATTGCTTACATCTACAGTTATTGTCAAGGAACTCCAGATAAGTTTGATTTTGCCTTCAAATGTTAGCAACTGTAACTGTGAGGTTATTTATTGCACATTTCCTTCATTCTTTTAAAATTTGGTTTTAGGTATGGTTTGTAAGGTTCATAACATGCAAACAGTAGTCCGTGTGTATAGATTGTACATAAAGTGTATATGTGGAGGTATGCTTGGGGATATTTTTATTAATGGGGTGTGTGACCCCATCAGTCTGGAGACCACCACCTGGGCTGTCTGATCAGCGGGATCAGGTACCTGCAAATCCCAGTCCCACACTTTACTTACATATGGCCTTTCAGGTTTCTCAACCTCTCTAGCATTAATTTCCTCATTTGTAAAGTGGGTAGTTGGGGAAATTAAGTGATATGATACCTGAAAGGTGCTTAGCATAGAACTTGGCATATAGTAAGCAGTTGATAAATATCAGCTAACATGGATAAGTTGATTTGTTGTTTTCCATGCCAGCTTATTTTATTTAATATTTCATCTTGGGAAAATTGGTCAACACGGGCCACAAATTACACAAGAAACTAACCAGATGAATGATGATTCATTCTATACTGATGGACTTAAAAACAGTGAGATGGATGTGGAAGGGAGCGAGTGTACTTTTATTTCCTCCAGCTTGGTAAATCTGAGCAAATGCACTACAGTGGTTTTCCTACACCAGTTGGCAGTGCGGGGGGTGGGGCACATTTACTTTTGCCCATTAGCCCCTCCAGGCTGCCCAGTAAAGATGCAGTGAGCCTCAGCGGTTCTCAGTTGGGCAGCCTTACTGCAGAGGCACTGGGAAATGCCTGGGGCATTACAGACGGTGACGTCGGGGATTCCAAAGAATCGGGGACCTCTGGATGCCTCCATACAGGACTGCTGTTA
>NW_012154056.1:0-331 GCF_000956105.1 Propithecus coquereli
CATGGACTTCAAATTGGAATTCCAAGAAAACTTTAATTAAACCAGTAAAATAGAATATTGAAGCTGAAAAGTTACTAAGAGAAGGTTCCCATTATTCACACTTTTGAACAAACTCAGCTCTCACTCTGCTTTAGTTGCTATATGATTTCATTTCCTAGGAGGCATCAACAAACAATTCTAAAAAAAAAATGTTAATTCAGAAAAGTAAGGATAAAAAGCTGTATCTTATGAATTCAATAAAAGCAACAAGATATGATGTCTTTTTTTCTCAATGACTGAGCCCCTATTAAAATAATGTATTCAGATTGGTAAAGTTGTCTATTTATCGCTA
>NW_012154056.1:2226-2700 GCF_000956105.1 Propithecus coquereli
ATTTCTTTGTGTTCCTCCTTCAACTTTAACAATTGTCCCCACAAACTTTGTAACCATAGCTACAAAAGAAAGCTATTTTTCTCAAAATCTTGGTCGACTGGATCTGGCACTTAAAGATATAACATTTTCCAGAAGTGTTAGTAGCATCTTCTTGCCTAATGGACTTTTTCTTACAAAGTTGTTGCTCTGTTTATCCTGATAGTTTTCAATAATTCTTCATCAGAAGTATGTAACGTAGGGTTCTGCATATTTATGATTTATTTTCTTCCTCCTTTCTGCTCTCATACAATTTTTGCATGCATCTGTCTGAAGCTAAATATCATTCTATTAATACTTTTTATTGACATTAAAGGCTTAATCCGTTTTATGTTAATACAGATAAACTCTCTGGAGTTAGGTATGTTGTTTTTCATTTATTTCTGTGGACTTTAACAACTATACTTTTCCATAATCTATGTACCTTAGCAGCTAATA
>NW_012154056.1:4390-4969 GCF_000956105.1 Propithecus coquereli
CTAGTTGTTGGAGTTGGAATTTACAGATAAAGAAGGCAGAAGGCTAGAACAACCCATGCATTAATGTAATAGAGTTGGAGACATCACATTTAGCTTAATATAGATACATATAGTTAATACAGAAATATTTATGGATAGGTATTGTATAGGTAGGAAGATAGATAGATAGATAGACAGACAGACAGAGACACATAGACATATTTTCTTGCCATCAGCCAGGAGCCCTAAAAGCAATATACCCCAGTAGCAACAAGCAGACCTAGCACCCAGATCTTGATTTCTAATACCATTCTCCAACAAAAGGAATAAGAACTCCTTTGAGAAATGGCTGATTCTAGGACCCTGGTAGGAAGCAAACAAGATGAGCCTGAAATATTTTATGTCAAAAAGTAAGGAAGTTCTTAAAAAAGAAAACAAAAACCCACAGAATAATGGGTGTCCAAAGGGACACAGGAGCTCCTGTAAAAGAGCTGAAAGAGCTCCCACTGGCTTAAACTGGATCAAGAAAATAAATTATACTAGATTATAACCCAAAATAAAATAAATGTCCTGGAGTCCATGCTGATATAAATAAATTGT
>NW_012154057.1:0-1276 GCF_000956105.1 Propithecus coquereli
GTTTTTATTGCTTCATTGCTATATGTTCAAATTCACTTATATTTTCTGCTAATAACCTACCCATTGTATTTTTCATGTGAAGCATTTTCCCTATATTTAGAAGTTTAAATTGATACTTTTTTATATCATCCATGTCTTTCCTTAACATGCCTATCCTTTTTTCTACCTTCTTGAACATCTGGAAGATAATTATAATTGTTTGTCATCTTTATCTACTAATTCTATTATCTGTATCACTTCTGGATCCGTTACTACTGACTGAAATTTGTTTTCATCATGTAGAGTATATTTCCTATTTCTTTTCATGCCTGGCAATTTTTTATTGAATGCCAGACATTTTGAATTTTACCTTGTTGGGTACTAGATATTTCTGTATTCTCAGAAGTGTTCTTGAGCTTCGTTCTGGAATGCCGTTGTTAATTATTAATAGAAACAATTTAATCCTTTTGAAGCTTAAAGGGTTTTTTAGTCAGATGTAGAGCAGCCTTTAGTGTATTAATTTTTTTCTCACTATTGACCTAATACATGTATGATTATTCTAATCAATTCCCTTTGAATTATGATTTATTTCCATTATTTCTGGTGTGAACACAGACTTATTCCTGACTGTGTGTTAGTCTCATGGATTTTTCTGTCTGCTCCTTCCAGGTGGTCCACTTCTTGAACTCAGATTGTTGCCTCACATTCATTCGCTCATCAGGACTCAGTTGAAATTTCAAGTAGGATGCTCTGTAGCTACCCAGAGCTCTTACTCTGCAGTTCTCTCCTGTCTGATACCTTCCCCTGCAAACTGTAGCTGCTTGACCTTGCTGGACTCCCAACTATAACTTCTTAACTCTGGCACACCAGCAGGCTCTACCTAGGTCTCCTCTCCATGTACTGTGGCCAAGAAACTTTGTCCAGGCTCTAAGTTGAGGCATTCATAGCCCTCACCTTATTTGTTTCCCCTCGTCACCCCCAGGGATCGCTCTCCTGTATTGCCTGATGTCCAATGTCTGAAAAACATTGTTTGATAAATGTTGTCTAATTTTTTAGTGATTTCATGTGAAGGTTAGAGCTGATCTCTAATCTCCATTATTTCATTGTGGCTAACAGCAGAAGTTTGTGCTTCTCAATATTACTTGAAAGTTTTTATCCAAATTTGGGGGGTCTAGGAGGAAGGTTCATGTATATCTGGAGGATTTGTATTGCCACTATAAGCACATGAAAGCAGTAAGAATGTAGAATCACTTGGAAATTAGTTGAAATGTAAGGACTTCAAATTTTTTTTTTTTTT
>NW_012154057.1:5913-7725 GCF_000956105.1 Propithecus coquereli
TTATAAATACAATGAGGCCCATGATATGAATGGTTTAATTTTTTTAATTGAAACTGATTCTAAATTACTTTTATTTATTCTAGAAGTGCTGGACTAAGAAGAGGAGCTGTCTATGTGCTAGGACACTACTAGTCTCATCAAACTGCTGTATTAGAAATAATGCCACAGAAGACACAAGGTAAAGGCAGAGAGGAGATGGGAGAACTTAATCTTAGTGCAAGTCAAGACAAAAGATTTTGCAAATGTTCTTGTTCACAGAGTAGATTAACTGTTATGAGAAACAACTGCCAAATTTCAATGATTTAATATAGTAAAGGTGTATTTCCTGCTGACTTCGCAGTTGAATGTTAGTAGGCAGTGAAGCTTCTGCTCCAAGCCGTCATTCACGGAATCAGTCTTCTTTCATCTAGAGGTTCCACTATTCCAGGATCCTGAAAATCTCTGGTGAATCTATTACAGCTTGCAAGCAAGAGAAGTAAAAGAAAGTAAGAATAAAGAAGGGCATGGATATAATTTTAGGAATCATATATGGAAGCAGTACATATCATTTCCAAATTTCTCGTATTGCATTGGCCAGAACTCAGTCACATGGTCTCACCTACTGGGAGAGAGGAGGCTCGTAGATGTAATCTGAGCGCTCAAGGTGTGTTTGGTAAACACATAGCATTGTTTCTGCCACAGATGGAGTTTAATCAGATGCCAGGAAAAGGGCAGGGAGTCTGCTGGACTTTCAGTTTCCTGACATAAGTTTTATTACTCTCCTCTCTTATGGGCTTTAAAATAAATATACAGTTTTTGCTAAAACTGAAGAATAAACATGAGAATGGTTTATAATTTTCTATCAGTTCACCTCAGCAGATCTTAGTTCAGTGCTGGATTCCTATGCCTAGCTCTTTGTATAGTTGGTTTAATCACTCGACCTCACCAAGTTTCAGTTATCTGAAAAATGTCTATTCATCTAAATCAAAAAAATGAAAAGTTAAATTGAAGTAATACATGAAAATGTGTTTATAAATTAGGAAGCATGAAGCATTATTTTTACTAATGAAAGATTGGCTGAAAAAGTACTATAATACTCACTTGACATCCCATTACCACTCTGTCTTGTCTTCATCAAGTCCATTAGCATCTCTGTGCAAATAATGCTGTTTAAATGTCAGATGTATGTTTGAATTTCACATGTGTTATACAGCTGGAATCTATGTTTAGTTAACACTTTCTTATCCGGACAGTGTCCAAGTAGGTTATGATATAAAAAAGAAGTTATCACAGTAGACAAGATCCTATTAATATATATGAGCCAAGGATTTAGAAGACAAAGATTTAGATTATGTGAAGGTGAAAGGAGTTTTTAGAGGTCAAGTTGGTCAGGAATCTGAAAAGTGGAGAGTCCAATGGTCATAAACATTATTTAGATATGAGAATGAAAAAGAAACCTAAATGTAGGATCTTAACTTAAGCTAATTCTTCATCAAAGAATTGTAAAGAGGAACTTAATTACTTAGTTTGCCTTTCATTTTGTTACAGACATGTGTCTACCTTTCAAAACATATTTCCTTGGCAATAAATCATCACTTAACATTCATAACCCTATTCTTAATTATCTAAATGGAAATTTAAGATCAAATAGTTTTTCGTGTAAAACAGAAGATGTACCAGTTCTATGAAAGTCCAAGTTATAATTTTCAGGTAGGCTGAAAATAATTATTTTATTTCTTTCCTCTCATTTTACATTTTGCTTTTTCCTCTCTTTTTACTCCATGTTCTTCATTATTTTTCTACAAGTTTTCTTGGCTACGTACACATTTTGTA
>NW_012154058.1:0-331 GCF_000956105.1 Propithecus coquereli
CACAAACAACCAGATCATATCACATTATCATGTTTTATTTGGTGTTAGAGATATATTGTTTCCCAAATAAGTAGCTTCAGGCTGTTTGCTTCTAATTGGATCCACAAAGAAAGGCTCTCTGCCTTTCACTTAGTGAAATTTGACTGATTTTAAAATAAAGAATTAAAAAATGATATAACATTCATCACTCAATTGGTATTTCTTATAAAGTTTAAATCATACTCAGATTGAAGATAATTTGATGACCATGATTGACCCTTATGTTATTAATATTCATAGCATCTCTAGTACCTCATATATGAATGCATATGATTTTAGAAATAGGACCAAT
>NW_012154058.1:2748-3032 GCF_000956105.1 Propithecus coquereli
ATAAAAATTTCACAGTTTACAACTTATTTTCTTCTCATTTCCTTTTTTTAATTTTTTCTTTTAGCATATTATGGGGGTACAAATGTTTAGGTTACATATATTGCCCTTGCCCGACCCGAGTCAGAGCTTCAAGCGTGTCAGTCACCCAGACGGTGCTCATCACACTCATTAGGTGTGTATATACTCATTCTCTCCTCCCCCCCATCTGCCCAACACCTGATGAATGTTATTGCTATATGCGCACTTAAGTGTTTACAACTTATTTTCTTCTCATTTCCTTTTTT
>NW_012154058.1:5492-5964 GCF_000956105.1 Propithecus coquereli
AGGTCTCAACTAAACATCATTCCAAAGAGAAGACTTTCTCCATCTCTAACTTGGATTTTTGTCCCTGGTTTGCAATCACATATCATATTTTCCTCTGTCATATTATTATTAATTCCATACTGTCTGACTTACCAATCACTTATAAGTGTCCACAGATTAGAGGATATAAATATTTTTGTTTATTACCTTATCTCTTATTTCTAGTATAGTGGTTAGCAGTGGTGGTGCTCATTAAAAAAGTAATACGTGAATACTAATAAAAATCATGATTATTATAATTAAATTTATAGATAAATCCAAAAATCTTCGTGTGGGAGAGGACACCAATATGATATTTGATTTGCTGAAAGACAAGCAAGGCCAAGTAGATATAATAGCATGTACAAAGGTATGGAAGTCCAAAAGCACAGCAAGTTGAGGCACTGCAAGCAGTAGGGTATGACTAAAGCACAACATGTGAGTTGTAGCTGGC
>NW_012154059.1:0-448 GCF_000956105.1 Propithecus coquereli
AGGAACTCCTTCCATTTTCCCAGACATATTGCTTGCTCCTGTTACAAAGTGGCCTAGTGAGGTTGTGATTCTGACGTTGGACTGGGAAGGCCTGGGTCTTTGGCTTATATTCACATTTCTTTTTTTTAATTTCAGGGTATTATGAGGGTACAAACATAATGGTTACATTTTACGTCTTTGCTTCACCCAAGCGAGGGTTAGAGGTATGTCCTTCCCCTCTATAATGCTCCCCGTGTGCGGGTTTACCCCCCCATCCCCCTAATCCCTGGAGAGTATTACTGCCATGGTATTCACATTTCTTAATCACAAACTGTTTGCAGTGAAAGGAAAGCAGAAGATAGTGGTCATTATCAGAACATTTAAATTCTCGGAACCAATTTTGCTTCATTTATCTCAATATTTTGAGAAAAAATATTATCTTTTTTTGAAACTTCCTACCACTAACAAT
>NW_012154059.1:11297-11769 GCF_000956105.1 Propithecus coquereli
TATAAGAATAACATCTATTGGAAGTTGGGCAGGGGGGACGGGGAAGGGGGAAGGGGGAGGAGGGGACGGGTATATGCATACACAAAGAGTGCAATGTGCACCACCCGATGGACATATTTGAAACACGGACTTGGGGGGAGGGGAACCAAGGGCAACACACGTAACCTAAACATCTGTAACCCCATAATATGCTGAAAAAAAAAAAAACCCACAGGATTGTATCCTCTTACTGGATAAAACTAATGGGTCTTTGATATAAAATGACAATCTATGGAATTTAAAGCTCTGAACAATGACTTCAGGATTATATGACATTCTCTTTCAGTAACTGAATAATTTCATAAAACATCTGGCCTTATATATAGTCAGGAGATATCTTACTATACTCAGTATGTGTGCCCCTGCTAATGACTTGTTTTGTTTTTGTTTAAATCATATTTAAGTCTTGTCGACATATTAAAAAAAATAAGAG
>NW_012154059.1:11819-13200 GCF_000956105.1 Propithecus coquereli
GCAAACAAAAAGCTAGATCATCATTACTTCCAAAGGAAAAAATGAGCAAGAAAAGTATGCCACATTATATTTTATAATTATGTAGTAAAACAGCTTTTTATAATGATGATAATACAAATACTGAATAGTGATCTAAAGAAAATTAAAAACCTTTATATTGGAAAGTAGAGGAGGGGATAGGAAGTGTACATGTGTGTAGTAGATACAGGGCATAAGAGTGACATACCATAACATTGAAGAAATCAACAAGGAAAAAAATCCACATTATTTAGAAGTATGGAGGTATATTCTGAAAGAATCAGGAAGTGTGATGCTCCAGCTTTGTTCTTTTTGCACAAAATTGCTTTGGCAATTTGGGGTATTTTGTGATCTCATATGAATTTTAGTGTTGTTTTTT
Source organism: Propithecus coquereli (assembly GCF_000956105.1). Classification (NCBI taxonomy): domain Eukaryota; kingdom Metazoa; phylum Chordata; class Mammalia; order Primates; family Indriidae; genus Propithecus; species Propithecus coquereli. The sequence goes on from NW_012154059.1 coordinate 12,217, forward strand.
CTATTTGTGTGAAACATGCCATTGGGATTTTGACAGATAGTGATTGCACTGAATCTATAGATTGCTTTGAGTAGTATGGACATTTTACAAATATACATTTTTCCAGTCCATGAACACAGGATGTCTTTCCATTTATTTGTGTCTTCTTTAGTTTCTTTCATCAATGTTTTATAGTTTTCAACATTTACAAAAACAAGGACGAACTTGAAGGAGGTTATGCTAAATGAAATAAGCCAGACACAGAAAGAGAAATACTACATGATCCCATTTATATGAGGAATCCAAAACAGCCAAACTCATAGAAGCAGAGAGCAGAATGGTGGTTGCCAAGAGTTGGGGGGAGGGAATAATGGGGAGGTATTAGTCAAAGGGTACAAAGTTTCAGTTATGCAAAATGAGTAAGTTCTAGAGATCCACTGCACAGCACAGTACCTATACTTGAAAATACTATATTGTATACTTACAAATTTGTTAAGAGGGTAGATATTATGCTAAGTGGTCTTACCACAAAGTAAATAAATAAAGAGGATAGGAGGAAACTTTTGGAGGTGATGGACATGTTTATGACATTGATCGTGGTGATGGCTTCACTGGCATTTACTTATTTTCAAACTCATGAAGTCGTATACGTTCAGTATGTACAGCTATTTTTTATGTCAATCATACCTCAATAAAGTGATTTTTAAAAAAAGGAATAAAGAAGTAAATGCACATTGTTCTCCATCTGATTCTAAGTGATTACAACACTAAGAAGAAACATGTAATAATACTCTTTATATTAAAGAGCTTATAATTTTCATTGCTACTCTTTCAGATTTACTTACAATTTTCATCAGAACATAAATAATACTCTCTTGAACTATCTACCAGAAAACAACAACAACAACAACAACAACAACAAAAACCCACAAAAAATCGGCTAGAGTTGTAAGTTGTTTCTGGGAAGGGAAAATAGAGTGGTGGTAAAAGAGTAGGTTTCATAAA
>NW_012154060.1:0-1805 GCF_000956105.1 Propithecus coquereli
AGATTTTTCAAATGACACATGATAGTGTCTTGGCTAGCCTTAAAAATTCTCTTGACAAAATTAAAGAACAAAAATCTGACCTAAAATCAAGTTAAAATCCTTTCTAAGCTCCAACTGCTTGGTTTGGATTCCCTGTGGGATTAACAATAAAGGCTGTTCCACCTTGTAGTCTGGTAGTTAAAGTTCTGTGCTTTCACCACCATGGCCTGTGTTTAATTCCCAGTCAGGGAACCAGTTCTTTTTACTTTGATATTTGTGTTACTTTAGACATTTTGGGGTACCCATTTGTTGTTGACCCTTTTCCTGTCCATGAGCAGCCTTTGATTTCTTGTGTTCATCTCTCTGTGGGGACATACAAAGTTCTGGGAGTCTTTTTGTGTAGATGATCAGCTGAGAAGCTGAGACCCTAGAAAATATGGCTGGACGGATGTGGGCTGTACTCCTTTTGTGGCTAGCAAAACTTTCCTTTCTTTGAGCATCTTTGGAGTGGTTCAGGAGCTTATTAAATGGGAGGATACTTTTGATAAAAAAAAAAAAAGAATGAAAGAAAAAAATCAGAGGTCAGAAATAAATACCAGCTGTTTATCTCAGCTTAAATCTGATAAGAGATTTCAAAGGGGTTATTTAAGGAGCTCTATGGTTAGAAGTCAGCTTAATTAAAAGATGATATTCAAGCTTTGCCAAGAGGCACAGCTCTGCCAGAGATCACAGGGCCCAGGTGTTTTCCCTGGGCCTCACCATGGTCACTTGTCTAGACCTCTTGACCTTGATTTCACATCTCTGTTCTTTGTCCTGGGTTCTGCATCTGGAACATAATTAAAATTGCTCACTTCCTAGGTTTTCCACTGAAAATAAGGGTTAATCAGAGTTAACATTTTAATTAATAGCTATAATTAAAGCTGCTAAACTAAAAATAATTCTATATTTAAAGTTTATAAGAAAAGTAAAATGTGGTCTTGCTAAGAAAGGTTATTAAAAAAGTCATGATTAAACCAAGGAGGTGAAAGACCTCTACAGGGAAAACTACAAAACACTGAGGAAGGAAATAGCAGAGGATGTAAACAAATGGGAAAACATATCATGCTCGTGAATTGGCAGAATCAACATTGTTAAAATATTCATACCACCTAAAGTGATTTACAGATTCAGTGCAATCCCCATTAAAGAGCCAGTGTCATTTTTTTTGCAGATATGAAAAAAAAACTCTATGTTTCATGTGGAAAAGAACCCAAATAGCCAAAGAAACCTTAAGCAAAAAGAACAAATCAGGAGGCATCACTTTACCAGATTTCAAGCTATACTACAAGGCTATAGTAACTAAAGAAGCATGGTCCTGACACAAGAACACAGACATAGATCAATGGATCAGAACAGAGAACCAAAATATAAAACCATCCTCATATTGCCATTTGATCTTTGAAAAAGTGAACAAAAACATACACTTGGGAAAAGATTCGTATTCAATAAATGGTGCTGGGAAAATTGGATAGCCACATGTAGAAGACTGAAACAGGATCCACACTTCTCACCACTCACAAAAATTAATTCACAATGAATAACAGACTTAAACCTAAGGTATGAAACTATAAGAATTCTAGAAGAAGAGGTCAGAAAAACTCTTATAGATATCTGCCTAGGTGAAGAATTTATGAAGAAGACCCAAAGGCAATCACGGCAACAGCAAAAATAAGTAAATGGTACCTGATTAAATTAAAAAGTTTCTGCACAGCCCAGGAAAGAATCAATGAAGTGAATAGACAACCTACAGAATGGGAGAAAATATTTGCATGCTACACATCCGATAA
>NW_012154060.1:3705-4065 GCF_000956105.1 Propithecus coquereli
TTATTAGGTCTTAAATGATTGTTAGACAAACTGAGTTTCCTCTCTATCAAACAGTAAAGGTTTTTTCTTTGTGAAATATTTGAATTATCACTTTGGCTAAATGAATGACGATTACATTAATATTACAGTGACCTGTTAAACTTTCCATAGTTGAAAACTTTCCAAAATCCAAATTTCAGATTTTAAATTCAGTCTTCTTGCCTTTAAACTAACTTTTTGGATATTAGGACCCTTGGAAGTCCAAGATATGTTACAATCATACAGGAAGAATTCTCAAATAAGAAATGGCATTTAGGCCAGGCGTGGTGGCTCACTAGCACTGGCATCCTAGCACTCTGGGAGGCCGAGGCGGGTGGATTG
>NW_012154060.1:5570-5945 GCF_000956105.1 Propithecus coquereli
GCCAGCAACTCAGTTTCTGGGTGTTTCTGGGGTCTCCTTGGCCAAGAGGGGGCTCATTAAGTCAGCTAGGGGCTTAAGATTTTATTTTAGTTTACAGTTATAATCCAAAATTTGCTGCTGCTGCTTCTTCTTCTTCTTTTTCTTCCTCCTCCTCTTCTTCCTCCTCCTCCTCTTTCTCCTCCTCCTCTTTCTCCTCCTCCTCCTCCTCCTCTTCTTCTTTCTTCTTTCTTCTTTCTCCTTCTCCTTCTCCTTCTTCGGCTTCCTCTTCCTCTTCCTCTTCCTGGAAATTCATAGGAAGGATCCTGACAAGTACTCTCGAATACAGGTTTTTGGTAACTTTAAAGATCATACCATCAAATTAGGTAAAAACCTCCA
>NW_012154061.1:0-311 GCF_000956105.1 Propithecus coquereli
TTCACAGAGAATAAAATTAACCAACACTTACAGGAAGTCTGGTTTGAGATTCTACACTTAAGAAACTCTTTATGTCAAGTTTTCAATTTTTTTTTTATTTTTGTCGTTAAGGTTTTTTTTCTTTTCTTTCTTTGTTTTGTTTTTTTATTTAGTAACAGATTGCTTTCTTCTTTCCACAATGTCAGACTGATTCAACTCCTTCATTTTCTGCAAAGTGAATGCCAAAGATAACAAAAACAGAGTACTGAAAATACACTGTGAGAATTTTTTAATTAATATTTTGAATGTAAGTCATTAAGCAATTTTTTTTT
>NW_012154061.1:3561-4157 GCF_000956105.1 Propithecus coquereli
AAAAAAAAGAAACCAAAAAAATATTTCAGGACATGAATAAAAAATATTCAAAAAATTCTTTAAAGAGAAAGACGATGCATTAAAGAGATATAAAGGTAAAACAAAACTTAAAGAAGTGAAACAATCATTTAGGGAATTACAAAATATAGCAGAAAGCTTCAATAAGAGACTAGACCTAGCCAAAGAAAGAATCTCAGAACTTGAATACAAGGCTTTCAAACTAAGTTAGTCAGTCAAAGATGCAGAAAAAAGAATAAAGAAAAATGAATAAATCACTCAAATAAATATAAGACTATGTGAAATGAGCCAATATACAAATTATAGGTATTCCAGAGGGAGAATAAGAAAAAGTAAAAAGCATGGAAAGTCTATGTGAGGGAATAATTGAGGAGAACTTCCCTGGTATTGCTAGAGATTCAGATATACAGATACAAGATGGTCATCAAACACCAAGAAGATTCATATAAAATAGAACATCTCCAAGGTACTTTAGCCATCAATCTGGCCAAAGTCAAAATGAAGGAGAATATTCTACAAGCTGAAAGACGAAAGCAACAACTAACCTACAAAGGAAAATTCATCAGGCTGACAGCAGA
>NW_012154061.1:6672-7046 GCF_000956105.1 Propithecus coquereli
AAACAGTCCACTTACGAGAAGGGGAGTATTTACCAAGAAAATCACTTTTCCAATATAAGAAATTTAGAGGACGTCTCTGACTCATCTAGTCAGGAAAATATTCAGAAATGAAATATTGGATTTTTGGCCTTTATTAATATGTAATACCCCAGATATGAATAATATTTAGTTAATTAGCAGCACTTAGCTTTTATTATCATATATTTCCATGAATTTCTCCTACAGGGATAAGGAAAACATTCCTATATTAGAGAAACACCATAATTTTGTGGAAATTACTCATTTCAATTAGGACATTTATATTTATTATGTAGTAAGGGTCTTAGAGCTTTGATAAGCACTCTTTATTAAGTATTATTTTAAAATAAGCTATA
>NW_012154062.1:0-2076 GCF_000956105.1 Propithecus coquereli
CTTGCACACTGATTTTCTTACGTTATCATCTACAAAAGTCTACAACAGTAGCACTAGAAGTAGTGCTGCTAGGTTTCACTTTAATAACTAGAGAAACGTTATGGGAATTGATGGCTGCAAGAGAATAACTCCTTAAAGGGAAACACTATATAGACAAAGTCGTGTATTACATAACAATGTTTTGGTCAATGATGATGGTTGTCCCATAAGATTATAAAGCAACTGAAAACTTCCTGTTGCCTACTGATGTCGTAGCTGTCAAACATTACAGTACAATGCATTACTCACATCTTTGTGGTGTTGTTGCTATAAACAAAACTAATGCACTGGTAGTATATAAAAGTACAGCACATACCTTATGTACGGTACATAATACTTGATAATAAACAATTGTTACTGGTTGATGTATTTACTATGCTATACTTTTTAATCGTTAGAGTGTACTCCTTCTACTTATAAAAAAATGTTAGCTGTAAAATGGCCTGAGGCAGGTTCTCCAGGTTTTCCAGAAGAAGGCATAGTTATCACAGGAGGTGACAACCCCATGTATGTTATTGCCCCTGAAGACCTTCCAATAGGACGAGATATGGAGGTAGACAGTGACACTGGTGATCCAGATGTATGTAGGCCTAGGCTAATGTGTGTTTGTGTTTTAGTTGTTAACAATAAAGTTTAAAAAGTGAAAAAAAAATAAAAATAGAAAAAGCTTGTAAAATAAGGATATAAAGAAAAAATATTTTTGTACAGTTGTACAATATGTTTGTGCTTTAAGCCATGTTATTGTTAGGCAGATAGGAAGGGATTCTGGGTCTCTTACGGACAAAAGTGGGTGCCTTGCCATGGTGCTGCCTCAAGCAATTGCCCTACCTGGGAAGAAGGACAAGGACGTGCATCCCCAAAGACTGCCATACCTGGGGGAGGAAGGAACACCCTACCAGTCTACCAACCAGAACTTAGTGCGCCAACCGCAAAAGAATGAAGAGGACTCTCTATTGTACCTATACCGCTTGGCCCATGGGCTAGAGTCTGGAAGGTGACTTAGGACAACCTAAGGCTAATTGTCATGGCATTAGCTTAAATCTACATTGCGGTTCATCCCCCCAAATAGGTTTTCAGAGAGGCTCATGGGAGATCTGCATGTGCAGTAAGACTCAGGTTATAACTCCCAACTGTCCATCAAAGTGGTTCCATGATGATGTCTGAACCACAGGGAGGTCCCTATCTGGGCAGTGCGGAACAAGACCTAGACCATAACCAAGGTCTCTTCTGCTACAACAAGGGTTCTGGTTGTCATCTGTAGTGTATGTATCTTGCTCTATGAACCTGTATCTTGCTCTTGGTCGATAATCCTATCTTGCCCCCCCTCAATAAATTTCACCTCATGGCTTGCCTTACTTTGGTGTGTCCGGTCATTCTTTGGCCAAGAGCACACCAAGAACCAAAAACACAGAACAAGATTGCCAAACCCAACGTTATTACAGAAGAGTCAAAAAGTTTTAAAACAATTTAAAAGTTTATAAATTAGGAAAGTTACAGTAAGATAAGGTTAATTTATTATTGAAAGAAAAAATTTTTATAAGTTTAGTTCAGCCTAAATGTACAGTATTTATAAAGTCTACACAAGTGTAATGTCCTAGGCCTTCATATTCACTCACTACTCACTGACTCACCCAGAGCAACTTCTAGTCCTGCAAGCTACCATCGTGGTAAATGCCCTATACAAATGTACCATTTTTTATCCTTTATCCCATATTTTCACTGTACTTTTTCTACATTTAGGTATGTTTAGAGATACAAATACTTATCATTCTCTTACAATTGCCCACAGTATTCAGTACAATAAAATGCTGTACAGGTTTGTAGCCTCGGAGCAATAGGCTAGACCATACAGCTTAGGTGTGTAGTAGACTATACCATTTAGGTTTGTGTAAGAACACTCTAGTGTTCATGCAACAATGAAATTGCCTAACGATGTGTTTAGAGATACTCAGAACGTATCCCTGTAAGAGATGCATGACTGTATTTATGAATGTATGCATGTGTGTGTGGTATTTATATATAATATATACTGTATAT
>NW_012154062.1:14302-15595 GCF_000956105.1 Propithecus coquereli
GGTAGTGAAAGGCAGAACTAAGTGGCATGAAAAACTAAATCAACAGGGTAAAAGACAATCTTGAAAACTCTTAGAATGTAAAGGAAAAAATGAGAAACTGAAAATCATGATAAAAATAATGATAGATGGGAAGAACAAAGAATTGAATCCCAGTTCAACAATACAAGTAGGGCAACCAAACAATAATTAGACCCACCATTGAAGAGTTTTTTCCCATTTAAAAAATGAAAACACTAGTATCTCCAGTTAGTCAAGGCTTATTGCCTTTAGGAAATGTAACACACGCGTAGTTGTTGACTGGCAAAATATTTGAACTACAGGAATAAAATTAAAAACAAATATTCAGCTATATATGAACAATTAAAATCAAGTCATCCACAGATTTCTATTCTGCTACACTACATATCTGAAAACAATGGAACAATATCTATAGTCACTTCAAGAGAAAAATTGACAGCCAAGAATTTTATATCTTGTAACATAATCTCCATGTGTGAAGGAAATAGAAAGCCATGCTCATTAAGAAGGTCCTCAGAAAATATACTAGTCCCTTCCTTTCTCTAAACTTGTTCGAACATGTATTCCAATTAAGCACAGGTAAATCCAAAACAGTAACTCAGGCATTAGAAGAAATAACATGAAGACTATTTTTCTTCATAATAACTTTGAAACTCAAACTTAAGGATATAGATGTATTGTGGTTTTTTGAGAATTCTGCAGTATGAGGATGAAATTTGACTTCCACTATTTGACTCATCTCATATTATGTTTGTGCTGTCACTCCTCTCCCTGGAAATGTATGTGGTTACTGCATCTGCAAAATTGATAATCTAATATGTGCCTCCAAAAGATAGAAAGCAGGGTCCCCTAGAAAGTATTTGTAAACCTATGCTCATAGCAGCATTCGCAATAGTCAAAAGGTGTACCAAACCCAAATGTCCATTGAGAGATGAATGAACAAAACGTGGTACATATAAATGACTATTATTCAGCACTAAAAAAAGAAATCCTGACATACGCTACAATATTGGTGAATTTTGACAATATGCTAAGCGAAATATGCCAGTCACAAAAAAAAACAGTATGATTATATGTGGTACCTAGAGTAGTCAAACTCATAGAAAGTATCATAGTGGTTCCAGGGACTGGGAGGAGTGGGGAATGGGAAGTTGTCAAGGGGAATAGAGTTTCCGTTTTACAAGTTGAACAAGCTCTGGAAATTGATTGCACAACAATGTGACTCCATTTAACACTAATGAACTTAAAAATGGTTACGATGGTAAAATTTTATGT
>NW_012154062.1:15645-17173 GCF_000956105.1 Propithecus coquereli
CTATTTGGCCTGTCTGTATTCTATCCATCTTTCAAGGCAACAAATTTTGCATTCTGCGCTTTACTTACCATGCTTTCCTTAGAAGTCATTTTCCTTTCTTCTGTTTGTCACCTTTACCGTTTGACCCTAATGTCCATAAAGCATTCCCAGAGATATGCATGAAGTGGATTCCATGAACTTGACTGGCAGTTGATTGGGGTAGACACATTAAGAGAGGAAAAACAGAAAACACTCGAAAATACATTTACCCGTATCTTTTCCTCAAAATTTTAATTTCAGCTGAAGACTCACACAAAAGTGACATATACCAAAGTATGTCATGGTTTAGAACAAAGTTCTCATATTGGAAATGAGTTCTGTGACTGACATATTACCCATTGTTTGGCCACAGGTCAACATATCTGAGCCGAACATGATCCCTGCAACCTGCCTGAGATCACATTACCATGCTACACATGGGTACATAAAGCTGTCGGACTGTTATTTTAGAAGACGTGCAAGGAAGAACATGATGCCATGGGTCAACTCCTGCCAGGAATATAGCTTTATGGCATGATATAGCTGTTTAATGGTCCATTGATAGCTCCTCAAGACACTTGAGGTGTTTAAAGCTTTAGCCACCCAGGGTGTATAAAAGAGCAGTAGTCAAGCTATACAGCTTTAAATACCCACTTTCAAAGTATTCTTTAAAATATCAAAACTGAGCTTAAGAATTGCCTTTAAAGTTCAAGCAGAGAAAAATGATAAAGATGGAAGATAAGTAGCAAAAATATTTCTCTATTCTATCACTCCTGTATTTACAAAGAAGCATGATATATCATTTATATTCTTCTCTTCTTTTTAAATCAGTGGCATTGTTTCCAACCAACATTTGCTTCCTATTGAATTGCCATGATAAAGAAGTATAAGACTTAGACAGTGAATCACTTCCATTATTGTTTTTAAAAATTAGTAACCAAAAACTTACTCTTCAGAAGACTTACACAGAGAGGTAACAAATTAAGCATCATTCATCTGCAACACTCAACATTTCAGTGGAGTTGACACCGTGGCTACCTCACAGCAACAAAAACACAGTTTCTAAATATGCTGTTAGGTTCTATGTTTGTGTCTTCAATCTCAGCCCAAATCCAAATAGAAAGAAGGAATGAGGATGGCGAGGGTGGGACAACAGTGAGAAGAAAGAACAAAGAGAAAATAACATTTACTGATTTTACTCCTATACATCAGGCACGAGGTGCTGTCTGATTTTTCACATTTCATGATATAATCTGTTTCTTAAGAGATTTAACCTTAAATCAAATTTTAATTTCTATTTGAAGCATTCATGCTTCAAATTCATCCATCTTTGATCAATTTATTACTTTATTCACCATTAGCATTCATATAGTTTATGATTCATTAATCCATACTTGTTTTTAAGTCAACGTGGGACTTTTCTGTTCACGTACACTTTACATTTTCATATTTCATAGATGGTGTTCATAGATTATGTTTGATGTAAATATAATAAAAAATTTAAATAAAG
>NW_012154062.1:17223-17874 GCF_000956105.1 Propithecus coquereli
AGATTGTTTCCAGGTTCTAGTCACAATCCCCCGAGGCCTCTGCATTTAATGAGGTAAATGTATTCTCCTAATTACATGAATCATATAATTTCTCAAACTGGTATGTTGTTGACATTGAGGAGAAGCACTATTAATAATTACTTCGGGGAAACAAGTATAAACTGGGACCATCTTGGGAAAACCAACAATGGTCACTTGTTTAGGATGACTTGTGTACCCTTGCCCAGATTCTCATGTTGAACTTCTGACCCCTAGTACCTCAGAATGTGACCTCATTTGGACATAGCCTCTTCCCAAAAGTAATGGACTTAAAATGAGTTCATCTGTGTGTTTCCTAATGCGACAGGACTTGTGTCCTTATCAAAAGGGGAAATTTACAGACAGACATGCATGCAGAGAGAATCGAATGTGAATATGGCAATGACCATCTGCAAGTCCAGGGGAGAGGCCTGGAGCAGATTTCCTCCTCATAGCCCTCAGAACTTATCTTGCCACACCTTGACTGTAGACTTCTAGTGTCCAGAACTGTGAGACCAAAGAATTTTTGTTTAAGCCACTCAATTTATAGTACTTTGTTACAATGGCCCAAGCAACCTAATACAGTCACCCTACTAAAAAAAAAAAAATCTCAGTTTTGTTAATTCTTTCATG
>NW_012154062.1:19799-22620 GCF_000956105.1 Propithecus coquereli
CATGAAATCATGAGTCAGAAATTAAATCAAAGAACTAGAGATCTTTGCTTACTATGAGAGGGCACCACCTTAGAGTCTTAGACTCAGTATCATTTTTTAAAAAGCTTGAATTCAGTCATCTAGAAATATGGACATGTGTTTCTTGTTGTTACTTGCCTTTGCCTTTGGAGATCAACTCAGGATAAAGTCACTTTCAAAAGTTACGAAGTGGCCCAGGGACTTTCCTGGAAGTTTAATTCTGAATGCTACTGCTCTGGCCTGCAGACCCTCCTTGGGAGAGTAGAATCTTTCCAAGTGCCTAAACCTTTGCAGTATCAGCAGGAATGAGATCTGAAGACATCATTTGACAGAGGTTTTGTGTATACCCTTCAATGCAAGCCCATGAAAAGTAACTAAGAAAATATAATTGCAACAATTAAACAAGTGTCATTACTAGAGCATGAACGAATGATTCCTTGTTTCTCATGACTATCATTTGATTTTCAAACTCTTAATGCATAATTTTAAAATTACTGTGCATTTTGATTCTTCTATATACATAGCCCTGTACAGTTTTCTAAACTTACCAGTTAAAACATTTTTGTAATTCTACCAACAAAAAAGTTTTCTTTTTTTAGACTCTACCTGATGTTGGATCTTCAAAGAGAGCTCACGGTAACACTTAAAAAGCACACTTTTCAGGGAAAGGGGTGTGGGTTGATGTCTATAAACATACCTCTATGCTTGTCTTTGAAATTATACCTGTAAAAGTTATTACACAGGAAATCCCCAAGGATGACTAATACTTAAGTTGAATAAATACCCCACACACCGTAAGAATCCTAGAAGTAGCAGAGGAAAACAGCCAAGTGACCTCTGCTATACTTCTGAAAAAGGCAACCAAAGACATTCATTAATCATTAGCCACTGAACAGTGATGAATGATTATTTGTTCTTTTGTTTAACATAATAAGAAAATAAGAACGATTGCCAAGGTTCTCTTTTCATGTATAATGCTACATATTGCAGATTTAGCAGGAATGGCGGAGGGGGGGAATCTACTGATTTACTACATTACCCATAATCAAAAACAGCTAAAATATTAGGTCTGAATAATTAATAAGGATGTCTACATAGGTTAATTGCTCCTTTGGTTACATATCTTCATTTTGTCATATTTTTGATTTGATAGGGAAATAATTTAGCATAACTATTATCATTCCTTTATTTCCGAGAGCATGAGTAGGGCTGTGCAAGGAGACAGAACAAGAAACCAGGAATGGAAAAATTAAGAAATGTGCAAACATGAGAAGCTTAGACAGAGATGTATTTAAAAGACTATGTAGGTACTAATAAACCAGTAGATTCCCAGGTGCCAGAAATAGTTTATGCGGAACGTCAGAAATTACTTTTGAAGTCAGGTATCACACAGAAAGGTCAGCTGGTAAGAGGTAAAAACATTCAGATCTGTGCTTCTCAAACTTGAACTTGCATATATGTTACCCGGGAATCTTATTCAACAGTCCTGGGGTGGGGCCTGAACTAATGCCCCCTGCTGGCATCCATTTACACACATAGAGTATCAGGAATTTAGTCTACACAGAAATAGGGATACAGGAAGACAGGGAGGCAGTCCAGAGGTCTGAGAGATAAGAACTCCAGTCCCAAGAGGCTAAGGATGCCTTATGCATCAGTCAAGATATTTGTATACCCGCTTCTTGCCAACACAGGTACTAACCCCAAGGCAGGGAGAGCTCATAGATGGAAGCAGGTGAGCCATGCCAGTGTATATAGAACCGATTTTGTAGGAGCCAACATAAGCGTGGATGCCAGTATTATTCAATACAAGCGTGAAATCAAACAATCATGTTTCATTGACTCCCGCACATTCTGATTTTAAGGGGCCCCAGGTGCAATTCAGGGTATCTTTCATACATGTTGTAGAAAAAGCTTTGGGTAAACTTAATCGATTTATTTAACTCTGGGTAACTAAGGCCATCTCCATGTAGATAGCATTAGACAAGCAGTTTAACACAATGGCTGAGATTCTGAAGTTCTTGAGGTCAGAACACCAGAGTTTTAATTCTAACCTAACCTTCGTCACCTATGTTACATAAATCAAGTTACTTAATTTCTCTGGGCGTCAGATTCCTCACCTGTAAAACGGGGGATAGTGAGAACACATGTCATCGAATTACTGTGATGACCAAATGAAAATACACAAAGGTCTTAGAAAAGTGCCTGGCACAAAGGAAACATGAACGTGTGCTGTGATCGTTAGACTTTGCCGTGGTATTTCTCCAACCACCTCTCTGGTAATGCTTAGTTAAAGACCTTTAGGTGGTAACTAGTGGTAACTCTAGCCACTAGTTACCTAGTGGTAACTCTAAGCCAGGTAAGTACCTACCAAAGACTCTTGACCTGGCTCTGGCTGGCCTCTCGCACCAATGGACGAGGGAATGAGATTTCCAAGCCAAGGTGTACATGGCGCCTACTTTCTTTTCATATCCCAAGACTGTTTCGTGGGTGAAAACCTATTCCTGTCCTCCAACCGTCATCTCCTTTCTACTATCTTCAATCCCGATTTTCTCTTTTTCCTCAATTATTAACATACTTTCATAACTTTCCTAGATGTTAGTGTCCCATGTTTGGAAACATATGAGCTAGTATTATTTACTATTTTATCAAAATATAATTTAAGGAAAAAGATTTAAAATACGTATTCCAGTCTACCTAATCTGTGCAATCGTCCTCCTCTTCCTTCATTTCACCAACCATGTGCCAAATCCAAGTTCTAAAGATTCTTCACACAGCACTCCCCTTGAACTTGTCTCTTTCTTAC
>NW_012154062.1:22670-23936 GCF_000956105.1 Propithecus coquereli
AAAAAAAAAAAAATCTCAGTTTTGTTAATTCTTTCATGAATTTTGATTACTTGCAACCAAAAATCCTTGACCTCAAGACTTCAGAAACCAACATGAACAAAGAAAGGAAGCGTTGCCCAGCCTCTATAGGACAGCAAGACTAGGCAACAGGAGAGCTTTACGATCACACAAGGAAGGAGGTTAACATCTGGCAATAACGTGATGTTTCTCATCAAAAGAAAGAAAATTCTCTTTTCTTTCTCAAGAACCTACCAAGAGTGGAGAGAGTCTGAGCGATAACAGGCATGCCTTCAGGGTATAGGACCATGGTTGTGGTAGATTATCATTCAGCATGTATTTCATTCTTCCCTTCACCCACGGACCATGTTGTAGACCAATGGTGCAGCAGGAGAATTTGACTCCATGACTTTGGCCTCAGGCTTGCTTTGGCCAATGGGATCCGGTTGGAAATGTACCTGAGCAGTAGAACGGACCCTCTTATGCCTCTGCCATCACACAAGATGAGTCTCCCTTGAGTAGTTTCTACTCCTTCAGCCTGGACCATAGGATTAACACACCTGGAGTAAATCTGAGCCCAAACCACAGGAAGACACCAAGCCCAAGATAACCCACAGCTTGCAAGAGAACCAGCCAAGTCCAATCTAATCAGCCAACTTGCAACCAACTCGCATATGATAAATAATTGTTGTTTTAAGCCACCAAGTTTTGGAGGATATTGTTAGACAACCTTATTATGGCAATTGCTAGCTAATATACAGGACTTCTCTTTATTGCAGAATCTATTAATGGTACCATGTGGTAACCACTGTGCTCAATCTTTGTACAGATACCAAGGGAGACCATATTTTTACCTTTAAAGAGCTTCTAGTTTGGGAGAAAAGATAAAAACACATTTTAAATTAACCAATAGTGCAAAGTAGTACTGATCTAAGTGCTCAGTAATATAGCATTAAAAATTGTAAAAGTATCAACAGCAATACAAAGATCTTGGGCCTCGCTGTGCCATAGATCATGTAATCTTCTGGGGCTTCTGTTCTTTCAACTGTAAAATGAGTGTTTTAAACTAGGTTAGCCCTGTGGTGACCTCCAGCTCAGAAAAATGTAAGATCTTGTGCTTACTCAGAGGACTGACTCAGACAAGGTTGACCTCATGAACAGAAGAGAACATAATCGTATCATAATAGAATACATAGTGCTGGTCCTTGAATAGTGGGTTGGATTTAGATGGCCTGGTGTATAAAAATACAAAAAAATATAGAGGAACCA
>NW_012154062.1:23986-27508 GCF_000956105.1 Propithecus coquereli
GACAAGATCTCACTCTTGCTCAGGCCGGTCCTCGAACTCCTGAGCTCAAGCAATCCTCCCACCTTGGCCTCCTAGAGTGCTAGGATTATAGACATGAGCCACCATACCCAGCCTATAGTTTCTTTCCTAACACTTTCCTATAATGTCCTTATCAGGTATTGGTATCAAGATTATGCTGGCCCCAGAAAGCATACTGGGAAATATTTGTTTAACCTCTGGAAAAAAGGTAAATTTTAGGGCTAGTTTATTATTTTATTAAATGTTTGGAAAAATTGTCTAAAGTCATCTGGGCCTAGAGTTCTTTATGAGAAGGTGTTTCATTATAGATTCAATTCTTGTAATAAATATGCTTAAATCTGTTTTGTTTTGTTTTTTTTACTAAACTACTTTCCATTTCCCTTATCCTCTAGTCAGCTGTGTGTAAACTTGTGTTAAACCATCTGTTGGTATTTTATAGGCTCTTTCCTTACCAAATTCTAGTCCTCACTAAAACTCCCTCTTAGCAATTTCTGCAAGTTCTTTGGAATGCCTCATATGTGTTCATAAAATTCTCTCCACTTCCATGTACTATCTGCCATCCCTCCCTCCTTCGCACTACATTCTTATGAGGATGTCTGTTGCGTCAACTATGGAGCCCATGCCAGAGAGAATGTGCCCAATGGCAAAGAACTGGGTGCTATTATGAATAGGTGGTAAAGTTTCTATCCCATTGTTGCCAAAGCCACTGGCATTCAGGCTGTTGCTTTCACAGTGCTAAGTTGTTTTCCAAGACCTATCTATATTTTAGCAAAATAACTTTTTAATTGACAAATACAAATTGCATGTTTGTGGTGTATATGTTGATGATATATGTTACACAATGACTAAATCAAGTTTTGATATACATATTACCTAACAATTATTTTTTGTGGGGAGAAGACTTAATAACAATACACTATACACTGAAATTGCTAAGACTATATAAACTGTAGTCACCATGATATACAATAGAGCTCTTGAACTTATTCTTCCTAACTGAAATTTTGTGTTCTTTGACCAACATCTTCCCAATTCTCACACCCCAAGCCATGAATTATTTTAAAAGCTGTCACCTTCTAATGACATTTTTAAAGCACAATCTTTGACCTGCCCAGAAGAAGAATTTATTCCAGAATTAAACTGGAACAGGTTTCGGAATTATCACAGAAGTGATAATTCAGTGGCTAATCCACTGTGCCCCCCTCACCCTATCCCCTGATCTATATATGGTGCAGGAAGCATTCCTTCTTGTTCCTTTATACCCTGGGAACCTGTGTGGGTATTTTCTACCCCTCAATTCTACTGGATGCATTTACTACTCCCCGTCCTATTTTCTGTTCTCTACGCTTCCGTCCCCCAACCCCATGAAGCTGTTTTCTGTAAGTTTTTTAAATCTTGGTTGGACTAAAGGCTGAAACCAAAAAAAAAGAAAAAAAAAGGCGGGGTGGGCATTAGATTAGCTTCTCATGGGAGCATGAACCCTACTGTAAACTGCACATGTGAGGGATCTAAGTTGCACGCTCCTTATGAGAACCTAATGCCTGATGATCAGAGGTGGAGTTGAGGCGGTGATGCTAGCAGTGGGAAGGGCTGCAAATACAGATCATCATTACCAGTTGACCGCACAACAAATGTAATGTGCTTGAATCACCCCAAAACCCTCCCCCATATCCTCCCGGGTCTGTGGAGAAATTGTCTTCCCTGAAACTGGTCTCTGGTGCCCAAAAGGTTGGGGACTGCTGGTTTAGAGCACTCAGCACTCCCCTGAAGATTTCCCCGCTGAGACCAATGGTGATGATTTAATCAATCAACAGAATTTTAATGTGAATTATGCCAAGGCAACATCTATTGTCTGGGTAACTCCTGCTACACTGACATTTGAAAACCAAAGAGATTTTTCTTTCACTTTCATGTTTAATTGGTTTTTCTTCAGAGTACAATTCTATCAGCGCATATTTAACTTACACAAGTGTGTGCTTGGCAAAAATAAAATAGAGATGAAATCGAAAAAATTTTATATACTATAAAATTATGCTTTATATACCTATTACCTATTATATTTTAATATATACGTAATTATTGGACAAGGGTGTTTATATAATATTATGTCTACTTTGTGGCAGATCTAAGGAATTTTCAAGCATAATTTTGACTCCATGGGATATCTGCATGCTCTAACTTAAGAAATTAGCCCCTGGTAAGATGTGGTACCACTGTATTCAAAACAGAAACTAGTATTTTTTTAGTTAAGAAAATCAAATTCTAGCTTTAAAAATCAGTATTTATTCTGAAGTACATAGGTTTCCTCCAACAAACATTCAATTTAAATAATATGCAAATATATACTCAATTTATACTGGCCACTAGGTCATACTTTGGTATGGAAGAATCAAATGCCATGTGTCTCTAAGGACTTATATGTAAACTGTTAGTCTCAATTTTAAAAAACTGCATAGCTGACTATGCCTTTAGATCTTCTTCCATTCTCTATTTTGTCTGTACAATGTGATTGAAGTGGCTGAGAATGTTTAACATCTTTAACCTTTAAGGGAGCCCTAAAAGCATTCCACGCCCTCCAGAACATCACAGGACACTGACATAAGGTGGAACACCTTGCATCTAGAGTACATCTGATTTCCAGCCTGCAACCTCTTACTTTTAAGCTTTAACAGTCTCAGAAACTGCAAAGAAAACAATATAAAAGCACCTCATAGATTACCAGACCATTACTAGTCCTCGACACTTCAGCAGATGAAACCTCCTTGATCCCAGACTATAAAAACGCCTTCTGAAGGCTATTGAGCTCCTCTTTGATTCTTGGCCCAAGTCTTAGTTTTCTCACAGGGCTGAAGCTCTGTATTTCATTAGGGATATCATCTTAAATCCCTGTGTGCCCCTGCTTGTTTGAAACGGGGTTTCTCTTGCAGGGATTCATTTGTATCTGTTTTGAAGCTGAACTAATAAGTATCAAAATATATTTTTAAAACCAATTGATAATAAATACTGGTTTTTGTTTTGTTTTTCAGATCAACCCTAATGGTTATGAACCTGAATTTTTCTAATTCCAATCTGATATAATCACTGCATATTGAGTCCCTAGGTTAAAAACACACCTGTGAGGGTTAGGGTCAGATCTTGTTCTACCACCTTCTAAGGTCCTGTTGAACTTTCTTTCTCAACTAAATTTATAAAAATATCAAATGGAAATCGTCAGAAGTCACAAGATATTTTCACTCTACACAGCCAAAGAAAATACTGTCAACTGAAGTGGGGTCTTTAATTCCCCTATACAGGCAAAATATGAAAACCTGAATCTTTGTATAAGCTCACCCCTTAGTACCACATGTTGTTTATTCTGTGTTCACGTTTTGTAAATGCATCCCAAACAACTTATACAAAAGAGAAATCCAAAAAACTTTCTTCCCAAAAATTATCTATGGCTCAATCCACAAAAAGTGGCTTATCGATCCATTGGTTCATTTTTAGTTTGAAATACTAATAGCA
>NW_012154062.1:27558-30222 GCF_000956105.1 Propithecus coquereli
TTGTTATATATTTTGGACTCAAGTCCTTTATCTATTATATATACATTACAAATATCTTCTACTAGACATTTATTTCCAGTTCAGAGTTGTTATGAATAAAGATGCTATGAGCAATTGTGTAGAAATATGTTTTATACTCTTCAGTAAATACCTGGGAGTAAAATTACTGACTTATATGGTAAGTGTATGTTTAACTAGATGCCAAGTTTTCCATAGCTGTTACATTTTATATCCCCACTAGCAATGTATGAGAACTCAATTCTTTGACATCTTTACCAATAGTTATTGTCTGCCATCTGCTTATTTGTAGCCATTCTAAAAGATATGTTTTAGTACATCAATGTGGCTTTTATTTGCATTTTCCTAGTGAGTATAAGGATGACAATCTTTTCTTCACATGCTTATTGATTATTCAACAGTTATCCTATGGTAAATGTTTAAATTTTGTCCTATTTTTACTGAGTTGTAGCCTTAAGTTGTAAGAGTTCTTTGTATTTAAGTTTTATCTAATGAGTTTTGCAAATATGTTTTCCAGTTATATGTTTTGCCTTTTCATTTTCTCAATGGTCAGTTTATAAAAGCAGTAGCTTTTGAGAATTTTTTTTTTTTTTTTTACAGTTTGTGCATTTTGTGACCTAAGAAATCTTTGCCTACCCCAAGTTCATGAAGATGTTCTCCATGATTTTCTGTTTTATAGGTTTAGCTTTTACACTTACGTCTATTATCTATGTCAAGTCAATTTTTGTGTCTGATATAAGGGTCAGGTTCATGTTGTTTTTCTTGATGGACATGCAGTTATTCCAACATCATTTATTGATAAGAGTATCTCTTCCTTGTTGAATTACTTTGGCACTTTTGTCCAAAACAATATCAATGGACCCTATGTGTGGATCTATTTCTGGACTTTCTATTCTGTTCCATTAATCACTATGTTCATTTTAGGTCAATACTACATTGTTATGATTATTATAATTTCTTAATAGTAAATCTTGAAATCAGGTAGCATATGTGCCCCAAATTTGTTCTTTGTCAAAATTATTTGGTTATTCTAGGTCCTTAGAATTACTGTATAAATTTTAGAATTAGCTTCTCAATAAAAATAATTCCTCATGGGATGGTCATTGTTTTCACGAGTTTAAGAACAATGCATGTTATGGTTTCCTTTTTGTTTATGCCATTTCCAACAGTTTCATAAGATAATTAGCCTGTAGTATTTCTGTTTGGAGACAATTATCAATGGACATCTTGAGTTTCTACACAGTCCTGGCCTTCTGAACAAAGGATATATTTGCATTGCAAACAGCCTTGGAAACTGGAGATAGTGTATCCCTCCAAAAAGATTTACAGATGAATTTCCCTGGAGATGTTCCGGGGCAGTAAAGATGAAGTTCTATTTTCCTCTCTTCAGAGGAAATTTATTAGCCAGGAATATAAGCAATCTCTTGCCAGAAGAGACAACAGGCAGCTATGCTTCATAAAAAATCTCAGAGTCCCCTAATTGTGGCACCAGTAACATCTAGCTAGTAGGGCCTTTTCCCGTGAGGATTGAGACATGGTTAATCAATACAAGATTCTGCTCTGATCTGGCCACTGTTCTCGCTGTAATAATTGTGTATTTCTTTGACCTTTTGGTCTTGTATTTTTTTGTCAGTATATGTAAAGTAAAATCTCAAATCTACTACAGTTTCTTTGTTTTGTTATTTTGAAAGGTAGGGGAATGAGGAGGGGAGTTCAGTTTCTGTTTGTTTGAGACAGAGTCTCACTCTGTTGCCCCAGGGTGAGTGCAATGGCACCATGATAGCTCACTGAAACTTCAAATTCCTGGGCTCAAGCGATCCTCCTGCCTCAGCCTCCCGAATAGCTGGGACTACAGGCATGTGCCATGACACCCAGCTAATTTTCCTATTTTTAGTAGAGACAAGATCTCACTCTTGCTCAGGCCGGTCCTCGAACTCCTGAGCTCAAGCAATCCTCCCACCTTGGCCTCCTAGAGTGCTAGGATTATAGACATGAGCCACCATACCCAGCCTATAGTTTCTTTCCTAACACTTTCCTATAATGTCCTTATCAGGTATTGGTATCAAGATTATGCTGACCCCAGAAAGCATGCTGGGAAATATTTGTTTAACCTCTGGAAAAAAGGTAAATTTTAGGGCTAGTTTATTATTTTATTAAATGTTTGGAAAAATTGTCTAAAGTCATCTGGGCCTAGAGTTCTTTATGAGAAGGTGTTTCATTATAGATTCAATTCTTGTAATAAATATGCTTAAATCTGTTTTGTTTTGTTTTTTTTACTAAACTACTTTCCATTTCCCTTATCCTCTAGTCAGCTGTGTGTAAACTTGTGTTAAACCATCTGTTGGTATTTTATAGGCTCTTTCCTTACCAAATTCTAGTCCTCACTAAAACTCCCTCTTAGCAATTTCTGCAAGTTCTTTGGAATGCCTCATAGGTGTTCATAAAATTCTCTCCACTTCCATGTACTATCTGCCATCCCTCCCTCCTTCGCACTACATTCTTATGAGGATGTCTGTTGCGTCAACTATGGAGCCCATGCCAGAGAGAATGTGCCCAATGGCAAAGAACTGGGTGCTATTATGAATAGGTGGTAAAGTTTCTATCCCATTGTTGCCAAAGCCACTGGCATTCAGGCTGTTGCTTTCA
>NW_012154062.1:30272-31396 GCF_000956105.1 Propithecus coquereli
ATTAAAGACTATTCAGTAACTTATTTTCTATTACCAGGATCTTATATTCCACATCTCTATCATTTATCTGAGTAGGTTGAGCTACTCAACCATCAGGTATTGATTAAGCTCCTATAGCACATAGCTGTATATTGTATCAATAAAATAAATGGAGTGTTAATCACTGGTTAGCATGTTTGTAACTACAGGCTGAGAGATAAAAGCCATTTCAGGTGGTACCAGTTTTGTATAATATGAAGTTTTCTGAAGCATAAAATTTTAAATTTTCATCACAATCCATTCATGATCGTAGCATATTTCAGAATGCCTTGAAGAAGCCAGGACCCTGCCTTCCAAGAGTTTGCCTTTTAATCTGTATGAAATGTTATGCTCATTTTACATGTAACTTTTCACAGCCTTTAAATTGCCATCTCTCCATATTTATCTAAAGAATATTGGCATTGAGTGGTATTATCCATCAGACAGGATTGCCCTTTGATGTCAGAACTCTGAGTCATCCCACGTGAATGAATTCTGATTACTTCTGTATTCTGGAGAGAAAATGCATTTTTTTTAGATCATGGTCATGAGCTGTGAGTGAGCATTTAATAAAAAAAAAACAAAAAACAAAAAACATTGACTTCCCCCAATAACAGAGTTTGCCTTCCAAAGAATGAAGTATTTGATATCGTCTACTGTGCTTGGGTCCTATAAGGTCATTGAACTAAAAAGAAAAACCCCTAAATAGTTGTGGTTAAAGTCCCTGCCAAAATGCAGCTTTTCTAAGAAGGCCCCCGACCACAAACCTACAGTTAAGGATTAACCTCTACAGTCAAATAATAATAATGCAAAGTATCCCTTCAAGTGGTAAAGATTAATACTCCAGACAAGAGATTACAGTGGATTTTAAAGCTCAGAAAAAAATAGGACTAAAATCTAAGATTAAGGGGGAATTTTCTTTGAGTTTTAAGGACTGGGCAGAGGTTCAGAATTGGAGCTCTCTTAAAGAGGCACTATTTCTTTTTGAAGAGAACATGCAGCAACATCTCTTAGTGAGCAGATATTTTGCTGGGCTAGGATATTCTCTTACCTTAGGAATACATTAGGAATAGAAAGTGCATTGCTTTGGTTAACCAAAAAGGAAA
>NW_012154062.1:45166-65926 GCF_000956105.1 Propithecus coquereli
GGCAAGTTGGAGTCTTAGTTTTCTAATCAGTTAGCATGAGGATAATAAACCTATTCTGTAAGAATGTTGAAAGATTGGTAAGGTGATGAATGGACAGAATACCTAGAACACTAGATTCTCAACGTTTTGATTTACTTTCATTCCTAGTGAAATGAAACAACACTCTCCCAGTAAAATGAAATAATCCAACTCCTAACACTGAACGCTTTTATTAAGTATCTATGTGAGAAACAATGTTAAACAACATATAAAGTATATTAAAGCAGGATTATACCTTGCTTAGGAACCCCATAATCCAAAATAGCAAACAAATGAATACATAACATTTGTACCCCTGTAATATGCTGGAAAAAATAATAAATAAAAACTAAATACAAAGTGGATATCCATTCCACAGGAGCTTTTATGTGCTGCCCCAAAAAATAATACCTTGGCCTAAATGAGAACTTGTCTGGCCAATCATTCACCCTTTGTGCAATGTACAGGTTAGAGGAATACATTCATTAAGAAATAGACTAATTGAGATCAGGGAAGATGGCTGACCAGAGACACCAGCTACCAAATCATCTCAGAAAAAAAGAAAAAAGTTTTGGATGGAAAAGAAAAAAACAAACAAACAAACAAAAACAATCCTAGATCAGGTGTAATTCCAAAGGAAAAGTGCCAGAACCTACAAGAGATTCCACAGGAAAAAGTTGCAGAGCAGAAAAAGGAGGAGCAAGGTATCTGCGTGACCCGAGAGCATGGATATTCCAGGCAAGCTGCCTTCCAGAGAGAGAGAGACACAGATGACCAGAGTGCTAGCTTTCCCCCTTCAGACTCTTTTCCTCTCCATCCTGTCATCTGCCTGTAGACGCTTGAGCCAGGGCTCTCAGGAGCTTCTGCTCCCCCTCTGTCAAGGCTTCAACAGAGAGTAGGGTGCAAACCTTTCCTTTTAACAACCTGTAGAGGAGTAAGGGGTGCAAAAATATTGCATGAAATGGAAACCAAAAGAAAGCAGGTGTAGCCTTTCTCATATTGGGTAAAATTGATTTTAAATCAACAATGGTAAAGAGAGACAAAGATGGTCATTATCTAATGGTAAAGGAACAAGACAACATAAAAATCCTAAATGTTTGTGTACCTAACACAGGAATGCCCAGAGTCATAAAGCAAACTCTACTTGATCTAAGCCAAGAGACAATCATCAAAGTCGTAATTGCTGGGGACCTTCAACACCCCACTGACAGAGCTGGACAGGTCACCCAAGCAGAAAATAAGAAAATACTGGACTTAAATGGGACTCTAGAACAAATGGGCCTGACACACAACCTCCCACGACTCAATCAGGAGAAATAGAACTGTTGAACAAACCAATAATGAGCAACAAGATTTTATTACTGCTTCAATCAGTAATAAAAAAGTTTCAAACCAAAAAAAGCCCTGGACCAAATAGATTCACAGCCAAATTTTACCAAACCTACAAGGAAGAGCCGGTACGCATACTGTAGAAATTATTCTATAGCATCGAGAATGTGTGTGTGTGTGTGTGTGTGTGTGTGTGTGTGTGTGTGTATAACATCGAGAAGGAGGGAATCATCCCCAACTCATTCTACAAAGCCAGTGTCACCCAATACCCAAGCCAGAAAAGGCCATAAACAACAACAACAACAACAACAAAAACTACAGACCAATATCCCTTATGTATAAAGATGTAAAAATCCTCACTAAAATACTAGCAAACCAAATTCAGCAGTACATGAAAAGAATAATCTACCATGACCAAGTGGGCTTCGTCCCAATGATTCAAGGATGGTCCAACATACATAAATCAATAAATGTGATTCATCACATAAACAGAAGGAACAACAAAGAGCATATGATCATCTCAATAGATGCAGAAAAAAGCACTCTGCAAAATTCAGCACCCTTTCATGATAAAACCTCCAAACTAGGCATAGCACAAACATATGTCAAAATGATAAAAGCTATATATGACAAACCTACAGCCAATATCATACTGAATGGGAGAAAGTTGAAAGCATTCCCACTCAGGACTGGAACAAGACCAGGGTGCCCACTGTCACCAGTTCTAGTCAACATAGCACTAGAAGTACTAGCCAGACCAATCAGGCAACGGAAAGAAATAAAGGGTATCTAAATCAGGAAAGGGGAGATCAAACTATCGCTTTTTGCTGATGATATGATCTTTTATTTAGAAAACCCCAAAGACTCTACCAAGAGACTCCTGGAATTGATAAATAAATTCAGCAGAGTCTCAGGTTACAAAATCAATGTATGCAAATCAGTAGCATTCCTACATACCAACAGTCAATCTGATATCAAATCGAAGACTCAATACCATTCACAACAGCTACAAAGAAAATACCTAGAATATACTTAACCAAGGAGGTGAAAGATCTCAGAAACCATAGACAACACTAACAAATGGGGAAACATATCATGCTCATGAATAGGTGGAATCAACTTTGTTAAAGTGTCCATACTACCCAAAGTGATGTACAGATTCAATGCAATCCCCAAAATATCGACGTCATACTTCAGATTTAGAAAAAATAATTCTACACTTTGTTTGGAACCAGAAGAGAGCCCCAACAGCAAAAGCAATCTTAAGCAAAAAGAACAAATCTGGAGGCATCACATTACCAGACTCCAAACCATACAAGGCTATAGTAACCAAAACAGCATGGTACTGGTACAAAAATATAGACATAGACCAATGGATCAGAACAGAGAACCCAGATATAAAACCATCCACATACAGCCAACTGTATATTGTTGACAAAGAAGACAACAATATACGCTGAGGAAAGAAGCCCTATTCAATAAAATGGTGCTGGGAAAATTGGTAGCCACATGCAGAAGATTCAAACAGGTTCCCTCTCTCTCACCACTCACAAAAATTAATTCAAGATGAATAGCAGATTTAAATGTAAGGCATGAAACCGTAAGAATTTGAGAGGAAAATCTAAGAAAAACCATTCTAGGTATCAGTCCAAGGGCAATTACAGCAACAACAAAAATAATAGGACTTGATTAAATTAAAAAGCTCTGCACAGCAAAGGAAATAACCAACAGAGCAAATAGACAACCTACAGAATGGGAGAAAATATTCACAAGCTACACATCAGATAAAGGACTAATAACCAGAATCTACAAAGAACTCAAGCAAATGAACAAGGAAAAAAAAACACTAAAAAGTCGGCAAAATACATAAATAGAAGCTTTTCATGTTTACAGCCTCACATAGAGATGGAACAAAAGTTTCTCCAGGGAGGTTTCTCATAAACAAAATACTAAGTGATAAAGTGGACAATATCTAAAACAGCAACACTCACTAAATAGATTTTTTTTTTTAAAGCAAGTGAAAATACTGCAATGTAAGTCTGGTGACCACAGTGCATTTTACTTTATGAAAAATCCTCTGGAAGGAATGTCACTGGCCAAATCATAAAATATAGGAGCATAAAAGAACGTGTGCTATTTTTCTCATTTATAAAATAAAGTAGACTAAATTAATTGTAACACTTTTGACTCCAGGAGTCTTAAAGTAGCTAACCTAGATTCTTGGACACTAAAATTTCTAGGAAATAAAAAAAAAAATGTCATTAAATCATGATAATGGAGAAAGGTTAGCATTTGAGAGAAGAAAATACTGTATCTTGGGTTGATTGGCAATCTCAATTTCTCTGGGTGAATCACATAAAAAGAAAAATGGGCCAGATTGCTACAAACTGGAGGCCTGTGGGGCAAGTTTGCTTTATTTGATTCATTGAGCAAGCATGGTGTTTTTTACATTTAATTCATTCACTATCTTTTAAGTATTAGAAGATTTCATACAAATACGTGAACTTCTAGCTATTCCTAAAAGAATCAGAAATATGCTCAGATGGTAACGGTCAGCTGATGTTGCATATCCAATGTCCCCTTCAGCCAGGTCATGTACCCTCTAGTGTGACAAAGTTCTTACCACTCTCCACTGTGAAACTGTGTCAGCTACTTTTCATCATTGTACTGGTGCTGTTTTTCTTTATGTTATAGGTTTAGAAGAACATGTCATCATTTCTCTAATATCCAAATCTCTCTTTCAAAAGTGGTAAGATGACAGATTGATGAAAACAGCAATTAGTTACAAGAAAAAGTAGAGAGACTATTTCTCGGTGGAAATAAACAAGATGGCTATGTATTTAAATATGCTCAGTTAATATGACCTGTTTGGTATATTTGGCCTACTTTTTAACACTGGTTACATGGTTCCCGAATACATTTATGTTATACATGTAAGCTTACGTAATAATTTATTTATTAGAAAACAGTATTTTGGATTAACCTGTTGCCTTTACTTAAGTATCTTGGAACTGAGAAAAGAATAATATTTCCAAATGAAGTATTAAATAGACAGAAAGAAAAATCTCAAACTCAAAATTAAACCAACTTCCAAAAAGTTGTGAGCACGTAATTTTAAGGTTTACCTGAGTATGAAAAGCGTAGCTTCTTAATCATACAGAAATATTACAGATTCAAGTGGTACAACATGTGCGTATATAAACACTCACATTGGACTTACTATCTAATTACAGTAGTAGAATGCACTAGAGGGTTAGCAATGTATTATTTTAATGATATTATACTCATTAATATGAATTTGAGTATGAACTCCATTATAGAGACTTATAGAGACTTAAACCTGGCTAAATAACTATAATACACTGAGGCAGCAAAAGATAATTTTTAATATTAGGAAGAAGTGCTTAACAAAGGCACGTGGTTGTAGAAGTTACATGTCATCTTGTAGCTTGATGTTTTTGTAACCTTTCTGTTAATTGATTGGCCTATTATAATAGAATTGATGCCATACTATGAAGGATATACAAACAAAAGTGGAAAAATTGGCCAGGATATAAAGTAAGCTCCAATTAAAAGGAAATGATATATTTAATTAGAAGTAGAGACAAAACATTTATTGAGTCTTTGTAAAGAAGACACAGAGCTTGCCGCTTTAACTCATTTGAGCTCCTCGATCCACCTGTGGATTAGGCTTATTTTCTCCTTAACTGTCTGATACACTAAAAAGGATGGATAATAATACCCAGGGTGGTGAAAACAAAATAACCACAAAGTTCATAAGAAAGCTTGGCACACAGTAACATTACTAAGAGTGGAAAGAGACGAGTATTAATTCTGATAATTACTAAGACATGCACCAATTATACACTGTGAATCGTCCGTAGAAGAGAGGGAGAGGGTCCCCAAAACACACAAGACAGAGAGACCTGGCCAAGTACAATCTTCCTTGCATAAGTGAGCATGTCACTGAGCTACGAAGGATGAGCAAAAGTAACTAAGGTGGAATGTTGGCAAGGAGTTGGGAGCTGTCCAACTTAGAGGATAACATGTGGAAAGTCCATTCGGAAGAACAGCATATGGCCCACTTAAGGCATGTATTAAAAAAAAAAAAAAAAACCAAGCACACACAAAAAGCAAATTTAGTCATTTGGAGAAAAAAAAAGATAAGCATAGGGGGTAGATGTCTATTAAGATAAATTAGCCACATTCTTTCATAGACAAGGAATGAAACTAGCTGGGGAGGAACGAATTTAGAAGAGAAAGGTCTAGGCAACCAACAGGAAAGTAGTGAACTTAACTAGGAAAAGTGATTTATAAACTACTCTGTCCCATCCCAAAAATGACCTCTCTAAAAGAGCCATTTTGAAACATTTTTATAATGATCATTTTTATTATTTATAATCCTAAGATTATGGAATGCTTAATAAAGACCTTTACTCTTAATTTTCGTGGCCATTCTTGTTATTCCAGTTCTCCAGATGTGGAAAAGTGGGGCTAAGAGGTTAGACAAGTGTTTTCAGTAAGTTGCCCGAGGTCACAGATGACAGAAGGCACTTGTAGGCCAATTTCTCACCACACTCACACAGAGAGCTCTCGCCAGAGCCGACCGACTGAGCAAGAGGCTGCTCGGGTGGCCCAGGCAAGATTTAGAGCAGGAAGGGGCCACCCTTCCTGCCTCTTTTCTTTTACCAATATTTTTCAGTGATATGATTCGAGACACAGTAAAACCTCAATAAAGATACTATATAATCCTCAGTTGTTTTTTTCTTTACAATTCTGGAAGACAGTGGTAAATCACAAAAAAATTACTTTAAGTTTAATTAAACAAACGCATACACCTTTTAAGATATATTCTGGGTTCAGTATGAATTTAACGTAAAACCCTGTGAATTTTGCACATTTCAATTTGTGCAGTAAAAATTGATCTTCAAAGTAAGGCTAGTATGCAATATACCCTAGGTGCTGGAGTAAGAAGGGCCCGTGTGCAAATCCTGCCTTTTCTGCTTGGTAATTAATTAGGCTTCCATGTATTCACCTGTATAAAATGGGCATAGTGTCTACTTTGTGTGATAATTAAATGAAGCGATTCCTATCAAGCACATAGGTGTGCATTATAGTGTCACTAATTTAGTTTTCCTATTTTAACTCTTAGAGCAATCACATGTGTTAGATATCTTTTGGTAATAAAGTCAACCCAATGCAGATTTTGCTAAATGAATATATTCTAACCTGAAAATGCAATTAATTCTAACGCCATACTACGCAATTCTTTTCAACAGTTTTTCTTCTTGACTGAAAAGCATGTGCCATGGTGGAAACAGGAGCTTTTTGAAGAGCTGATGGGTTTGAGTTTCAGGTGTCACTTATTAGCTGAGTGACTGCAGATTAAACAGTCACTATTCTCATTTCTCATACTTTGCATACTCCTCAGCATAAAGATTAAAGGAGCTGCTTGACGCAGAGTAGGCCCAAAGTTAACAGCAGCTTTTATTACAATATTCAATATTTCATTTGTATCATAAGACTTAACTTTAAAAATACCTAAAGCATATTTTAAAATCCTTTAATAGATTGTCCTCCCCCTACTATCAATTTCTGTGACTTAAGAGATAGGTGAAATTGGAGAAATAAATGCTTTATAATTTGCCAACTTATTGGCCTTTCTTGAGCCACATGGCCTCTTGGGTAATACAGAGAGAAATGTTAACTGACTAGAAAAAGAGGAACATGTGATACCAAAAATATTTGGGAGCATCTGTCATCTTGTTGACACTATGGAGCCTTAGAAACCTTCCTGACACTTTTCCATGAGGTGCAAATTAAAAAATCATTTTTCGTTTTGAGTCATGATCAGACACACAGACAATTCAAAGCATGATAGACATATTCATACTTTTTACCTGGATTGTAGAATGACAACATTTTGGGATGTAAACAATACAAAATCATTTTATTATTTTGGCCATTTCAGAAAGAACCAGAAAGCCCGCGACGAGCTCCAGCAACAATAGATTTTTAGATCGACAGCTGGTTAACATTATCAGAATGAATCATGGAACAGAAGTGACAGCTGGATTCAAGCCAGGGCAGCCAAGAGATACCAAAGATAATTCCTGTGTTTTACATAGAGGTTTTCTTCAGTGCCTCTGACCCGGTGCTACGTACGTCTTAATTTAAGGCGACAGGTAGTATGGTAAAAAACAAAGTATAATTATTGTTTAAACCCAAAGGATCTGAACAAATACAAGTGTCTTAAATGTGGTGTATTTTTCAGCCAGAGCAAGGCTTCCACTCTGCCCAAGAACACTTGACTAAATGCAGAAAATATCTCGTGTCCTATTTAGAACCACTTACTATTTATTTTTTTAAATAAAAAATAAACCGTATCTGTTTTTATGGTCAAGTTACAACAAGACTCCTACCTATGAGCTTGACAGGTAAAGCCACACCAATCTTTTCGGCTTGAAAACCAGTCAAAAAGAAATCTGTTTTAGGCTTCTCAGCCCAGACAAAGTTATGATAGGTTTTTTTTTCCCCTTCAGATTTAGTGTGAGTGTCCCCACCTGACACACACAAAGCCTAAGTATCAAACAGAATTACGGTGCCGATTCTCAACACCTGCACCCTCAGAGCTGCCAACAAAGCGAGACAGAAACTTCCCCCTGCACACCTGTTGGATGGGTGGACGCCTCTAACCTCATCTTCTACTGATGGGTCTCCCCCAAGGTACAAATGGGAAAGAGTATTCTTCAAAGAGTGGCGCTAAGAGACAAACGAAACTGTTCTGTATTACAAGGTTTAAATGCTTCACTGTAGAATATGTCTAGCAAAAAGCTGAGGAGGACACTTTATACTGATAGGAAAAGAGGATTCACAATTGCTCCTAACCAAAATGGGGGGGAAAAAGCGGATTTCTAAAAATACCAAAAGAAAACCAATTATTATTTGAAGCAAACTAAACTTATGACATTTCATAGTATCAATACACATAGCAGCCGAAGTTTTATTGCTAGATTTATCAAGCATAAATATAGCATATATATATTTCTGAAAAAATTTTGAAAGATGTGTAATTTATAGAGCTTAAGTATTTGCATGATCAATTTAGTGCCTTATGTATTCAGACTGTTTTAAAAACATACAATTGTTTTAGTCTATTTTTAACCCCCAAGTTGATAAATAAATTAGTCATTGTGAAATGAATATGTATCTATTTGGGAAGATATTTCATCAGCCCAACTACTTAAAGTATGAGAAAAATCAAAAATCGAATAATTCTGCAACTTGAAATATCACATTATAGAAAAACCGAGATTTTTCACATTGCAGCACCGTTTAAAAGCAGTATATGTAAAAGGTAATATTGTATTGGGATTTTGTATATGCTAAAGCAATTGGGACTTAATTACATTTAAAAATGTTTTCAAACACTGGATTAAACTCCTGTCAAACAAGATGTCTTAAGCATCTTATAAAAATATTTTCAGTTACCATATATATGCTATAAATTGTTCTTACAAAATAAGGTTTTTGCCAAGCTTTAATAGTTACTGATTTGTATGCACAGAAATCATTTTCTTCACTGATAAAAATAAAGATACTCAACCACATCATCCTCATTTGAACCTCTGTAATTTGTTTAGAGGCTTGAGGGGGGAAACTCGAAGGTTGTATGTATTTCAGGTGTTAGATGTGGGTAGGAACGGAATCCCTTTGGAGTTTCTGCAAGATGAAAGAATGAACAACTTTCTTTCATGCTCTTTTCTCTGAGAGAGAACAGATTTGTGAGGCTACCACCTAGCCAGATACCGTTCTGGGCACTGGAATTCTTCCCAAAAGTTGTGAGTGGGTAATTTTTGCGTTCGAATAGTGATTTAGTCATTTGTGTGATATCGTCATTTAAGAGAACAAGTCTGTATACCAAACAGGAGCATCATTGCACAAATCCCTATTTCAGTAGAAATCCTTCTAACCCATGATTGAACTTTGGCAGTAGTTAAAATTCAAATTGGATTGTCCACTACCTATAAATGAAGCTACAAAGGGCTGA
Source organism: Propithecus coquereli (assembly GCF_000956105.1). Lineage (NCBI taxonomy): Eukaryota > Metazoa > Chordata > Mammalia > Primates > Indriidae > Propithecus > Propithecus coquereli. The sequence continues at coordinate 54,564 of NW_012154062.1, forward strand.
CAATGTGAGGATAAGGTTCGAGCAAGCTAATAGGTTTTAGTGTCTGAAACTTTTGATAATCTGGCTTTAAGTGTCATGGGTCTTTCAAGGTGGATTCCATCTGTCCTATAAAGTTATGTATTGAAACATAATGCATCCCTTTGATCTCCTTTGTAAAAACCCTATGAAGTCAACAAAATGCTTCCATTGATTCAACAGCCAGATCTTCAACCTGTTGACATGAAAGATTTTAACACTTATAAGTGTTAGTAAACAGTGAGTCAGCTGTGTGTTGAAAGGCTCTCAGTAAAAAGGCACAGGGATGGGCAGAGTCTTGCCACAGGTACGAGCCGTCCTGCTAATATTTTGTACCAAAATAAAAACAAAAGAGGGCAGCTCAAGACAGGATTAGGCCTGATGTCCCTTATATAAATTTCCAAAGTCATTCCCTAATAATGCATTTATCTTGAAAAGCATAATGTATTTTTTTTCTAAAAGCAAGAGAAAAAGCATATTTGACTTTGAAATCACTTATATTGGTGAACAAAAATATTTCTGCAACATAGAGGCATACCATGGTAAGAACACATAAGATGTGTGTATATTTGTGTATCTGTTTGTATGTATGCAATACATACATTTGTGTGTACATGTGCAGTGTACACTCAAAACAGGCACATAGAGGCAACAATATGCAGTGAAAATTGCATTTCAGAAAGATCTGAGCCCAAATATTGGCTGTTACTACTGAGTGACCTTGAACATTTCTTATCTTTAGAAATGAATAGATACTAAGACCTACTTCACTGATAGTTTAAGATCAGTTATATTAAGCACTCAGCAAGTACTATTTCTCTTTTCCTTCCCCATATCAGCATCATACCCAGATGTAGGTCCACATTTTACCCTGTTTTAGAATTAGTCTCCTGCTTCAGTATTAACATACATCTCATGTTCTTAAATTATTTAACAGATGCAGGAGGATATGTACAAGGAAATTGGGGTCTGTCTGAAGTCTGCAATTCCCTGTTGACGTATCTCCTAACAAGGCAAAATCTTGTCCATGTTTCAACACCCAGGTCAGGTGTCACCTCCTCTGTAAGAACTCCTACAATCCTGCTTGGCAGCAATAATTAACTATTTTTTCCCTCTGTTCTCTGAAATCTTGGCTCACACCGTTATCATAGCACTTATTAAATTGTGTTATAATTTGTTCTTGTCCTGGCTGCTTCCTCTTAGAGAAGTTAAGTTCCGTGAGGTCAGATCTGTGTCTTGGTCTTCCAGATACTCCAAGCTTGAAGCTCAGAGCCTGCAAGATGGCAGACACACAACAAAAAGGGAGGAGGAAGAAATCAAGTCCGAAGTAGTATTTACCCGTTTTTTCTTATGCTTTGTCTTTGATCACGTATTCAGCAATGAGTAATGTTTAAAAACAAACAATGGTCATTAACCAGAGGAATCAAATAGTTCTAAAGTCCTTCCCCATCTGGGGAATATTCCTCTGTATTATTTTAGCATCTCACTCTTCAGCCACCTCCAAGCTCTGCTAATTTTCTAACACCATCCAGCCAAGCATATGACAGATGGCTCTGAGATCCACACTGTATTTATGTGTGTAAACCAACAAATGTTCCACCCAGTGGCATATGTGTTCACATATTATCAATGCTAGATGCTTCAAGCTTGCAAACAGAGCACTGAGGAAATGTACGTACAAGTCTTAGGAATTTCTCTCAACACACAAGCTTTTTAATTTAATTCAAAATTAGTGGAGTACTCATGGATGCTGCCCATTTATAGATTTATTCTTTTTACATTTCACCAGTCTTAGTCAGCTTGCCTTCAGGGTACAGCTTTTTTACAAGGCATTTCTGGTTATACACACACATACACCCTTTCTCTGCACTGCAGTTTAAAGCTAGAAAGGGGAGAGTACTTCGCTACTTTCTCGTTGTCACTGTCTTCCCTGTCCCTCTGAGGAGACACACGGACAAGCACACACACTCCTATGCATATATAATGCATGAGTACAACCCCTTTCTCATCATTGTCCACAGAGATTGCCACCAAAGTGATCCGCCTAAAACTCAAACCTAATCATGTCAGTTTCATACCCAAAATTCTACATCACCAATGATAAAGTCTAAATATACACCCATCTTAACCAAACTACCTTCCACTCACCAAATATACCACGCTTGCGTGTGTTTCTATCCTTTTTAAACATTGTTTCTGCATCCTAAAACACCATTTTCGTGCTTTTCCTATTAAAATTATTTCCCTTCCTCTTGATTTCAGATCAACTGTCAGCTTCTCTGAAAAAATTCATGGCAGCACTTCCTCCTCTTGCCCACTGAAGAGCTCAGTGCCCACTCACTCTGCCCCCAGGACAGCGAGGGCAGAGTATAGGTGCATATACCATGCTTCATAATACGGTACTATATATATATTTATTTTTTACATATATTTGCCTCACAATGTCGTATGCTATTTGAGAATAGGACCTGAGTTTTGTTCAATTGTATACTCAGAGCCTGGAACACCGCATGTACTTAACTATTTGTTGAATGAGTAAGTTTTATAGATGTTGTTCATAAAGAATTTATGGTAACTTTATATAGATATACACATAATTATAAAGTTTAGATAAGATACTGGAAGATATCACTAAAGCTTTGGGAATCAGGACTAAGGAGGTTAACAGATTAGAGTGGGGTTATTATAGTCACATACGAAAGGATGGAGGTTATTTCTTTCAGCAAGATCGAGTCAATTTGAAACTCTTACATATACTCCTTACCAGCCAAGAATTCCTTGGGACTACCAGACAACACAAGAATAGTCATGGGCACTCATTTCATTGGAGTGCGTTTTAACATCATAGCAACAGTAAGGTTTCAGAGCTGCAGGTCACTAAGACCCTGGAATATGTACAAGAGTAGAAAACAAATGTTTCTTCCCAATGAATGTGGTTTCTGGACTGTGGCTGCCAATGCCAAAAAAACACATCCTCCCTCTGGAAAACCTGGAGCAGCAGCTTTGGGAACAGTGGGAATGCTGCGACGCACAGGAACAAAGGTTGGCAAGTAAGCAATTCCCCTTGTTCTGCCCAAGGGGTATTTTTGAAGTCTGGATCCACGCCATCGAGCTACATAAACCCGCCTCAGAATTATAACGCTAAGTGGTTCATTAGATTGCTATTTTGTCACAAATTGGATGTAGTTAAGGTTTGTCCTTTTTCCCTCCCCAGAAACTGATCAGCTAACGTAGAAAGGAAGCAAGACCTGGGCTCCCTCCACAGAAAGGGGAAAGAGAGACATTACAGGTATCCAGGCCATGAGCAAGGGACTTGAGCCTGGCTCATCTGATACTCCTGAAACTTTGCATCTTTACGGAGTGATAGCAAAACACAAATGAAAAAGCAGAGCCAGTCTAACACTATACTCTGCTTTCCGTGCTCAGAAGAGAGTCCTGCAGTGCACTGGCTGTACTGCTAGCTGACATATCCTAAAGAAATTATCCCACTGGCTCAACTGTGGCAGTGGGATTCTAGATTATTCATTCTTTCCATGTTTTCATGAATTTCTTAAGTTCTCATGTTTCCTAATTTTAGTTGTTTTATTGGCTGTCAGTTTCTTTAGGATAGCTGTCATCTCTAGTTTTCTTCCATTCTTGGAAAAGAAATGTCAAATCTCTGTATCCATGGTTATTGAAAGGCACGTGGCACAGCAAAAATCGATACACAGGAATTAACTTATACATCATCATCTGCCAAATGAAGGAAGTAAAACGCATGAAAGGTAGGTTACTTGTCCAAGGTCATTATATTCGCTAAACGGAATAGATGGAACTTTAGTCTTAGCCATGGATCATGCTTTTCATGACACCTTGGTAGTTCTGCTGTCCCTACAAGATTAGCAATATTCTCATGGTAAAGACGATCTCTGTTCTAAACTGTTATAATAAAAGAACCTCCCCATTAGTTCACCTTTGGTGTGTTCAAGCCTTTGTTTCTTCCCATGTGTCTGATTTTCTGACGTGAGTATATGGAATGGGAGAGATCATATTTGAACATAAGCTGTGCTCATCACTGGAATTCAGACATGTCTAGTTATACTAATGCTTTTTCTGGCACAAATAAAAAATATAAGCTGTCAATTTCATTTATTCAGCAATATTTACTGAGTATCTGTTACGTGCTAGACATTGTGCTAAGTAATGAGGATGCAAAGATGAGCACAAGAGACTGTGTTCCAGCCCTGTGGAGTTTACCATCTAATGGAGAAGACATACAAATAACATGCAAAAAAAAAAAAAAATCTGTAATTTGCTAAGTACTGTAAAAGAAATGCCCAGTCAGGCGCGGTGGCTCACGCCTGTAATCCTAGCACTCTGGGAGGCCGAGGCAGGCAGATTGTTTGAGCTCAGGAGTTCGAGACCAGCCTGAGGAAGAGCGAGACCCCGTCTCTACTAAAAATAGAAAGAAATTAACCAGACAACTAAAAATATATAGAAAAAAAATTAGCCAGGCATGGTGGCGCATGCCTGTAGTCCCAGCTACTCGGGAGGCTGAGGCAGAAGGATCGCTTGAGCCCAGGAGTTTGAGGTTGCTGTGAGCTAGGCTGACACCACGTCACTCACTCTAGCCCGGGCAAAAGAGTGAGACTCTGTCTCAAAAAAAAAAAAAAAAAAATGCCCAGAGTTGGAAATTAGGTTTGCAAAGCAGGTTACATTTTACAACAAGGCACTAAAGAGGAGTAGGTGTTTTGCTATAAGACATGAGCATTTCTATTTGTAGAACTGTGCTAAGGATGAGGTCTTTTTGTTTGATCTAAAGCTTTCCCTACCCCTTGGTAACTAGCCAATGACGTTATTCTATATTGGTGATTATGCGTTGCCCAAAGCTAATTCTATTTGTTGGTGATGAATTAAACAGTACTCTACTTCCTTATGAAACATGTGGGTCGGTCATTCACTTTAGACTGCCTCTATGAAGTCTAGCTTTTTAGCCACATCTCATGGATGAGGATAGATCAACCCTGAGATCCACAAGAATGAGCAAATTCTTCAGTGTCACCACTCTTCTTAGGCAGGGCACGGTGGCTCACGGCTGTAATCCTAGCACTCTTGGAGGCCAAGGCAGGAGGACTGCTTGAGCTCAGGAGTTCGAGACCAGCCTGAACAAGAGCGAGACCCCATTTCTACTAAAAATAGACAAAATTAGCCAAGCATGGTACATGTCTGTAGTCTCAACTATTCAAGAGGCTGAGGCAGGAGGATCACCTGAGCCCAGGAGTTTGAGGTTGCTGAGAGCTAGGCTGATGCCATGGCATTCTAGCCCAAGCAATAGAGTAAGACTTTGTCTCAAAGAAAAAAAAAAAACAGGAATAACTCTTCTTGTTCTATGCTCTGGTTCAGAAATGGTTCACATATACTCAACCTTCTTAATTATTTGCTGGAATGGAAAAAAAAAAAAAAAAAGATCAATCGTCTTCCTACCCAGCTTGTTTAAGTATGCAGCAAGCGCTCACCCTCACTCATACCCTGGACAGGAAACAGTTCTCATCTAAGAAGGCTCAACATTTTGACCAAAAGAACCAATTGGAGAGGAATGAATGGAGGTTTTGAACAGGCAAGGAAATACCTGACCACTTCTATAGTTGGTCTCTACTTGCTTAGAGCTATCATATACTCTAAAATATATGCTGGTACTTAGAGAGAAAAAGGAAAGACTATCTGAATGTGAATTTCACACAATTTGAAACAGACTAAAGTTTCTAAAAGCAAAAGGTCATAAAGCATAGTGATCATCTATAACAGTTTTCACTTTGACTTGCAAGTTAATTCCGTCAAGCAAACAATATAATACGTGATTCACAATTTTATAAACATAAAGAGCAACCGATGATCCTCAAAAAGCTATCAATAGATTGCTGTTACTTCTGCAAAGATAATAAAATGGTTTGGGTCTTGTTTAAAATGGTTTGGGTCTTGTTTTTTTAAATGTAAGATGGTTTAAGTAAATTAGTACATCATTCCAGAAACAGAGTCAGGACTAACAACATTACAAGACTCAACTCAGTATCTACAAGCAGAGTCCAGCCTTTTGAATCACGTAGAGCCGCGTTTCCACTTCAGCATGAGACAGAAGGGTGATGACAGGGAGAAGAGAATTGAGCTTCAACCACTCAAGCAGGCCAAATGAATTATAAAGGAAGAAGGAACAAGAGAACAAAAATGTAAGTCAATTGAAATACTGACCCAGAGACTCCTTAAGGATTTGTCATACTATGAGAGTTACCAATCAAAATCTCCAATGATCTGGAATTATATGCAGGTTTTTTTCCTAGTAAATTCATTTTTAGAGACTTAATAAAGTATTTAGAAAAAATTCATGCATTAAAATACAATTAAGTAGCCATTCAAGTTTTACATGGAATTTTTTTAGCTGGGATGCTGACTTCCCACTTCGTATCAAATGCCATTCAGTCGCTAAAGGTAGGAGATTTTTCTGTTAATCCATCCAAGAGCCTCCACATTATTTGGGGTTAAAATCATTTAAACAACATGGTTTTGTAGTCTGCAAGAGTGACCTTAAGATTGATTCTTAAGTAGGGGGAAATTCAAAGTTAGGTATGTTCTATACATATAGTTTAAACCGTATGCATAGACCATACCTGAATTCTTTTTACCAATTATAAAAAAAAGAGAAATAGTTACCTGGACGAGGAAAAATATATAACTGAAGGCAGACTGAAATATTCAACATAATGTGGATAACTGTCTAGCCCATGAGATATTCTTATATATGCCCAGAATACATAAAAGGATAGATATTGGATCTAAAGCAACAAATTTTATAAGATTTTTTTCCCCAACTTCCATTCATAGTAAATAAGATATCTTAAGTTATTAGTGAGTCTTCATTTAGTTGTTCTAGAATGTCGCTACATAAATCAAGGTCGTTAAATGGACTCTGCCCCTCAATATTTTTATTTGTTATTATGCAAGGCTTTTAAAGCTTTTCCGTGTTTATGATCCCGTAAAATATTTCATGCACGGTTGTCTTCTACATAAAATCTATTGTGATTTACTTCTACAATTGCGGCCCCAGGTGAGCTCTTTTTGATTTCCAGGTATACAGACCAATAATATGGTCCTTTACTTTAAGTCTCTTGCCAATTTTCCCTTTGGGTTCCCTTTTCTGGTAAAGAAATTCCCCATGTTGCAGGTCAGTACAAGGTCAAACCAGAGGTTTATTTTGAAAATAAAAGGGTGACCCATAAAATGATTTGTTCCATTTTCCTGTGCAAATGCTATTTGAAGTAGAGATAATACATCTGTAATTGATATAATCTTGTACTCTGCATCAGCTTTGTACATTGGGTGCTTCCAGACTTCAAGAGAGCTGTTTGCATGTCCCTACTTGCATGCATTCAAAGGTCCGGATCGAAATGTACTGGTTAACATTCCCCTCAAGTCCACAGCAACAGCAGAAAAAAAGGAAATATATGTAATTTATAGTTACCTCATTAGAGGGCAGCACAGCATCCAAAACCAAAGTCGAGCATTTTTGGTGGGAAATATGGTATCTCTCAGAAGTTGCAAAAGAAACTTTAAATGTGCTAAAAGTAAGTATTTATGTGAAATATCTGTACTGTATTTTAATGTATCCTTCTAAAGTCTTGATATAATTTTTGAAAATAGATTTAACGTTATGCAAAATTATATTCATGTTCATTCATTTGAAAAAAAATGTATTGAGCACCTATTAAGTGACAGGTTGCTTCTGTTACACATATGAAGAAAACAAAGGTCTCTGCCTGCCTGAAACTTACATTCCAGAGGAGGAAGAGATTTTAAAAACAATGGATTTTAGTAAGTATGTTAGAAAGTGCTGAATGCTTATAGAGAAAATAATATAGAGTAGGGTAAAGAGGGAATCAAAAATGCTGGGATAGGAAGTCAAAAGTAGCACTAAGTAGAGAAATCAGTGCAGATCTTGTTGAGAAAATGACATTGAGCCAAGACTGGAAGGAGGTGAGGGAATTTGGCAGGTGGGTAACTGGAGCAAAACTGCTCCAGGTAGAGGAAACAGCTGATGCAAAAGGCTAGGATATTGCTGAAATACCAGGGGAAAAATGGGTAAGAAAGAATTGAGACCAAAGAGAGGAAACTCGTGGGAACAGAGAGCAGATAACACACGGTCTTGAAAACTATTTTAACAACGTTGGTTTTCACTGAGTTAAATGGGAACGTGTTGCAAGGTTTTGAACAGAGAAATGATCCGATCTGAGACAGGTCTTAAAAACATCACTCTGGCTGCTGTGTTGAGAATAGAGCAGCTAGAACATGGGGTTAAGGGTAGAAGCAGGGACACCAGTCAGGAGGCTACAAAACTATCTACCGAAAAAATGACAGTGGCTCAGACGAGGACTACAGCAATGCAGGTGGTAAAAAGAGGTCAGATTCTGCGTATAACTTGAAGATAGGCCCGACGGGATTCAGATTGCATGGAAGATGTGAGCAAGAGGAGTGAAAAATGAATCCAAGGTTTTTAGCCTGAGCAACTGGAAGGATGGAACCGTCATTAAATGAGATGGACAAGGCTGTGGGTAAAGTAAGTTTGGCGGGGAGGGGAAGAATGGTTCTGAACATACCACAGTTAAGATTAGGCATCGAAAAGGGATGTCAATATGGCCATTGGATATATTAGTCCAGACTTCAGAGGGGAGATACAGGTGGGATGTCTGTAATTGGGAGTCACCAGCTTATGCAATATTCAAAGCCAAGAGACTGGATGAGATCATCGAGAGTGAGAATATATAGAGAAAGAAAAAAAAAAAAAAAAAGAGTCAAGGCCTGAGTGCTGGGGCACTCTAGAAAGTTGAGAAGGAGCTACCAGCAAAAACAACTGAAAAGGAAGGATAAGTAGGGCTGGAGAAATCCAAACAGAAATCGATGTCTGATGTCAACGTGAGAAAAAAAATGTGCTGGTAACTGGTGGGAGACATGATCAAGATCATTGTTATCAAAATGGGGAAATAACAGCACGCTTGTGTGCCAGTTGGCATGATCCAGTTGAGAGAAAAAAAAATTATATGAGAGAGAGAATTGCTGAAGCAATGTCCTTGAGCAGGTGGGAGAGAATAGAATCTAGTGCAGGCAAAAAGGGATTGGTCGGAGGTAACAATGCAAAAAGTTCAAAGGTCAGGAGAGCAGAATATCTGGGTAAAGATGATACTGGGTGAAAGGAACGTCTAAGAGAGATGAGGGGATTGAATGTACTAGGGAAGTGTAGTGTGGTTGCCTGGCATTAAGAGATCATTTGTGATTTGTGGTCTTCATTCTGAAAGACAGTCAATGTGGTTCTCAGTTCTCTCTCCAGCCTCATTCAGCTTCACAAGTATAGAGAGTAGGCAGAGTTGAATTCAGCCAAGAGTATGATTTGTAGCAAAGGAATACAAGTAAAACAAAGCAAGAGGGGCCAACAAAGTCATCAAAATGATCGGCTATGAACATTAAGTAGAAAGAGGAGTGAAGAGATGAAGGATGCTAAGGACATTTAAAGGATGGTAAGATGAACGGACTGCAGGTACCAGTGGGTTTGGAAAATCGTTGTGGACAGGATGGTGACAGCGGACTGGAAGGGGACAGAATGGTGGTCACCACACGGGATGCCTATAGTTTAACTTATAAAGAGGTTACGGTTACTGTAACGTGTTGCTGAAGGAATGAGGCACTAAGGCAGGGTTTGATAATCGCATGTGTTGCTGTCTGGTCTTCATCATGCTGGAAACATTTTCTTTGAAAGTCCTCTAGACTGGACAGTAACAGCTGGAGTCAACTTTAATATTTTATTCATCCTTCATAAAAGCCTTTTTCAATCTCATCTCAGTAGATTTGTTCTTATTACTAAGTTAACTATGACCAGAGAATTAATTTCAGCTGTGCAATTATACTTATATTACCCGATTCTTTCTAACCTTTCTTAGATCACTAGCTTGTCATCTTGTGATCATTTCTCATTTGCCGTACACACGGAGTCAGGTGACAGGCTGTCATGGCTTCTCACCAACTTGTATTCTGATACGAATGTGGGGAAGGAGGTCCGTGACCAGCAAGGGTACCAGACAGGTTCCGGGAATTGGAAGAAGAGACGAGAGGCAGCGGGTAGATGAGATGTACTCTTTATTGTCAGGGTGATGCTGCCGCAGCAAGAATACGATGAGTACTTATACATGGCTCAGAACAGCAGCAGCAATATGCCAAGTGAAGGCGTGATCACGTGGGTTTTACATAGGAGGCGACATCACGGTTACGTAAGCGTGCTGACTCATGTCTTACCGGAAGGCCACTAGAAAACACATGGACAGTCATCTTGGTTTGGCCTAGAAAATCTATTGCCTATACAAATGGATTTTCCCTTAACATTCCACCCTCTAGGCAACAGGTCTCACGGCTGACCCATGGACCCATAGACAGACCCCTTGGACGCAAAGGCCACAGCGATGATACAGGGAACAGCATAATATTACCAGACTACAACACACAGCTCCTAAAACTAGGAGGGTCCAATGCCAGGAGGATAAGAGGCCTCCCCACCACTGTTGTAATGGGTCTCCAGTTATTTGTTGGATGGCACGTACTCACTATCAACATCCTTCAAGGCAGGGGAGATATCTTCCCAGTGATCAGTTATACATACCCAGCATTCAGTATGCGTAACTGCACATGTGCCCCCTTGAGCTGCAGTGAGGGGATCAAGGGCCATGCGGTTTTGCAAAACCACCTTTCTCATCTGGGTGACCTCATCCACCAGGAGGGTCAAGGTCTGCCTGGTTTCATCTAGGGCCCAAGCAGTATGTCCTGCTAGGGCACTCGCTTCTATTTCTACCTTAATGGCTTCACCCCCAGGGGAAAAGATGGCTACTGGGCAAAACCACCATGGGGTCCATTTTGCCCCATGCCAGCGGGAGAACACAGCATCCCAGTTATGTGGCTTTTTGGTAAGGGTGGGGAGGACCTTCCCCAGGATATACGGCCATCCCCAAGTGCACCCTCCCGTCAAACGAACGGGAAGATAAAGCCACCCATATCTTCCACACACTCACAGAAATCCTGGGGGCATATTTGAAAATTTCAAAGACTCGAAAGTAGATAATCCCATGAATGTGAGTTATTTGTTAAACAGTTTCATCCACATTTAGCGTAAGATTGATCATGATACGAATTATTTGGAATGTACATGAGAATGAGGATTTGCCTTTAATTGGAATGAAGCTGTTGGTACCCACTGACTCCTCCCCTCCTCACCATCTTCATGTCACTTCCAGGGAGTGAACCATCATTTTGAATTGCACTGTTGCAACAGGAGATGTTAA
>NW_012154062.1:65976-101474 GCF_000956105.1 Propithecus coquereli
AAGTCATCAAAATGATCGGCTATGAACATTAAGTAGAAAGAGGAGTGAAGAGATGAAGGATGCTAAGGACATTTAAAGGATGGTAAGATGAACGGACTGCAGGTACCAGTGGGTTTGGAAAATCGTTGTGGACAGGATGGTGACAGCGGACTGGAAGGGGACAGAATGGTGGTCACCACACGGGATGCCTATAGTTTAAGTTATAAAGAGGTTACGGTTACTGTAACGTGTTGCTGAAGGAATGAGGCACTAAGGCAGGGTTTGATAATCGCATGTGTTGCTGTCTGGTCTTCATCATGCTGGAAACATTTCTTTGAAACTCCTCTGGACTGGACAGTAACAGCTGGAGTCAACTTTAATATTTTATTCATCCTTCATAAAAGCCTTTTTCAATCTCATCTCAGTAGATTTGTTCTTATTACTAAGTTAACTATGACCAGAGAATTAATTTCAGCTGTGCAATTATACTTATATTACCCGATTCTTTCTAACCTTTCTTAGATCACTAGCTTGTCATCTTGTGATCATTTCTCATTTGCCGTACACACGGAGTCAGGTGACAGGCTGTCATGGCTTCTCACCAACTTGTATTCTGATACGAATGTGGGGAAGGAGGTCCGTGACCAGCAAGGGTACCAGACAGGTTCCGGGAATTGGAAGAAGAGACGAGAGGCAGCGGGTAGATGAGATGTACTCTTTATTTTCAGGGTGATGCTGCCGCAGCAAGAATACGATGAGTACTTATACATGGCTCAGAACAGCAGCAGCAATATGCCAAGTGAAGGCGTGATCACGTGGGTTTTACATAGGAGGCGACATCACGGTTACGTAAGCGTGCTGACTCATGTCTTACCGGAAGGCCACTAGAAAACACATGGACAGTCATCTTGGTTTGGCCTAGAAAATCTATTGCCTATACAAATGGATTTTCCCTTAACATTCCACCCTCTAGGCAACAGGTCTCACGGCTGACCCATGGACCCATAGACAGACCCCTTGGACGCAAAGGCCACAGCGACGATACAGGGAACGGCATAATATTACCAGACTACAACACACAGCTCCTAAAACTAGGAGGGTCCAATGCCAGGGTCCAAAACTAGGAGGGTCCCCACCACTGTTGTAATGGGTCTCCAGTTATTTGTTGGATGGCACGTACTCACTATCAACATCCTTCAAGGCAGGGGAGATATCTTCCCAGTGATCAGTTATACATACCCAGCATTCAGTATGCGTAACTGCACGTGTCCCCTTGAGCTGCAGTGAGGGGATCAAGGGCCATGCAGTTTTGCAAAACCACCTTTCTCATCTGGGTGACCTCATCTACCAGGAGGGTCAAGGTCTGCCTGGTTTCATCTAGGGCCCAAGCAGTATGTCCTGCTAGGGCACTCGCTTCTATTTCTACCTTAATGGCTTCACCCCCAGGGGAAAAGATGGCTACTGGGCAAAACCACCATGGGGTCCATTTTGCCCCATGCCAGCGGGAGAACACAGCATCCCAGTTATGTGGCTTTTTGGTAAGGGTGGGGAGGACCTTCCCCAGGATATACGGCCATCCCCAAGTGCACCCTCCCGTCAAACGAACGGGAAGATAAAGCCACCCATATCTTCCACACACTCACAGAAATCCTGGGGGCATATTTGAAAATTTCAAAGACTCGAAAGTAGATAATCCCATGAATGTGAGTTATTTGTTAAACAGTTTCATCCACATTTAGCGTAAGATTGATCATGATACGAATTATTTGGAATGTACATGAGAATGAGGATTTGCCTTTAATTGGAATGAAGCTGTTGGTACCCACTGACTCCTCCCCTCCTCACCATCTTCATGTCACTTCCAGGGAGTGAACCATCATTTTGAATTGCACTGTTGCAACAGGAGACGTTAAGTAACCTATCAATGTTGAAGGATGGCTGGTCCAATTTTCAGTTACTTATGTGTTACTTGGCAATTTTAGTTTGCCCCACAGGATCTGGTATCCCAAAGACAACTTGGATTTCCTTGACCCTGTGGGCCTATGACAGGCTGAGTCTCTAAATTTATGATCTTGTGGGGTTAGAACAATAGAGTTTCTTTAGAAGGTTAACACTCCTCCCCTTTTTATTACCTTCTCCTACCCTATTTTCAATTTCTCATCTTTCAGTTTTGTTTTCTCTCTGTGCTCTTTCAGCCTCCCTGCAAGCAGTTCTCTGGAAGAGGTATGTGTTTGAACAAAGTGAAGGTGATTGACCCAACTATTTGTTAGTCTGACTTAGAGTTCTGTGAGAATGTTGTGTTGGAAGAAACCAGTCGATACAGTCTTGTGCTTTGATGGTTTCCTGATTTACCAAGCAGTAATTCAACCTACAATCACCTGATTTTATCGTTACCCAAAAACATTCCTTGACAACAGTATTCAGGTGAATTTTCTTTTCAATTAGGCATCTAAAATAAAAAAAATGGCTTGGGGGGGGTCTGATAGCATGTACATAAAGTGTTTTGAGTTCAAGATTTGCCAAAATCGATTTGTGTTTCATGATTTTCTGATTAAAAATAGATGAGCAAGTCAGAATCTTAAAAAAAAAAAAAAAAGACATCAAAAATTTGTGATTCAAAGAACACTGAAAATTTTATGTCAGCCCAAATTAGAGACTTGAGAACCAGAATATATGGAAAAACATCACTGATATCTGAGAATGGAGTACTACATGTAATAGTATGTCAATTTAAATATATGCCTAAAAACACAACTGGCAGTCTACCAGCTCTTTTAAGATCTATGTTATTGTCCAAGTTTTAACTTCTTTTGTGATTTAACATAAAAACAGTTATGATAATCATATTACTTAAAGAAAATGTAGATTACAGAGTAAAATAAAATGAAAGGTAAAAGGAACACATCATTGATTAGTTCAAACTCACAAATATTACCTCTTTAAATGTTTTAGGTCACTTCTAAACTCTGCTATGTGTTCATTATTTTTGCATTAGTTTACTTGTTTAGTGTACATCTAGTTTCTTTCATTTTATAATGCATATTATATTCTCGCATAATTTTAAACATAATTTTAATGGTTTAAAAGTCCATGCAGTGTATATAATGGTTCATATAACCATTATTTGGACATTTACATTATTGCCAAGTATTTTTTCCATTATAAATTTCATGATGATCCTTTTTGTGCTTGTAAATATATATACACTCACATTTCTGATCATTTCCTTAAGATGAAGCACAAAGGATGAAATACTTTGAGAAGGGTTTAAGAACTTCTCAAAAGTTTATATATATCTCAATTATATTTGAGTTCTTTCAATTTGTATTGCTCCCAGTGAAGTTTGAAAATGACTATTTCACCTTGCTATGAAAAAGTTAACATAGATGCCTCGTAATACAGGTCAGCCCTCTTGTTCTCTCATTTAAACATTGTCCCGATACGTATTTCCTCAGTTCTGTTCAATGCTGGGGTACTGTGTACCTTCCGTATGCGCCAAGCACTACACTAAAGGTCATACATAGTACAAAAAACAAGGAGGTCTATACCATCAAAGAGTTTACAGTGTAGAATAGGGATGTCCATTAAGATGAGGTTTACCTGCCAATAACACAACACCCCAGACAACAGTGGCTTCAGCAAAGTAGAAGTATATTTCTCCCTTAAACATAGAAAGAAGTCCAGAGTTAGGCAGCTGCAGGCTGGCATGGGGCTCTGCCAAGTTGTAAAGGGCTGAAACTCTGTAATCCACTGTCCAGCACCACTAAAGCGAGGCAAGTACTCAGCCACATGATTCCAAGAAGGCTGCAGAGCTCTATCCGTCAACCTGAACTCCAGGGAGACTGAAAGAAGGGATACGGAAACGATCCATCTCCTTAAGGAAACTGACTTCACACTTCTGCTCCCATTAGCCCAGTTGCTGTCACACATCCATACCTGACTGCAAAGTAGACTACAAAATCTAGTCTTTTGGAAGAGAAGTAATGTGACTGGCTAAAATGTGGGATCTTATTAGTAAGAATGGAGAAATTGAACATTGGTAGACAACACGGAGTTTCTTTCACAGTAAAAAGACAACCCTAACTCAGTATGACAAAAATAAAACTGCTATATTAAATACTTACAATGCACAACACTCTAGGCTGGAAGATTTACAGACACTCATTTAATCCTCAAAACAACCCATGAGGACCTCTACTAGTTTCACAGCAAAGCTGTAACAAATTGCTATGAAGCATGCAGTTTAAACCACAAGTTTATCCTATCACAGATCTGGAAGCTGGAAGTCCAAAACCAACGTGTCGGCAGAGCCCTATTCCCTCTGACACCTGTAAGAAAGAATCCCTCCTTGCCTCTTCCTAGCTGATGCTGGTAGCCCTCGATCCTTGACATTCCTTAACTTCAATCACTCCAATCTCTGCTTCTGCCATGACATAGCACTTTGTTCTTCTTATAAGGAGTAGCATTTGTAAAATTGAGGTCATTAATCACCACTATCAGAAATAGGTATTGTCAAAACAAGATGAAAATGTTTATTTGCAGATTTGCGAAGGTATAGATTTGAGTGCAATTTTAATCTTTGAGTGCAATTTTAATCTTTCTAGTATTTAGAAGTTCAATACTTATTTCAAATATGATTCTAAAGCATAAAGCTCACATTCCTATCAAGTGACAGATGCCACCCGATTACAGATGCAGAATTTCACGTATGTGTATTATCACATTCGAGCCTCATATTGATTCTATGAGATAAGATAATTACTATCCCCCTTTCTGTAACAACTAAGGCTAAGATTATTTGCCCAAGATCATACAGCTAATAAGTGGCAAAAATCAGAAGCCACATTCATTTGGTCACTCCCAAATCTATACTATTCTCCATACCCTCAGTCCTATAATCTACACGTGCACATCGATTACAGGACACTCCATCCAATGCCTGATCATTTTTGGTTCAGAAAGTAAATTACATGTTCGTTACTAGTTTTAAGGAAAATAAGCCTCTAAAACTCATAGGAATTCTAATTACATATGATAACTGGCTTCTGACTTTCAGAAGACAGGTCTAGATTCTAGAACTTGTTCGGAGTAGAGTTTCAACTTAAAGAAAGAAAAAGTCATATGCGAAGTTTTCAAAGGCTATTTTTTTTGTAATTTGAAGGCTGCTTAACAGTAGCACTACGTGAGCACAAGTAAACCACAGGCAGTTTAGTAGCTAAGAATGTAGGATCTGATCCAGCCTTGGTTCTTTCCTTAAAATCCTTGGGGCTCAGTTTTCTCCTCTGTGAAACAGAATACCTTTTTACAGCATTATTATTAAATATCACAAAAGCACATGCAGTAACTGCAGTTAACATGCAGTTAACATAATGCGTGGCACATAGTGCGCACTCACATGTTACTACTTGTATATTCCCACATGTTACTACAGTAGGTACTCAAATGTTTGTTAATTAAATTAGCGGTAAAAAAAAAAAAGTCTATGAGAAATCACTTCTTAACAACTTTAGAGAAGTGTACATAAAACTGCAGGTATTTTAAATCTTGCACATCTTAAACAATTTTAAATCTTAGATCTCTGATTTTTCTCATGTGGATTCAAAATGCACGTCTAAATCTTTTTGCATGAAACAATCATCAGAATCTCTTACCAGGAAGAGAAAACAAAACATGTATTCCCTTTCCTTTAATGTTCTTTTGAGTATTTTTTTTTTTTCTGTAAGTTAGTTCTACTTTTTCTGGGATTCTCTTTTCTTCTTTGATCACTAGAAAACCTTGAATTTCAGTTTTGGCTCTCTAATTATTATCTATATGTTCTTGGGAAAATTAATTAACCAGAGATGAAGACAATATGGATACCATAGAGTTGTGATGAATAAATAATGTATTTTAAATGTCTGGCACTGAGACTAGGGTACTGAACTTTAACCTTAGTTTCTTCTTTCTCTTCAAGACCAGAGAAGAAAATTTTCTATACACATTTAATCCCAAATTAAAGAGAATAATCATGTGGAATTTGTAAAAATGACAAATTTTGATGCAGAAATCTAGCAGGTGGCCAAGAAGCTCATTTATACTAATTTAGATGATTCTCATCAAGGGTCATACTTCTTAAATGTTGGTTTAAAGTATGACGACTCAGAAAACATAGTAAAAAGCAACAAGGGAATTAACATAGTGAATTAGAAGATACCTGTTTAGAACAGAAAGCAATGATGGAGGTATGCAGGAACAAAAAAGGTAAAAGACACAGGAAACAGCAAAAGGTCAGATATGTAACCTTATCAGTGATTAAATTTAAGTGGATAAAACACTCCAACCAAAAGGCATATACTGGCAGAATGGATTTGTTTTTTAAACCATCTAACTATGTGTGTCCACAAGAGACACTTTAAGATTTCAAGACATAAATGGGTTGAAAGTAAGAGAATGGAAAACAGACATACCATGCAAATATTAATAGTACCTAGAAGAGACCTGCCATGGTTATACTAATATCAGATAAAATAGATTCTGAGACAATTATTAGAAACATAAAAGGACATTTTACGATGAAAGGATTAATTCATCAGGAAGACATAATAGTTATGAGCATATATGCACCTAACAACAGTAACAAAACACATGAAGCAAAAACTGACAGAATTGAAGAGAGCAATAGTTGGAAACTTACATCAACCCCCTTAGTCCCACAATTCTCCCTCATGTAGCCAACATAATGAGTCAGGAAACTAACTGCCTGAAGTCAGGTCTTAATAAGCTTCTGAGCTTTTGTGCCAAGGTTATGTGGTTGCGCCTACTTGTAAGTCCATAGTGTATCCCTGAGTATCGTATGGTGAGTGTTATTACCATTTATACATTTTTACAGGGCAGATTTTAAAAATTGAAGCAATAGGCATCGAGAAACAACTCAGCTTTTAAAAATTTAACTAGCTTTCTGCCCCCCCACTCAACAGCTGTTTAGTGACATTCACCAGTCCTTTGAATTATCTATTAATGTTGTTCCATGAGATTCAGGAGCAATTTTATACTGTAGCTTCATGCAGTTTGGAGAGCGATTGTGATCCATGTGCTGTATCTTCTCAGGCTGGTCACCGTTAGTTTCCAAATGATCTTTCCTGGTGTCAACTATGTTCAACTTTCCATTTCGGTATGAAATGCTCAGTTATGAATATCTGAATTTATCATTTATGTTTTGAGTTAGAAAAAATCAGGATAATACAAATCCATTATGCAAAGGAAATCGAGGACAGATTTAGTTATAACTCTAAGTCTCTTGATAAGTAACTCATGTAAGTGCCTCATATACTATGTGGCATAGGTTGTTGGGGTTTTTTAGAAAATAATTTACCTTATATTTTCATAGGTTTCCCTTAGTCATGATTCTGTTTATCTTTCTTATTCTCTGACCACAATTCCTCAGTTTCCTTTGCTAGCTGTTTCTGCCACTTACTACTTTATTAGTACTTCTTTGAATTCTACCCCTGGCTCACTTTTCTTTTTGCTTTTCCCTGCATTCCTAGGAAATCTAGTGCTTCCTTATGGTATTACAGACCTATAAGCCAGTGATCCCCAAATCTCTATCCCTTTTTAAAAAGCTGTCCTATATCCCAATCTCTAGTTTTGCCTTCTTACTGTCTCATTTGCATATTTTATGAATTTTAATATCTTAATTATTCAAATTCAATCCCCTGTCCACCCCAACAGGTCTTCCTATTGTATTCCTTGCTTCTATTAATGTACCATTATCCACTTCTCACTTGAGTCATTCTTAATCTTCCCCATTCCGATTCCCCACATCTCACTTCTCCCCCATACCAATTTTGCCTCTAAAACTCCTCACACTACGTTTGAATTAGATACCAATTATGTGTCACTCTTCCCATTATAAAGGTGCAGTTTAACTCTCCTACTTTGGCTGGATTTGGCCATGTGACTTGGTTTAACCAATGAGACATCAGCAATGTGGCACAATAAAGGTCTGATAAGCACATGTGCCTTGGGATGTGTCCTCTTGGAACTCTGCCTTGAGACTACCATGATGCAAGAAGTTAGTCTACCCTCAAGGATGAAAGGCCCCTTGGAGGAGAGGAGATGCCTTAGCCCCAGTCAGTACCAACAGCCAGACATGGGTGAATGCATCTTGAACCATGCAGGCTTTGCAGCCATAATGTGATTGCGACCATAGGAATGAGCCCAAGCAAGACCAGCAGTAGAACCACCCAGGCAACCCACAGATTGATGAGAGAAATCAGTTTTTGCTGTAGCACTCAGTTTGTGGCGGTTTGCTAAGCAACAATGGTTAACAGGAACTGCAGCCCTCTTTCCTGTGTTGACAGCCCTACCTGAGGCTCACACCAAGTCTCTTCCCAATTGTCAAAGTTGCAAGATAACTCATCTCTGTAACTCCCACATTTCCCACTCCAACTTTATCCAATAACCACCATCTTTACTACAGTCACATATAATCGTGTTGTTCCTATGCTTAGTAACTGTCAATATGCACACTGCTGGGAATAACACCAAAATCATTAATGCCCTTTATACACTCAGCCCAATTTACTATTCCAGGCTCATTCTTACCACTTCAATCATGCTGTATTCCTGTAGGACTTCACACATTTTTTATTGTAACACTTATTTACGTGACACTTACGTACTTGCACATCTGTTACACCATCTGCAGTAAACTATAGGTTACCACAGTACCTAAAACACAACCGACATTACATGACCGCCTGCTGTATGAATGCTTTATGATGTCCAAGAAACTTGGTTTTCCATTGTGTCATTTGAATTTCAGTCTTTTTTTTTTTTTTTATTTCAGCATATTATGCGGATACAGATGTTTAGGTTACGTATGTTGCCCTTGCCCCCCACCAAGTCCGAGTTTCAAATATGTCCATCCTTCGGGTGGTGCACATTGAACTCTTTGTGTGTGCATATACCTGTTCCCTCCTCCCTCCTCCCCTCCCCCTGAATTTCAGTCTTAACAAGGTAACTTTATGACCATTTTACAGATGAGGAAAGGGACTCTAAAGAAGTTTAGCCCCACTCAGGTCTCGAAGCACTAGAGCCAAAAAAAGAAAAAAGGATTATCTGATTTCCTAAGGGAGTACACTTTAATTCACTATTCTTCATTTTCAAAACATTGTATGTATTTTACATACAATTTAGAGAAAATTTAAATATTCTATCAAAGTCATGCTTTCTGTGTTATATAATTCTATGTTCTAATTCTATGTTTTTGATTCTATTTTATAAATATACAGTAAGTTGTTTTCCTTTCGTCTCATGTGAAGCTGTATGGAATAAAATTGTTAATGCTTCTTATGATCAACCTTTAAGTAGCCCAACCCCCTTCCCCAATACTTTCAGAGAAAGCTTATCATTTTAGTAGGCTCTGCCTGGTAAAAATCAACATATTTAATCTGCACGTGTAATAGTTGGCTGAAAGCCAATGGAATCAAAAGGGCAAGTCTGAGCAAGGAAGCAAACAGGCAAGTATAAACCAACACAGCAGTAAAATACCCCTTCGATAGGTGCAATAGAAAGTGTGTTCTATTTTGTAGGGAATGAATAATACTGATGGGTTGAATAAGTCACTGATTGCTTTTCCCATTTACTTGATTATGGCCTTAGGCAATTTAAGTCTTGATTGATTTGTTTGAAAAACAAGATTATGCCTCACAAGTTTGTTGCGGGCTTAGCTGAGATATTATACACAGACCACATTGCACAATGTTTGGCATAGAGAAAGAAAGCGATAAGTAATAATTATCATAATTATATTAATAGTTATGTTAGATAGCAAAAGGGTTTTCAGGAAAAATAGAGTAATTGCTTATGATCAGTACTGAAGTGTTGAAATAATACCCACAAATTGAAGCTGTTTTGTTAACTGTGATAATATTTTATGAGAATGTTAGTGTTGTCTTAGGTTAGGACTGGAAGATATTGGCTAGGTTGCATAAAATGTTCATGGATAAACCAATCACGTGGCAAGACGAATCAAACTATGATTGTTTTGGACAATGTCAACTCACTACCTACAATTTAAGAGGAGCACAACCTTCCTTAAGGGACTTGACTGCTCAGATACCATGGAGATGAGAGGGTTCAGTTGAAATATCCCTGGGAAAACAGCTATTAGATAGTCGACCAATGGTGTTCACCACTTGTCCCTGCACCCATAGTTGTCGCTATGTCTTTTCTTCAATTTCTCTTCGGTCACTCTTCAGCCCACTCCAATCTGTGTCCCCTCTTGTATTTCAGGTCACCGTCTGAGGTCACCACTGACCCCCATATTACCAAATTTGATCAACACTTTGTAGCCCTCCTCTTATTTGACCTCATAGTACAGTGCAGTTGATTACTCACTCCTAGAAATACTCTTTTCTTGGTCTTTGATTACAACTTCACTGATTTTCTTCTTACCTAGCTTTTCCCTTCCTCTTTAGAAGACTCACTCTCTTCCATCTGACCTAATATGACTTAGAACTTTTATTCTTTTCTCCCTACCATCTGCATGTCAATAACTCTAAAATTATTAATGTATCTCTAGCCCACATTTCCAGATGTATGTGTTCAATTCCTCACTTGATCTAGTAACTTGATCATCTCACTGGCATCACAAAATTAACATTTCTAAAATTAAACTTTTGATTTTCTCCGAAGTTTCTTCTTCTTCCAGTCTCACATTATTTCAATAAATCACCCCCACCCCATACACATTTCATTTGCTCAAGCCAAAAACCTGAGAACATCTTGACATACCTCTTATCCCTGCATCTAATATATTTAATGTTATCAAGATACATTGATTTTTTGTATTCAGAATACCCTAAGTCCATCCATTACCCTTCATTTTCATGACCAACATGCCAGTTCATGCTGTTCTAACTCTTACACCTAGACTAATGCATTTGTCTTTGAACAATTTTCTTTTCACTCTTATCCCAATCCAATGTCAGCTTGCATCCAATGTTGTCTTTCAAAGATATAGATGAAATGGTGTCACTCTTCCACTTAAAATCCTTCTATGACCTTCCACTGCAGACACACACAAAAAAATACACAAAACTTAAATAACTCAGTGTGGCCCATAAGGGCTTGCATCAAGTGGCCCATCCATGCCAACCTCTTCAATCTTATCTCATGCTATGCTTGCCCAACTACACTAGCCATCCTGGCCTTAAGTTTCTTGAACATGTCACACTTTTCCAACTGCAAGGCCCATTTCATGCTGTTCCCTAGATTGCTATCCATACACATCCTGCCTCCCACACATGAACTTCACCAACTTTGAACTCATTCATCCTGTGGAAAGGCCTTTCCTAATGGTCTCAGCTAAAGGACTTGCCTCTCTGGTCTTTCTTGTAGCACCTGGTTCTTTTCCTTCATAGCACTCATCACAATCTGTAATTTTAAAGTTTAACTTTACAAATAAATTACAAGAGTTAAAATTTGTTTCATGCTTCTACTGTCTAGTTGAAATTAGGTATAATTTAGAGTATGTTAGCTTATAGTTACCTCCGTGTATATATTCTTTAATAGATGCTTGAAACCCATTTCCCTTTGGAGGTGCTACCATAAAAAAGCACACATAGACACAAGAACACAGAAGTTTCTAACTTTGGGGAACTTGTGAAGTTGTAAAGTTTGTATACGTAACAATGGGATTCTAGCTGATATTTTAATCCAACAAAATTCAGTCCTTGCTAAAAGTTATTTCATTCTTATGAAAAATTAGATCCAAGGAAACAAATTTAATTATATTCAGTTTCAAGTTTCATTGTCAATGATGAATGAGAAATCTCTAGTCTAGTATATATCTATTTCAATAAGTATATACCAATAAAATACCTATGTCTTTATGGACCTCTATCTTATCCTTGATTTTAATTTATTAGAATGTATCAGTTGACCTATATGATTTTACAGGAAATGATATCAATAACATTTTTGTCTTTAACATCTCAAAGGAAATCCCCATTAGTGTGATAAATAATGTATTTGGCAAGGAATTGGCAAGCCATCTTAATCAGAAAACTTCCTGGCTGACAATCACACAAAATTGAGACCACAAAGCATATCTTAAATGTTTCAGCACTTGGATTTTCCTAAATACTTCTTTTAAGTTCTTTCTGAACAACTTTCACAAAGATCAAAACATGCTAATTTCATCATTGCTAGCCAAAATCATAAAAGAACCTATAAAAGCATATGGATCCATTTGCTAACTTATAAACAAAATGTTTCATGGTTTTATTGAAGAGTTAAGATAAAAGATTTCCCTCATTTGTAAAATGAGATTGAACTAGACAACTAAGATATCTTCAAGCTCCAAAAATTTTAATATTATTGCTTTTAGAAAAAGAAGTGTATATTTTCTTTTCACAAGAAGAACAGTATACACCACTCACATTTTTACCATTTTTTTATATTTAAAAATGTATAGTGTATTAAATTGGGATACCAGAGGATGTGGGTTCATTCTTGCCTGAGAAGTGACAATACAAAAGAGTAGCTCATTACTCCTTAGCAGCCAGTTTAAAGGACTTTCTTCCACCCCTCCAACCTCCCCTTCTGTATTTCCCTCTCCACTACTATTCTATTAAACATACACATACACCCTGCCACTACCAGGATGTCCATTAAGAGTATAACCATTTCTAGTCTATTAAGTACAATAGACAGCATCCTCCAGAGAACAACCCTTCCCAGAATCCATGACAGCTGTCTCACCTGACTAGAGCTCCTGCCCTGTGAAGTTACTTTGCTGAGACCCTTATTCATAACCTTTGGAAATGGTGCTAAAAATTAACAGTTACGATAAAAATCAAACCGAAGATGCTGCTAAGCAAGGAAGACATGCCAGCACTTTAGGTCCAACCTATACCTTGACGCTTGAGCCATCAGATGCTCTTATATTAGAGCTATCAGTGGTGCAAAGAGATGCCATGTGGAATTTATGGGAAGTCGGGGGTGAGGGGATCATAACCCTGGCTCCTAGGGTACTATAGCAAAGTCATATAACTTTCAATGGAGAATACACACCTTTTGAAATGAAATTCTTGACATGTTATTGAACCACCATACAAATGGACAGCTTACTATGGGACACCAAGTGATCATGTGGCTAGAATCTCTCATCCTGAGCTGAATCCTATCATACCCAAGAGTCCAGGTAACTCGGACTCCATGTCAGCCACGATGGGATCCCTGAGCACCAGCTTACAGAGGATAAATGTGCCCAAGACTGGTTTACAGATGGGTCAGCTCAGTGTGTGGATGCAAACCACCATAGCCTAAGACAGAAAATTCTTCCCACTGAAAGAGTTTTGGACAGTGTATCTAGTCATTGCTTTGTATAATAGAAGTGGCCTGAGATTAGAATATATAAGGACTCATGGGTAGTGGCAAATAGTCTGGCTAGCTGATCAAAGCCCTAAAAGAAAAGAGATTGGAAAAGTCAGAGATGAAGAGGTCTAGCATATAGGAATAGAGTCGGGCTCTACATCCATGGATTCATTCAACTGTGGATAAGAGATTTCAGAAAACATTCTAGAGTTAAAAAAAAAAAAAAATCAAAACTTGAATTTGACATGCACCAAGTACTATGTTGATTCCATGCAAATGAAATACGTAGACATTGTATTAGGCATTTTAAGTAGCCTAGAAATGATTTAAAGCATACAGGAGGATATATATAGGTTATAGGCAAATACTACTCCATTTTATATAAGGAACTTGAACATCCACAGATTTTGGTATCCACGGGGGTCCTGCGACAAGTCTCCCATGGATACCAAGGGATGACTGCATATGGACAAATGGAAGTAGACAAAGTATGAAAATCTTTGTATTGAAAAGGCAACACCAGTCCAAGAGCTCCCACCATGCAAGAGGCACTTAACAACCAAGCAGATAAAATGATTCAGCCAGTTGTCAGCCAGCTTCTGTCTTCCAATGCTGGAACAACGGACATACAAAAAAGTGGTCACGGTGACAGAGGTTAGGCACCAGCCTGGCAGCATGATCTACTACTTTTCAAGATGACTCTATCTACTGTTGTCCCCGAATGTCCAATCCACCTGCAACAAAAGCAATGCTGAGTCCATGATATGTCAACATTCCGCAAGGAAGACTATGTGGCAAGTTGTCTCTACTGAGCCCCATCTACCCTGAAAAGGTCTGTGATTGATTGGTAGGAACAGATCTTTTGAGTATGGATTTATCTTTCCTGCCTAATGAGTCTCAGCCAGCATCATTATTCAAGAGTTTGTTCTACCTGCACAGGGTCCTACATACAGTGGAGAAGGTCCATGACAAAAGGACGTACCAGTCATAACATGTTCTGCACCATCCAGAAGCTGCCACCCTGATAGAGTGTTGCAACAACCTGGTGAAGGCATCACTGAAGCACCAGCTCACAAGGATG
Organism: Propithecus coquereli; assembly: GCF_000956105.1. NCBI lineage: Eukaryota > Metazoa > Chordata > Mammalia > Primates > Indriidae > Propithecus > Propithecus coquereli. Next base: position 80,399 of record NW_012154062.1, read on the forward strand.
GGGTCATATCCTCCAGAATGTAGCATATACCGTGATTCAGAACCGTCTGTATTGTGTCGTATTCCCAGTAAGAAGGAACTGAGAAATATGTGGAAAAGCTGCCCTGCTTACCATCACTGTAAGTATCACTTGGGGAATTTGTACATCCCACCCTTCAAACTCTTGACTCTGCAGTGTTAGAGACTCTGGTCCCCAAAGGGGACTAATGGATACCAAGGGAACACAGCAAAAGTCCCATTAAGCTGTAAGTTAAGGCTACACTTAGCACTTCATTTTCCTTGTATCCAAGATCCAGAAAGCAGGAATAATTACCTTGATGGGGTAATTGGCTCTGATCGTCAGGAAGAGATAAACCACTGTTATAGAATTGGAATATGGAGAAACACATATAGAACCCAGGTGTGGGCATCCCTTAGGACAAATTAAACAAATCCAGCCTGACAAAAGCATTATGACAAGGACCTTAAAGTATGGTGTTAGGATCTGATTCTCACCACCTGAAGTCACCAAGAGGAACAGATGGATAGATGAAGGGGAAGGAAACCTAGATTTGATAATTCTGTGGCGAGTTATGACTCTGAGACCAGCTTCAGCAACAGGGAACAATGTTTGTCCCACCACCCCTTCTTCCTTAAGTTTTCCCCAGAAAGAAAAACCTAATGAAATCCCCCAAGAGCGCTTTCCAAATGTTTATAAAAATGTGGATCTGAGCAACAGAGGGTAGACTCTATGGACATGGAGATGCACGGTCCAGATTCCTCTGCTAGAGAAAGAGTTTATTGCCCCAACTGCGTAAGTGCTGTCAGCCCCTTCAGGGACTGCCTGAGGTGCAAAGAGCCACACTCCTTGGGGTTGCCACATCCAACAACTGATTCAACCATGGGTAAAAGTTTTCAGCCAATTCAGCCCCTGGGAATTAGAGAGCTCACTGTCAAGATGACCAAGCCTGACACCGAATCTGCATCACAACTCAACTTCCCCTACCCCATCTTATTTCCTTGGCTTTTCTTCCGTAATTGTTGATCCCAAAGACGTTGCCCAATAAACATCCTACTCTTTAACTCCTATTCAAAGTCTAAAAGAATCTGACTTGGGTTATTTTTTCTAAACAAGACTCAAAGAGTCAACCATGGGAGGCCCCAGAGTACAGTAATAGCTCAGGAAATAGTCTATGTAGTAAATGTGGTGGTGATCACACAGGTGTATATGTTTTTCAAAAGTCAAAATACTACACTTAATCTGTGAGTCATCTTATGTAAATTATAGAACAATTTACAGCTTCTAAAGCGTATTTATACCTCAAGAGTTTTTAAAGAACATTTAATTTTTTTAAAGGAAAGGTAGCAAACAAAATGAAAACAGACTTAATATTTGTACACCCACATTCATAGCAGCTTTGCACGATAGCCAAAAGACAGAAACAACCCATAGGTCCATAAACAGATGAATGAATAAACAATGTGATATATCTATGTATGTGTACGCACGATGGCATATCATTCAGCCTTAACAGGAAATGAAATTTTTAGACATGCTACAACATGGATGACCCCTGAAATCGCTATGGTAAATAAGTCACAAAAGGAAAAATATTGTATGATCCTACCTATGAGGTTCCTGAAGTAGCCAAATTCATAGAACAGTGTTTACCAGGAAGAGAGGGAAATGAGAAGTGACTAATAGGTGCAGAATTTCAGTTGGGAAGATGACAAAGTTCTGAAGATGGATAGTGACAGCTGTACAACGATGTAAGTGTACTATTGCTACAGAACTATACATTTAACCAATGGTTGAAATAAGTTATATCTATTTTACCACAATGAAAGGAAAGGTAGTGCATGCAATATACACACTGGGAAAGCATGGAGACCAGCATGAGCTCATCTTCAAGGAATATCGTAGCAATGAAAAATGATAAGCAAAGGATCAAGGAGCTTAGAAAGGAAGAACTTCAAATAGCTACTGTCCCGATCAACAGGATAGGTGAACCCAGTGACCCAGACAATTATCTTTAGAAATCAGCATCTGAAGTCTGCTCCCAAAGGGTTAAGTCTCTATCTCTCGAAAGCTTTTAAAGGATGCACAAATCTCATGAGAAAATGCCACAACATGTGCTCACGAAAATATTTGGATTTGGTACGCTATCTGCACAATAATTTCTCTGTGGCCCAGGACAAAAGGGTCATTAGATTGGGGCTAACGAGACCACGAATTCGCAAGAGAAACACTGGCAAGTTGCGGAGATTCAAAGGAGATCAATAGGACAGGAGAATCAGCTAAACTTGCAGGCACTGCAGCCATGGCAACAACCTTGGCAAACCCTCCACACAGATGGCAACAAGCCACTTCAAAAATCACTGGGAGCCGAGCCAAGAGAGGGAACACCGAGACAAGGACTTCGTAAATCTTGAGGATAAACTACTCTCCGCACATGAAAAGCAAAGGACAGCTTCTAAAGCATTTTCTTTGATTTTTTTTCTGATCTCTCTAAATTTAGGAAGCCCGGCCCTACAGTCTGGGGAATCAAGCTCAGTCTCTCAAAGGGAAAGACAAATTGTCCCAGAGTCTTTAACATGCAGGTCCGTTAAACAACAGATTTGCCTAGAGAGGCCTAAAAACCCTGTGGCCTGGCTTGAACAAAGTACAATATTCAACAGTATCAGGAGCTGTTCGATCCGAGAGTGGAGATAACCTTAATTCTGGAAAACCTGAATATAAGGAAAGAAATTGTTTTGACTGTTGGAGGATATGGAGGAAAAAGTAGCTAAAGTTGCTGAGTCGTGATAACTGCTGGACACAGAGGGCCAGAGGGGTGGTCCCTGGGGGTGGTATCTCAATTTATTGCGATTCCAGGGAAGAGTCTTTTCTCAAAAGGTTCAACAATAGGTGCCCAATAAATGGACATGCCAAAAGGGAATCTGTAGAGCCATCCTGTATCACTGCAATTACGAATACAAAATAGGAAGTTTCAGTAGAAATACACCAAATTACATGATAGGGGTGTTGAAGAAACTGAGAGTAACTGCATATACCACTTACCCCCTTAACTGCCTGGTCTGACTAGTCCAAAACAGATGGACATTAACATCAGCCTTTTAGTAACCTGTGGTCACTCAAGTAACAAATGCATTCTTTTAGATCCCTGTTAATTTTGGTCGGTGTATTTTACCTGCTGATATGGTTTGGATATTTGGTCCTTCTAAATCTCATGTTGAAGTATGATGCCCAGTGTTGAATGTGGGGCCTGGCGGGAGGTGTTTGGGTCATGATCACAGATCCTTTATGAATGGCTTTGTGCCCTCCCTGCCATAGTGAGTTTTCACTTTCAGTTTGGAGAGCTGGTTGTTGAAGGGAGCCTGGCACCTCCCCCTCTCTTTGCTCCTCCTCCCGCCATGTGACGCACCTGTTCCCACTTCCCCTTCTGCCTTCATTGGAAGCTCCCCGAAGCCCTCACCAGACACAGGTGTTGGCATGATGCTTTGTGTACAGTCTGCAGAACCTTGAACCAAATAAACCTCTTTTCTTTATGAATTACCCAGCCTCAGGCATTCCTTTATAGCAGTGCAAAACAGACTAATACACCTTCATCTGGTCAGAATTACCCCTTTGTCATTCTCCTACAGGGATAAACTCTCCAGCACTGTGTTATAGCCTAATAAGATTAAGTTTAAACAGATCGTGCCCTACTTCAAATATTCATTTCATAGATGCTATACTGATTGGCTGTCATAAATAGTTATACTGATTGGCTGTCATAAATAGTTATATGTGAGGCTCTGTCTTCCCCCATTAGTTTGACTAAAAATGGTAATTTAACACGAAAAAAAAGTCAAGGGAGTATAACTTTAACTTTTCTGGCACTACGGTTATTTGGAGGAAATAAAGTATGCACGGAATGACACAAATTTTGCTCTTGAACCCTGTATCACTAAACAGGAGGCAAAGAAATTAAGTACCATGTATGGATGTTGACACGGCTGGGTATTAGGTTGCAGTATCATTTGATTATGTAGCACCATAAACAACAGGGTGCCTTAAAGTTTATACAAGCAACTCTCTAACCTCTCTGCACTTGATGTGGAATCATTGGCAAGTCCCTAAGCAAATGACAAAGCTGTCAAGGCTGCCAAATGGTGTTCTCATTTAGAAAGTCAACTGCCAGCCACTTACTGTGCCATAGTTAGAACAGCAAGTCACAGAACATCAAGTCCTTTTGCTACCACCATGAATTGGATCCTATTTGACACCCGATTACTCTCGAGGAATAAGCAAATGAGATCACCACTGTTACACAGAACCAGTACGATCCATAGAGGGGAATGACCATCTCCAAAAAGGTGTTAAGCCAACACAGAATGGAGCTGCACTCCCGGAGGCCAGACCTTGGCAAGGGCATCCTTATCCATTCCCGAAGTACACTTCATTTCCTAAAAAAAAAATGCTGTTTGTGATTTCTGCACTTTTCACACTAATACCTCTGAAATCATTACTTCCCAACAGTGTAAGGTGTAGACACCAAAATCCCAGTTTCAGGGCAAACGAAATGATTAGAGATTAGAGTCTTACTCAGAAAACAATTTATTTTCTCAATAACTGCTCCTTTCTCAGTACCACCCTCCAAAACTCACACCCTATGGCAAATGAGATGAGGTGACAGTCTGGCCAATAGATAGGATATTACAGAACCTCAGACGTACTTGGTCATATCCACCACCATGAAGTGATCCAATGCAACACAAAATGTTAAGTCCTGAATCCTTTATGAAGTCACTAGAGAGAAAGTAGTAGAGCTGACCCATTTACTGAATTGGGACAACGAGTACATGGCTCACTGGGGAGAAAGAAACTGCTTAGTTAAAAAAATATATACATGGCCCTAAAATCGTAGTATGTTCTATTTTAACCATATTGAGGGAAAACATTGATGATACAAGCACAGGTGTTTGTTTCTAGGTGCCAGATACAGTAAGTATTTAAACTCCCTTTGACAAAATGGGGTGGGAAGATACATGTTCGCCACCCAGAAGTCGAAATATAAAAGGAGGTTTACAGACTGAGGAACCAGGAAATTCTGAGTATTTTGGCAAAAAGAGACAGAAGAACTTTAAAACTTAGAAATCTTTGAAAAGAGGCCTTTGCTTATCTTTTTTCCAACATAAGTCTCTAATCCATCAATGGATACTACTATGGAAGACTAGAATACAACTTCACTACACCCGACTTGTTTCAATCCACTGCATTTTGGGGGCCTCACTGTAAGGTTGCTCACCCTATGAGGAGCAAGGCTGTTTCTAGCATCAATGGAAGCCTTTAACCAGCTGTCATGGACTGATCAATATGTTTCAGCCTCCCAAGCAGAAGCTCTACATGAAGAGGAGCGATGGTCTTGAAGTATTAATTATATCCCATCATACACAGAACAGCATCACAGGCAAAGGCTGGGACACAGGAGAAACATTCCACCAGGAAAGAGACCCACCTGTTCTATTTTAGCCACTGGAGAAGCTCGTCAATGCTAATGAAAGTTGATTTGAACACATTCTAGTCTCTGGGTGATTAACATGTCAACACAATCAGAAAGAATATCAGAACACCTTCAGCAATAGGATAACGTACATTAAATGTTTCTGTTTACTGGGTAGAACATTCAGGAAGCCTACATTGCCCCAAGTGCAAGGCAAAGCAGGTGCTCCACATAACAAACATTACAGCCTGCTCAGGCCTCTGCGTTAGCAACGTGGAGGAGATGAAATAGAATGAAATAGGATGCAAGTGTTGACTGGACAGCTTTTCTCCACTGCGTTCTGCAACAGAATTGAGCGCTGTAGGAAACGACGTGAGTGACTTTTCTTAATTTCCCAGGCAACATAGCTGGTACTATTTTAGATGTGCAGAAGGTAAGTTAATGTATTACACATGATGGGTTCCTCGGGGCCGAATCCTCTCAGGAATCCTGTCGAGAGCCTACTGTAAGGCTGGCTGTAGTGACAGAGTACACCCAGCTCTCTGGCAAGAATCGACTGTTTCCCAGGGGAGTGAGGCATGTTAATATAATTCTATTGTAGCTTAACCAAAATTCTGTATACCGCAAGATTTTTAGTGTTTGGGTAGCATCAGGGTAATCTGGGTATGACTCCAAAGTCAGTTATAAAGGAAGGAGTTTCGTTACTTAGTCAGAGAAGGGACCAGGCCACCATCATGGGGCATGTCCAACAGTACATTTCATTTGAGTAAATAGCTCCAAGGCTAGAGTCAGAGATGAAAGATGTTGTCTCTATGGCTTAGAGTTTGGAAATAAAAGAGGGAACACCAGCAAATAACTGAGAACGTTGAGGTCGTACTTAACAATAAATGTTCCCTTGAATTAACAAATGTATCAGTTACCTACTCCTGTGCCGTACATTACTATAAACCTAGTGGCTTCAAACAATATGCATTTATTAACTCACCGCTTCTGTGCGACAGGACCTCAAGCAGGGTTGAGCTGGGCCCACGGCTCCGGATCTCCCAGGACTGTAACCAGCAGACTGCACTGAGCCTCGACTGAATCCGCTGTTAAGCTCACTTGGGTTGTTGGCGGCCTTTAATTTCATGCAGCTGTAGGACTCAGGGCCCCAGCTTCTGGCTGGCTATTGGCTGGGGGCTGCTCTCAGCTCCTTGAGGCCACCTGCAGTTTGTTGCCACTCAGGCTTTCCCAGCGCGGCTGCATATGTCATGGATTCAGCAGGGAGGGTCTCTAGAGCAAACCTCCTAGCAAAGCAGAGCGTTATGCAGCATAATCACAGGCTTGACAACCCTCACCTTTGTTATATTCTATTTCTAGAAGTAAGTTACGGTGCCCCTCAGTGGGTTGCACAAAAGCACAAGCACCAGGAGGCAGGGATCAGAGGGGAGAATCTGTCCACTAGAGTCGACAGCTGCCCTCCAGTGATTCGTGGCCCTTTCCCGTGCAAAATACATTCACTCTCACCCAAGGCTACTGAAAGTATCAACCCATTAGCAACATCTGAAAGTCCAAAATGTCAGTATCTAAATCAGGTGTAGGAGTGGATGAGACTCCTGGGGTGTAGTTAGTTAAATACAACTCCTAGAACACCAATTCTCTCAATCTGTAGACCTGTGAGACTAAAAACCAAGTTTTATACCCCCAACACTCACAACATACAATGGCGGAATAGGCATAAAATAAAAGCTATTGATATTCCAAAAGAAAGAAAACAGAAGGTACAAAGGATTTATTTGTTTGTAGCGATTCTGAAATCCAGCCAGACCAATGTTGGGAGTCCCTTGATTAGGTTTCAAGAGCTAGGAATATCCCTCCATGGCTCTCCGTGTCTGTCTGCCTTCCTTTCCTTAGTTTTAGCTTTAACTTCGGGCAGGATTTCCCTGCATGGCAGCACAGATGGACCTGAGGCTCTAAACTTACATGGTTTTTAATCCCTGCAATCTCAGGAAAAAAAAAAAAAAACAACATCTTTCCTTAGAGTTTCAGCAAGAATCCTAGAGAGGGCTTTGCTCGGCACACGTGGATCACATGCCGATCCTTAATTCAAATACTGTGGCCAAGATGATATGTACAATTGGCCAACCTGGGCCATGCCTCTATCTCTAGAACTTAGGTTAAAATTAGTCTCACTGGAACTGGACAAATTTTAAAAATCCCACCATCTGTCCACTAAAATGTTTACTGGTATTTCACAGATATCACATTATGAGGGAGAGGTTTTCAGATTTGCCTCCAAGCAACCAAAATTTCATTTACATGCATCTGATTCTAATTTCTACTCCAGCCCTTCCATTCCAACTCCTCCAGTGCCTCATAAATAATTAGTACTCTCATTCCATCTTCACACATCTGCAATGTGTGGATATGATCCCACCTTGTTCCCCAGCCCAAAAGAAAGAGCAAAGACAGACCCACTCTACACAGCATCCCCACTAGAGGAGGGATATTAATACAAAGAATTGATTGGAAGGAAACAAAACTCCTCCACCCTAGGCAGCGTTTAAAGTGAACTTTAAATATCCATGACTGCAAAAATAGGACATTTGCAACTTGGACCCTGAGCTTAGAAAGTAACATCCCACTACAGAGCATCACAGGACACAGTGGCACAGTAGCATGTACTTAGGGGACCAGAAGAGGCAGAATAATGGAAACATGAGGGTCATGACCAGAATAGAGATTACTCCCTCAGCTACACTGATTAAAAGTTAAGCTACTATCAGAAACCCACCAGTTGGTTAGAAGGTATATTTGTTATTAAACTCATATATGTCCAAGTAAAAATGTAAATACTTCTTCTACCAGAGTTTTAATTTATTCTCAAATTTTTTTGCCAAAATTACCAAAGGTACCACTATTGGTGACTGATTTGGTAAATCTCACCTGAATATTACAGTCAAGACTCTGGTGTCAGGGTAAGAGATGCTAGTAGCTTCCTTTATAGAAAGCTATCTGAGCAAGCTCTGTTTAAGAGCAAATGTGTTACATGTTCATATTTCATATAAGCATGAATATCTCTGTGGTTAAAGGGGCTTATGGAAAAATCCAACCAATAATTGCTGGGTCATTAATATCTTTGAAGGCATCAATGGGATGTACTAAACAGGTACAATATTTCATCTTTCTTGAAGGGAGGAGGAGCAATCACTATCTACAGCATTAACAAAATAAGCTGGACCAGTTAGCGTCTTGTCTCTGTGGTAGGCAGAATTCTAACACAGCCCCCTGAGACTTCCTGCCTTAATGTTCAAAACTGAACATTGTCAGATGTTATACCAGTAATTATGACAAAAGAGACTTTGAAGACGTAATTCAGGTTAACCAATCAGTTGAATTTGAATTCATCAAAAGGGAAATTATTCAGATGGCCCTAATCTAATCATGTGTGTTCTATAAAAGTAGAGAATTTTCTCTCACTGGTAGGAGAAGGGGAAATCAGACAGATTCAAAGCTTAAGAAATAATATGAGCAGCTTCTAGGAGCAGAGAGCAGCCCCTGGGTGACAGCCAGCAAGGATACTGTGACTTCAGACACATAGCTGCAAGGATCTGCATTTTGCCAACAACATGAATAATGTTAAAAACGGATTTTTCCTAGAGCGAATCCAGAGCTTCCAGATAAGAACCCAACCCAACTGATACCTTGATTTCAGAGACCCTGGGCAGAGAACCCGGACAAGTCTTCTCAGCCTTCTGACCAACAGAGCCGTGAGATAATAAATGGATATTGTTTTAAGCATCTAAGTGCACGGTAATTTGTTACACAGCAATAAAAATATACTGGTGATTACGAAAAAAGTGCTCAGCAAGCCCACCATATTCGTTATTGTTTGTGAACTGCATGGGGGTAGGAAGTGTTTCTTACAATTTTCGCTTTGCAAACATTTGTTCACCGATTTAACTCACCCCTATGACCACCGTCACTCACTGATTCACCAAAGATTGGGCAAATAACTATCTTGTTTGTATTCATCTTTGTTAAATGTATGTATAAGCCACACTGATTTTAATTTTTTAAGTATTTTGGGTCTTTAGTGTGAAAGTCGATCATTCAAATTGGGTCATTTTTGTCATAGCCAGCTAAAACAGAGTTGAGAGGCCAGGGAGAAAAAGCACTCAGAACATTGCTCCAAGAATGTAATTCTCTGCAAGCCTGGCTGCTGAAACTGCCTGCTGTAACCTGAAGCCAGTTTTATCTAATAGCTCCTGAAACAATCTGCTGAGACTAGTTTTACCCAACTGCAGTCACTCACCCCTCAGAGGTTGCCAATTCCCCAAAACCTTTCTAGTGCCAATGAACTTTCTTTCAAAATGATATGTGACATTTCTCCTTTTCATAAAAACTCCAACCTTCTCTTTGTTCTTCCGACATACTGCAGGCCACCTGGTCTATGTGTATGCTCCGAATTGCAATTCTTGCTTCCCAAATAAAATGTTAAATTTAGAGATTCATCTGTACATTTGTATTTTGACTTTGACGTTAGTTAGAAGTTTGGTGATGTTTTTGTGACCAGAAATATGCTACGGGAACATAACTCTTGTTTATATTAATTAGTCCATGGTAAAATTGGTTTCATTATACATTGTTTCACTTGAAGTCACAGTTTCCAAGAACTACTGACAATGTTAAGTGATGACTTACTGTATTTGTAAGCATAACAACTTATCTATTAAAGTCAGAGTTTTGGTATAGATGAGATATTTCTGATAATTAGTTAATTCACAAAACTGGGAATTGCCATAAACTGCATTGCAAATGTAATATATGGAATAGCCTGAATGGCTTTCTTTTATATGTTAAGTTTATGATAGATCTATGATCTCACAAATGGTTGATAGCTTTAAATTCCTTAATTGTTTTGATATTGCATTTGCCTGAAAACCAAACCCTTTGGAATTTGGACAGACCAAGAGTTTCCCTCACTCCTTTGTGTTTATATTTCTCTTATCATTGCAGAAAATGTAAAGAAGTTTAGCCACTACTGGCTAACATGCCGAACAAGAAAGAATGAAATATGTGAGTTAATATATAATTACTAATAGAACATTTAAAAATGAAAGAAAATAAAAATAAAGAAGCAAAAGGGATAACTAATGGGTGAAGTTTCTCCCTAGCAACCTGGGGATATATTGTTTCAAAATATTGATTTGATACTAAACCAAATTATTCTTATCTTTCCATACATATATGAATTAATTAATATGCTCACATACCACTTCCATTTAGAAGTATCAAGTAAAATCTCTTCAGATACCTAATAGACCATTTTTTCAAATGGTGCAATTTCAGCAAATGCAAATTGTTTTTCTGACACAGGAATGGATGCCAACAGATAAATATAATAAGATTTAAAGACATAGTGACTTACCATGTTTCTGAAAGTTTTTAAAACCATTGCTTCAATAACATTTCATATCTTCAGCAATACAAATATCTATCACAACAAATGATGTTAGACATACATTCCTGTTAAATCTAAAAATAAAAAATTTTTGATTAACAATATTTGGGGCCATCTTTGTTCAGTGTACTGCCTCTTTAGATTTATATGATTTCCTCCATAGTTGTAAGTTTAGACACCAGCATCATTTGTGCAAAAGACTTTAAATGTTTACTTAATGCTTGGTTTAGGACATGTACTTTAAATACAGATGTCAAGCATCAAACCAAAAGTAGATTTTTTTTCTTTTATAGTTTACAAATAAAAGTAAAAATAGGAGTTATTTTATTCTGAAGATGATTAAAGTACTACCGCTAAACCATTTTTGCTATTTTTATATTCATAAAAGCAAGAGCTAAATCATCTTTTTGACTTTCTTCCATACACACGTGAGTGCACATGCAACTCTTCACACATACACACATCCACATGTAGCTTTATTAAAGTCATATGTTGAACTCTCTTCTCCCACCCTATACATCAACATTAATTTATGTAAGCAGTGAGAGTATGAACTAATAGGAATGACTAAAATAGCATTAAAGCAATAGTCTTGTCATTCAAAGTGTGCTCCAAGGTGTAGCAGCATCAAGCATCACCTGGGACGTTGCAGAAATGCAAAATCCCACGTATAGTTTAACAGATATATCCTCTGATAAGATCTGCCAAGTGATTTGTATGTACATTAAAGTTTGAGAAACACTGCTCTAGACTAGTGGTTCTCAAAGTGTGATCAACAGCACCTGGGTACCTGTTAGAAATGCAAATTTTCAGACCCCACCCCAGATCCCCACATCAGAAACTCCGGGGATAGAGCCCAGCAAGCTGTTTCATCCAGCCCTCCAGGTTGATAAAGGGTGGCAGCTGCTCCCATGGTCATTGCCACATCCCCTACAATGATTGCTACTTCGAAGTGTGGTAGCGTTGACAACTGCCAGGCAGCCACGTATAAAACCTTGGAAGAATGTTTACCAATTTACAGAATTTGCATCTGCTTAGCTTTCTAAACTCATCTGTGCCATTCTCCCAATCGCCCACTAAGCTCCCACCACAAATTTATTTCTTGCCTTAGAGAGCCCAGACTCAGGGTTTCCTCTCCCTAGAAGGTTCTTATCCTGCTCCTGACCTGGCTAGCTCTTTCTTATCCTTCAGGGCCCATCATGTCACCTCCTTCGAGAAGCTTTCTCTGACCCATCCTATCTAAGTTTGTTCTTTTTTCCTGTGTCTGAGACTTGTTTTCCTCATAGAACACATCATAATTCACAATGATGGTTTCTGTTGGTTTACTTGTTTACTATCTGCCTCTCCTACCAAACGTTAAGCTCTGTGATTCAGGGCCCATCTCTGTCTTGATCACTGTATTTCCCTTTGTGCCCAACACAGTGTCTGGTGCATAGTAGCCTTTAATGAATATTTGTTGAATAAATGACTAAATGGGAGATGTAATGGAAAGAATCCCAGACTCAGGTAGATAGAGCTTTACCCTTGTTAACAGAGGTGCCACAAAGACTAATTCTTTCTGTGATGTAATGGTCTTTGTCACAATAGATCAAGAAAATAAGTAAACATAAGTTGTTTGTTATCATGTTTGGTAACTTTCAACGTTAGACGTTCTCTAAATACCAAAGTCTTTCTCTAGGTGCTTAGAATCTTTTCATTTCTAAAATATGTAAGTAGAAGAACTTTTGCCAGAAAAGCAATGAAATCAAAGCATAAAATAAAAAGGTTTAATTCCCTTTTGAATGTGTGTTGAATTCAATACAAATCAATAAATCATTTTTCTAAGCCACAAGGAACCAATGTTACATTTAGAAGGCAAATGACTGCATAAAAATAGAATCTACACTATATTTTTAAAAAGAAAATTCACGATCTTATTTTATGGTTAATGTGGTGTGATAATGATGTCTTCTTTACAGCCCAAGACACCACAATAAAGTAATGGCACAATATAGAAACTTTTGTTGTTTATTTTTACTCTTTGTATTATCTTCATATACCAGTAAAAAATAAACTCTTTAATAAATAAATATATATAATAAATATATTCAAATTGAAAACGTATAAATAGGTCCATTCTTTTAAAAAATGTTCTGTCTTGATGTGGCATATTTCATAGTCCACATGTCACCCAAGTTTTTGTTGTTGTTTTACGTATAATGCCATAACTTGTAAAATTCTACAAGGTCCTCAGAATTTATGTAGTAACAATCTCGGCCAACAATGTCAATCCATTTCTTCAACATGAAGTATCTATTTTTAATGCAACTTTTAAAGTAAACATAATCCAGAGGCACCAGCAGCAAACTTGGTGGGGTTCCCATTATCCACAGTTTGACAGATTTTCAGCTTCAGTCTACTGGTAAGGACTTAGCCAATGTACCTAAGGAATTTAATCCACTTATAAAGAGTGATCTTGATCCACTTCAAGTCATTTTTTTTTCTTGTTTTCTTCTCAGTAGTCTTTCAAAATTCAGTCTCCCAGTAGAAAACAGATTCTGTAATATTCTGAATGTCTTCCCGGGTTATTATTTTATGATGGGAACTGTGATAAGAAAGGATGGTTATGGTTTGGTCTTTCCACAAAGATGCTATCACACTTCAAGTGTACATCAGTAGGTCCTTGTACAATTCTGGAACTCTTTCTGGATCCACTGGTCTAGGTAAGAAATGTGTAAATTTCTGATGTCTTTTGGACCTGGCACCATCTCTAGGAGTTCCATCTTTGTTAAGTGCCACAAAATACCTGCGGCCAGTGTCTCCGTGTTTATATATGTTGGATGAGTAGGTGTTATACCAGTTCTCTTCAAATTGCTCCCTAAAGATGCATTCAGAAGTCAGTTTCTCCTAAAAGAGAAAAGATAAGTACCATTTTAAAAAAACAGCTTTGAGATCATTTCCTTACAAAAGTCTCAAGTCTATATTTTTATTTCTTTGCCTATAACTATATCCTTGTCAAAGAAGGAAAAAGGTTAAATTGGTTCTGCTTTATTTTGTTTTAGTTCATATGTCATCTGTAATTCTTCCTTGCAGGCGACTTCACCTGGCAGCATAGCTCAAACAATTTTAAGTCAAATGTCAATTCCCAATTTTATTTTTAAATACTTAATAAATATTCTGAATTTTCCCATGCTCCACATTATCACCCTACCACAATCACCACCAGTAGGCCTGCAGTTTAACTTGTTCCATCGTTAGATGCCCAAGCTCTACATAGTAAGCCTGTACTAACACCTTAGAACATTTCAAGATCTTGCTAAGATGCAAATCCAAATTCAAGATCATCACTTGAAATCATATATCTTCCCTTTATGAATGTATTAATTGTTTGATGACACATTCCCCATGATTATCTTTTATCTGTATCTCTTACTATTAAAGTAAATGTAATAAAAGCCCAATGATTTCTTGTCTTTTCAAAATGGACTAGATGTTGTCCTAAGGAATAGACCACAGTTGCTCTTTTAATCCAACACATAACATGAAGATTATATGCATGTATTTTCCATTATAATTCTATTAATTCCATCATAATTCCACTATTATGATTATTACATACAACATTATTTCTCTTTGTTCTGAGCCGACAGAAAGTCTGGAAAGAACAAGTTTTACCCTTACAAAAGACAGAAAGACAGCTATTAGTCTACTTATGAAATATCATAACCAATATTTCTCAGTGTTTATTAAGATTCTAGTTAGATATTGTCATCTCAATTGAGATTTTAAGAAAAAGAAGAAGGTAACAGATTATGTTATCTGCTAAATCATAAAAAGTAAATTTTCTATGCAAATAGTTACGGAGACTTCGACTTTAAGAAAGAATTTCATATGAGAACATGAGTGGGAGACTGGCATGCATGTACACCTTACCAATTTTTTTAAAAAGTATATAAGCACTGTGAACAAATAAAACATTTTAACAGTGAAAGAGGAAAAATTTATATTGTGCTGCAGAGTTTTATATTGTCCTGTTACGGACAATATTGTCTAACTCTCGTATTGCTGTTGCTGCTTTGTTCAAAATAAAAAAAATTTAAACTGATGAAATATTAACCTGAAAGGTATATTTTACGCTCTATACTTAAACATTTATAGTAGATTCATAGACATGCACTCCTCAGTGGCAAGTTAAAAATTGCCCAATACAACTTGGAGTGAGCCCTTTGGCCACTGTAATTATCAAGACTGCAGGCATAGTGGAACTAGCATGGTTGCCATTTTCTGTTGTTGCTTGCAGTATCCTAAGACTTCATTCACTCATGTCCTACAAGAAAGGTCAGCAAGTAAGTGATACACATTTACTTATGGAAGATGATAATGGGTAGAGAAAATTGGCATTAAATAAATATAAAAGTGAAAGGATCTAACATGGCAAAGAAAAAAAATGCTCCCATTTTTCTCTATCTCTGATGGGAATGATCGAAATATGGAGGAAACTAGAAAGATTCAGGATAGTCGATAGGAAGAGCTGAGGGCAATAATAACTGGGCTATAAAAAATAAAACTGAGTTACTATACTATTGCCCCAACACATGGAAATTTAGCAGGATATAGAGTTCCAATTTCTACATAAATATATTTCATATACTTCTTACAGACATTATCGGTAGACATTTTAACTACAAAATGGATAGTCATTATTTCAAGCATGACAATAATAATTAAAAAATAATAATACGTACCGATCCATAGAGTTCTCCTTTGTCATTCATTCCAAGGTAAAGACCACTGTCCACACCTCTAATACTGACCAGTCCCACCGCCACGCTGATGAATTCCAGGATACCTGAATTTATAAATAAGGTTATAAAAACATAAATGATTTATAATTATTAATGAACCTATGACTCATGAAAATCTTCTAAATAGTAGCAGTAGTAGACCAATATTGCTAAACATAATGATGTACGTGGAAGCCATCTATAAACTGAAAAGTGCTGTGCAACTGTTTTATTATTATGATCCTCCCATTTTACAGATGAAAAAAAAAGACTAAAAAGGAAAAAATTGTTCATCATGGCATAACGTTATGGGTGTGAAACCTTAAACCAGACTGACCTGGGTTTCAATTCTAGTTTAGTAACTTACTGACTAGCTGTGTAGGCAAATTATTTGTCATCTTTGAATTTCAATTTCCTCATATGCAAATGGGTGAAATGCCTGCCTACAGGAGAGGGGTGAAGACTGACAGATTCAGGCATTCAACAAATGGAAGCTATTATGTCATAAATCAGTGTATAATAGAGGTGTTCTTCGTTCTTCTTGAATCTTTTAGTAGATTATAACCATTTTCTATTCATTGTTTTGTTTTTGTTTATAATGAATCAAGTTCAATCTTTTCCTAGCAGTAGCAGCATACCTTACATGGGTATAAAAGTGTTTTATGGTTTATAAAGGGCTTCTACATATGTTTTCTCATCTGATCCTAAAAAACAATCCCTTAAGATAGGTATGAAAGATACATTATTCCCATTTTACATAAAAAGAAACTGAAGCTTAGAAAGGCTAATTGATTTGCCTAAGGGACATAACATTTGTAAAGGATTTGTAATTGACGTTACATTTGTAATTGACAGAACTGATACTTGAATTTGCATTCAGAGCCCGATTCTAATGCTTCTATTTCAGGACAGTTTCTGAGGACAATACAGTATTTTCAAGACTCTAAAGATTAAACAATACGTTATGTTTCCTGGTACACGTGATTTTTAAAAATAAATTGTATAGTTCAGAGAAGTAAAAAGACTTTATAATTCATTAAATATGATAGCCGAATACCATGAGTTGTGCATGCAAGTAGATTTTGCTATCAATAACATTCTAGCACTATTTTCATTTATCAACAGGTAAAGTAGTATCAAAACCTTTCCACTTAATACACCGATACACCATAGTTTAAAAAACAAAAATAAAAAAACTTAACACCTTCCACTGCATTACCCTTTTTTTCTGCACACACTACACTTTGGACTAATGCCTTTGTTAGTCCTTCCCCTTAGACTCTACTGAAAAAGCATAGCTACACTTTCTATGCTTGGAACTGCCTCCCTCAATAGTTTTCTGCCTTCACCCCTTCACCCCATCTTAAGCTCTACAAACAGTACAAATGTGTACCATTTAGCCTGACTCTTGCTCTTAAGTCATTTCTTGATTTATTGTACAAGTTCCTGTTTGGACACGTGATACTCTTCAAGGCCAAGGGAAAGTACAGAATCTGACTATTTGCTGATACGGAGGGCTCTATTCTATCCCGAGCCTAATTCACTCTTTGGCAGAAACGTAGATTCTAAGCAAGACAAATGAGCTCTTTCAAACTCTTAGGAGATCATGTAGAACACTAGGGCTATCAAGAATCTTACAGCAACAATACACTACTAAATAGTCTCTAAGTGGCTTGAAAGAGCCAGTGTCTCTAATTGAGAGCCTAAGGCAGAGAGAAGATAAGATATAGCAAGAAGACCCAGACTCCATAGGATAGCCACCATAACAACAAATACGGAGGAGGAGAGTAAGAGAAAATCAAATTCATTGCCACACTCATTAGTGAAGGACTCGTTAGAAACAAAAATATAGGCCCAAACCATAGTTGGTAGAAAAAAAATATATTAATGTAATTTCATCCAGGATATAATTACAAACGTATAATTACTTTACATTGTATTAAATGTTACATTCAAATTAAAAAGTGCACTATGGCTGACATGCAACTTAATTCCCTTTAAAAGGTATCTGATTTACATTAAGATGTTCTTTCAAAGAACAGGAACTGATTAACTGATTAGAATGTAAAATAGAACACGTATTCAAGTACCATACAATATAGCTTTAATTTCCATATAAGCTAATTATATAACAAATCTCATAAAGTATTCATTTTTCTTGGAAAAACTAAATGCTAAACCACCTATACTTTAATTCTCATCTTAAGATAATGCTGTCATCTTGCCAAAAAAAAAAAAAATGTAGTTGTAGGAAGAACAAAAAAGATTGCATATGTTCTTAGAATAATTATATTCAATAGTTTCAACTTTATTAAACTACATCCAAAACCTAATACATAACCAGGCATAAATAATTTTGCAATAGCTCACAGGTCTGATGGGAAAAGAGTGATGTGTTTTTTTGTGTTCCTCTTAAAGATTTTAGTCACACTTTTTAATTCTGATCCTTTTTCTCCTGGAGGAAATAGTATACCACATAGTAATTTGTAATCATTTGATTCTTAAATGAGATTTGACAAGTCTTTCTTATTTATAATATGAGGTGGCAACTAAGCTAATTCCCTTACAAAGGGTAGACATGAAAAACTTTCCTTAAGAGGTAATCACAGATTTTAGATAGATTTTCTAATGCCCAGTGTCCCATAAAAAGACTTGGAGGTACTTTGTCTTTCTGGTATCATTTTCAAAGCCAGCCTTTTTGAAAATCATAATAAACAGGTGAGTCAACCCACAATGCAACCACATCAGACAAATCTATGGAGAATAGGGGAGAATAAAGGAAAAGCCTTTAAAGAAATACGTTTGATCTCAGCCTAATTTTTTTTTTAAAGTAATGATTCCATGTTTACGTATTAGGTAAGGTCTTCCTACTGTATTACTGTGCAGAAAAACTCGATTATAAATACAGAGATAACTCAGATAGGAAATTATTTTGACCTCACAGGGACCTTTCTATTTATAGTCTATTGATGTGGTTTTGAAATTTAAAAATACAGTATTCTGAGTGTTTATTTGATCATGGCCAAATTAGTATAAAATTATGAAAAATGTCATTTACTTTAACATCTCAGATAGCCATTCTTGAGTGTTTTCAAAATTCTTACTTTGATGACACAGATAAGAGATTAAAAGAAAAATAACAAAATAATTTAATAACTAGTAAAAGAAGCACTAGCAAAAGAAGGCAAACATAGAAGTATTAATGTTATATAGGTTAAATATAAACTTTCTTTTCACCTACTACACTCTCTTGTAGTAAGTTATGATGTCTAAGCTATTGAAGGCCACTAGGATGCACTATAATATATTGTAAGGTGGCTGTTCACTCTACTAGGTCACCAGACTAATCTGGGTTATCTTCCTTTTGTGTGACAGTGAATATTTTGTTCCCAAATATAGCCTCCCAACATACAATGACTTACACCAGCACAAAACCAGTCTAAGTCATATTTTTCCAACTACTAAATAATTATTCAAAATTTTAGAAAAAAACATGCTAACAAGATGGTCATTCTAATATACAACATCCATTCTTAAGGAAATGGATTTAAATACCATTAATGAATGTTATCAAGTTAACAAATATTTACTAATCTCTTGCCATGGGGTCGGTCTTATAAACAGACACAAAGAAGCAGCAGCATTTGGGGGGGGGGGTTCTTTTTTTTTTTTTTTTTTCAGTCTTTGGGAGATTACAGTTGAATTACAAGTGTCTTAAAAGCAAAATTTCCAGAACTACACTGTGTATTGCAGGGAATCTAAGCTTAACTTCTACCTGCTCTACCTATAAGTATTATCACATTTGTGTCCATTTCTAAATCCTTCTGGTAGTTAGACTATTTTTCTGTAATGACTGGAGTGCAGTCATCCTTGACAGCAGAGAACTGAGCCACCTGGTGTCACAAAGTCCTTTAGAATCAGAATCTCAAGCCTCCTCAATTTAAAAACCACTTTCCAAAAGTGACCCCAGGTTGGCCACTAGGTCATGACACTCTTGACTGATAGTCAGTGGGAATTCGGAAGAGATCAGTGGAAGCTGCAAACACATGGGCTTTAAGAAGTTAATTTTCTAAGCCTTTAAGTGCTACCAAATGACCACCACATGCTTATTTCTACATCCAGAGTTACAAATGCCCCTGGAACTGAGATTTACACATCTCCAAAGTTTTAATGAGTCGTACAAGTCAAAAAAGGAATAAGAGTATAAGGAGAACAGGGGGACAAGGACAAGATAAGAGAGGGCTATTCAGAGATGGGGTTCTCGAAGAATTCCACAGTGCTAAGGAAGGGAAAGCAAAACTAACACTGTTGTCTTTTCTCACTGTGGCTCACAAATAACTGGTATTTTCTGAAAAAATATAATGAATCTCTCCAATGATGTCAAAAGTTGGATGATCAAAATCCTTTGCGATTGCCAGCAGGTTAACTCTAATATAATGAAAACTTCAGCTGTGGGAGAAAGTCCTTGGACTTTCTTGGACTGTTAGAACCAGAAAGCACCTTAGAGCGATGACCTCATTTAACCTCATCATTGTACAGACAAGAAAATTAAATCTCAGACTGATGAGGGCGCTTGCTAGTTACACAGCTAGTTAAGGAGTACTTAACAGTAAAGACCTTCCCAATCTAGTGTCTATGGCAAGCACTGTCTTAACAGTCATGTGCTTTTTTCTTTCTTTTAACCCCTTCTCCTCCCAGGCACTGCTGGAGGTATTCTGAAACGTCCCTCTGTGTTCCCACCCATATCTTCTTTCGCTTTCTCATTTCCTCTTACCTAAGGTCAATACCAAGATCCTTGCTTTCAGGTTTCACAATTTCTAAAGAGGATCTGAGCCTGCTCAGTAGCCCGGCAGACTTTTTTTTTCCCTTTTTTTTTTTTTTCTCACCCAGGTAGCACTTAGGAGCTCAGAAAATTGCAGCCAGTTGAGCCCAACGGTAGCGACGGTGCCCACGGAAAGTTAATGTTACCTCTTCAGGTGAACATTTACAGTTCTCCAGGTAGACACATAAATGCCAGCATCCTATGCAAGAGCGACCCCCCTGAGTAGTAGCCACGGATGGATAATCAACTGCATAACTGTGGGGCATGTTTAAAGCAGTGCAATGCTTTCTGTTGTTAACTTTTGTAAAGTGGACGGTACTGGGGAAAATGGGAAAGGAATCAGGAGAAAATAACATACGGATTTTTTTTTGTTTTTAATGCCTGCACGGTAAGGAGTGCGAGAACTGTGATTCCCAGTCCAGGCCTTGGTGTCCCCGGCAGTAGACAGGGCAGGGCCAGGCGGCAATGCAGCAAAGAGGGTCGAGAGCGCCCACCCTTTCTCCTCCCGCCCCCAGCGTCTGGCGCTGCAGGCCTGCGAGAGGCGACAAGCGAGCAGGAGACGTCCTCCCTGTCCCTGCGCTGGC
>NW_012154062.1:101524-117911 GCF_000956105.1 Propithecus coquereli
AGATTAAACAATACGTTATGTTTCCTGGTACACGTGATTTTTAAAAATAAATTGTAATAGTTCAGAGAAGTAAAAAGACTTTATAATTCATTAAATATGATAGCCGAATACCATGAGTTGTGCATGCAAGTAGATTTTGCTATCAATAACATTCTAGCACTATTTTCATTTATCAACAGGTAAAGTAGTATCAAAACCTTTCCACTTAATACACCGATACACCATAGTTTAAAAAACAAAAATAAAAAAACTTAACACCTTCCACTGCATTACCCTTTTTTTCTGCACACACTACACTTTGGACTAATGCCTTTGTTAGTCCTTCCCCTTAGACTCTACTGAAAAAGCATAGCTACACTTTCTATGCTTGGAACTGCCTCCCTCAATAGTTTTCTGCCTTCACCCCTTCACCCCATCTTAAGCTCTACAAACAGTACAAATGTGTACCATTTAGCCTGACTCTTGCTCTTAAGTCATTTCTTGATTTATTGTACAAGTTCCTGTTTGGACACGTGATACTCTTCAAGGCCAAGGGAAAGTACAGAATCTGACTATTTGCTGATACGGAGGGCTCTATTCTATCCCGAGCCTAATTCACTCTTTGGCAGAAACGTAGATTCTAAGCAAGACAAATGAGCTCTTTCAAACTCTTAGGAGATCATGTAGAACACTAGGGCTATCAAGAATCTTACAGCAACAATACACTACTAAATAGTCTCTAAGTGGCTTGAAAGAGCCAGTGTCTCTAATTGAGAGCCTAAGGCAGAGAGAAGATAAGATATAGCAAGAAGACCCAGACTCCATAGGATAGCCACCATAACAACAAATACGGAGGAGGAGAGTAAGAGAAAATCAAATTCATTGCCACACTCATTAGTGAAGGACTCGTTAGAAACAAAAATATAGGCCCAAACCATAGTTGGTAGAAAAAAAATATATTAATGTAATTTCATCCAGGATATAATTACAAACGTATAATTACTTTACATTGTATTAAATGTTACATTCAAATTAAAAAGTGCACTATGGCTGACATGCAACTTAATTCCCTTTAAAAGGTATCTGATTTACATTAAGATGTTCTTTCAAAGAACAGGAACTGATTAACTGATTAGAATGTAAAATAGAACACGTATTCAAGTACCATACAATATAGCTTTAATTTCCATATAAGCTAATTATATAACAAATCTCATAAAGTATTCATTTTTCTTGGAAAAACTAAATGCTAAACCACCTATACTTTAATTCTCATCTTAAGATAATGCTGTCATCTTGCCAAAAAAAAAAAAAATGTAGTTGTAGGAAGAACAAAAAAGATTGCATATGTTCTTAGAATAATTATATTCAATAGTTTCAACTTTATTAAACTACATCCAAAACCTAATACATAACCAGGCATAAATAATTTTGCAATAGCTCACAGGTCTGATGGGAAAAGAGTGATGTGTTTTTTTGTGTTCCTCTTAAAGATTTTAGTCACACTTTTTAATTCTGATCCTTTTTCTCCTGGAGGAAATAGTATACCACATAGTAATTTGTAATCATTTGATTCTTAAATGAGATTTGACAAGTCTTTCTTATTTATAATATGAGGTGGCAACTAAGCTAATTCCCTTACAAAGGGTAGACATGAAAAACTTTCCTTAAGAGGTAATCACAGATTTTAGATAGATTTTCTAATGCCCAGTGTCCCATAAAAAGACTTGGAGGTACTTTGTCTTTCTGGTATCATTTTCAAAGCCAGCCTTTTTGAAAATCATAATAAACAGGTGAGTCAACCCACAATGCAACCACATCAGACAAATCTATGGAGAATAGGGGAGAATAAAGGAAAAGCCTTTAAAGAAATACGTTTGATCTCAGCCTAATTTTTTTTTTAAAGTAATGATTCCATGTTTACGTATTAGGTAAGGTCTTCCTACTGTATTACTGTGCAGAAAAACTCGATTATAAATACAGAGATAACTCAGATAGGAAATTATTTTGACCTCACAGGGACCTTTCTATTTATAGTCTATTGATGTGGTTTTGAAATTTAAAAATACAGTATTCTGAGTGTTTATTTGATCATGGCCAAATTAGTATAAAATTATGAAAAATGTCATTTACTTTAACATCTCAGATAGCCATTCTTGAGTGTTTTCAAAATTCTTACTTTGATGACACAGATAAGAGATTAAAAGAAAAATAACAAAATAATTTAATAACTAGTAAAAGAAGCACTAGCAAAAGAAGGCAAACATAGAAGTATTAATGTTATATAGGTTAAATATAAACTTTCTTTTCACCTACTACACTCTCTTGTAGTAAGTTATGATGTCTAAGCTATTGAAGGCCACTAGGATGCACTATAATATATTGTAAGGTGGCTGTTCACTCTACTAGGTCACCAGACTAATCTGGGTTATCTTCCTTTTGTGTGACAGTGAATATTTTGTTCCCAAATATAGCCTCCCAACATACAATGACTTACACCAGCACAAAACCAGTCTAAGTCATATTTTTCCAACTACTAAATAATTATTCAAAATTTTAGAAAAAAACATGCTAACAAGATGGTCATTCTAATATACAACATCCATTCTTAAGGAAATGGATTTAAATACCATTAATGAATGTTATCAAGTTAACAAATATTTACTAATCTCTTGCCATGGGGTCGGTCTTATAAACAGACACAAAGAAGCAGCAGCATTTGGGGGGGGGGGTTCTTTTTTTTTTTTTTTTTTCAGTCTTTGGGAGATTACAGTTGAATTACAAGTGTCTTAAAAGCAAAATTTCCAGAACTACACTGTGTATTGCAGGGAATCTAAGCTTAACTTCTACCTGCTCTACCTATAAGTATTATCACATTTGTGTCCATTTCTAAATCCTTCTGGTAGTTAGACTATTTTTCTGTAATGACTGGAGTGCAGTCATCCTTGACAGCAGAGAACTGAGCCACCTGGTGTCACAAAGTCCTTTAGAATCAGAATCTCAAGCCTCCTCAATTTAAAAACCACTTTCCAAAAGTGACCCCAGGTTGGCCACTAGGTCATGACACTCTTGACTGATAGTCAGTGGGAATTCGGAAGAGATCAGTGGAAGCTGCAAACACATGGGCTTTAAGAAGTTAATTTTCTAAGCCTTTAAGTGCTACCAAATGACCACCACATGCTTATTTCTACATCCAGAGTTACAAATGCCCCTGGAACTGAGATTTACACATCTCCAAAGTTTTAATGAGTCGTACAAGTCAAAAAAGGAATAAGAGTATAAGGAGAACAGGGGGACAAGGACAAGATAAGAGAGGGCTATTCAGAGATGGGGTTCTCGAAGAATTCCACAGTGCTAAGGAAGGGAAAGCAAAACTAACACTGTTGTCTTTTCTCACTGTGGCTCACAAATAACTGGTATTTTCTGAAAAAATATAATGAATCTCTCCAATGATGTCAAAAGTTGGATGATCAAAATCCTTTGCGATTGCCAGCAGGTTAACTCTAATATAATGAAAACTTCAGCTGTGGGAGAAAGTTCTTGGACTTTCTTGGACTGTTAGAACCAGAAAGCACCTTAGAGCGATGACCTCATTTAACCTCATCATTGTACAGACAAGAAAATTAAATCTCAGACTGATGAGGGCGCTTGCTAGTTACACAGCTAGTTAAGGAGTACTTAACAGTAAAGACCTTCCCAATCTAGTGTCTATGGCAAGCACTGTCTTAACAGTCATGTGCTTTTTTCTTTCTTTTAACCCCTTCTCCTCCCAGGCACTGCTGGAGGTATTCTGAAACGTCCCTCTGTGTTCCCACCCATATCTTCTTTCGCTTTCTCATTTCCTCTTACCTAAGGTCAATACCAAGATCCTTGCTTTCAGGTTTCACAATTTCTAAAGAGGATCTGAGCCTGCTCAGTAGCCCGGCAGACTTTTTTTTTCCCTTTTTTTTTTTTTTCTCACCCAGGTAGCACTTAGGAGCTCAGAAAATTGCAGCCAGTTGAGCCCAACGGTAGCGACGGTGCCCACGGAAAGTTAATGTTACCTCTTCAGGTGAACATTTACAGTTCTCCAGGTAGACACATAAATGCCAGCATCCTATGCAAGAGCGACCCCCCTGAGTAGTAGCCACGGATGGATAATCAACTGCATAACTGTGGGGCATGTTTAAAGCAGTGCAATGTTTTCTGTTGTTAACTTTTGTAAAGTGGACGGTACTGGGGAAAATGGGAAAGGAATCAGGAGAAAATAACATACGGATTTTTTTTTGTTTTTAATGCCTGCACGGTAAGGAGTGCGAGAACTGTGATTCCCAGTCCAGGCCTTGGTGTCCCCGGCAGTAGACAGGGCAGGGCCAGGCGGCAATGCAGCAAAGAGGGTCGAGAGCGCCCACCCTTTCTCCTCCCGCCCCCAGCGTCTGGCGCTGCAGGCCTGCGAGAGGCGACAAGCGAGCAGGAGACGTCCTCCCTGTCCCTGCGCTGGCCCGCCCTGCGGCCCCAGCCTGCGACTCGCACCGGACGGGGGCAGGGGCGCCCCGGGCAGGCGAGGCAGGCGGGAGGCGCACGCGGAGGGGAAGAGGCGCCGAGCTGCGGGGGTGGGCGGGGGTGCGGGTACGTACCGAAGAGGCTGTGGTCCTGCCGGGTGCCCTGCACGCTGCCGTCGGGCAGGATCTGCAGGTGGAAGCCGGTGCGGCAGTAGAGCTGCCGGCGGCGCAGGATGCCGTGCAGGTGCGCCAGCTCCGCAGCCCCCGGCCCGCCGCGGGCGCCCCGCTCCGCCGCGCCCCTGCGCTCGCCCAGCAGAGGCGGCCGCTCCCCCGCGGGCGGCAACAGGAAGTGCGAGCCCACCTGCTGGCCCAAGCCCTCCAGGCCGCCCAGGAAGCCCCCGACTTCGGCCAAGGGAGCCATGGAGGGGCCGGAGGGAGAGGCGGAGGATCCGGAAAACAAAGGACCCCCAATAAAAAAGTGTGGCGGGGGTAGGGAGGTGGGTGCAGAAAAATTACAGCAAAACAAGCGCAAGAAGTTAAGGCCCGGTGACTCCTGTGAGGTCGCTGCAGGGGCTTGGCACTGAAATGGCAGGAGAGCTCTCAATGTCTTGGAGGAGCTTCTCTCCTCGGGTAGGTGGGAGCCGGCTGCCGGCTTCCAGAAGCATCTGCAGCTGCCGCTGCCGATACCGGGGCTGGGGCTGGGGGCTGGGGCTCCGACTCCGCAAACTGATCGGATCTGAGTCCCGTGTACATACACACCGAGTATATATGCGGGTCCTCTTGACATATGCTAATCGAGTCCTTTCATGCGCGCTGGGGAGGTTCTGTTTGAAATCTTAAACCGGCCTCCTCTCAACACGTCTTTTGCTCTTCGGAAGTGACCGAAAGGGGCCCTTGACGGGTCTCTATCCACGCCCTCGCAAAATTCATTCCCGCACTTGGCCGAACCCAGCCAGCAACTTCGGGGAGGCGCAGTCGAGGCCCCTCTTTGGGGATGTCTTTGGGACAACGGTGATGCGCTGCTCGGCTGCTGCCGTGCGACCGCCTTTGATGTGAGCTCCTTTGCAGTGAGAGATCGCCGCCCAAAGGAGCCCAGCTTGGCAGGTATATAGGAGAAGAGGAAGGGAGGAGGGTGGGAAGGGGGGTGAAGAGAGAGAAAAGGAGGGAATGGGTAGGAGAAGGAAGAGGAGAGAAGAGGAGAATTGGATCCTTGGGAGCTGCTGGGAGCCTGCAGTGGACAGGTGCAAAGGAAGGTAAGAGAGGGAGAAGGAAAAAGGGCGTTACCTGAGGCTTAGACCTGCCCAGACACACATGAAAGGAAAATCAAAGCTTTGACAGTTTAACTCACTAATTTTAAAACACTAATAAAATGTACAAGCATTACTCTTTTCTTTTATCATTTAGATGGGGGATTTTCTTTACATAATCACGGTTAGGTTAGGAACACCCTCCCCCCCCTTCCCAAGTTCTCTTTAATGTTTATTTTTACTGAGCACATGATATAACCAAGATTACCACACATATACATATATGTGTGTATATATATATGAAAGTTTTAAATCGTGTGCTAAGGGCATGAACTTTTAATTAGCATAATATGATAATATAATCATGAATCAAGGGATATAGGGAAAATCCAAATAAACTGAAAAGAAATGGTTTACATTCTTATATTTTGCCATGAATAGAAAATGAATATCTGGAATAATGTCATAAATACTGAATGGCCTCCCAGTCCCTTATACAATCTAAGAGTAGGTCCCTGTTCTTCTTAGTCGCATTTTCTCAAAGGCTAGATTTTTTTTGTTCACGCTTTGATTATAAAACCTAAAAACAACTGAATGGAAATAATGTTGATGTGTTTTGAGACTTCAGAAGATTACTGGTAAAATTTAAGAGTACATATGTGTAAAGTAAAAAGCCATTTAAGTGAAGGAGTGAGATACATGTCCATTGAAACACTGAAACTTTAGTGCTGTACCACTAGTTAAATTCAAGATCTTCCCATTAAAATTTTTCAGTGGCAGAAGAGTTGAGAATTATTTGGCAAATTTATGCTTCCCCTGAGCAAAAAAGTTTTAGGTAATCACTGAAGATTAGTTTTTCTGTCTTGTTTCATGATCTGTTCAGCAAAAGCCTAAACCTGGGAGCTCAGTTGGATTTGACTGGTTTATTTCATTTGCTCTGAAGGATTTTTTTCTAATTAATTGGCAGGTGCTTTAAAGTCGGTATAGTTACACCTTTTCATCACTATGGGCCTAAGTAATAACCCTTGTGCATCCAAGTTATGAAAGAATCCTTAAAGCAAGCGATTTACTGTTGATAGATATGAAATAAAACAAAAACACTGGCTAAAAACAATAAACAGATAAATCACTTTAGAAATGTATATTGCTAAGTCTGTTTTAAAGGTTGTACTAGGTAAATGTTATATTATTTCACCTTTCAAATAACAGCAGTCTGTCTTGTGGTAGGACCCCCAAATCCACCATAATCAAGATTTCAAAGCACATCTGTGTAAACATTATCACATCAGTGTAAAACATCAACCAATGAGCTTTTACTTTGAACCAAATCTTCTTAATTGCAGTGTTAAATCAAAGAAAGTTAGATCAAAGTTGTGTGAATCTCATAGCGGGATAACTAAAGTAGCCAGTACATACATTGATCACTTTTAAAGAGGAGGTACTTAAAGGTTTTAAACTTAGATCGGTGCCTTTTAATGAGGTTTGTTTCAAGGTTTAATTTCTGTGCAACATATAATGCTGTTAATTATTCCACAATGGATATATATTATCATCACCTGCTCCTAGAGGTACTAGTTCAGTCTATGAAATATTTTTCCACATGAACACTTTCTGCTGTGTGATCTATAGCTCTTAGACTGCTTAAATCTCTTGTATATGTGTGTGTATATGTAATTTAATAATAGAACTACCTTCTCTTTGAACACCTTAGCATTTGCATGTACATTATCTAATTTAGTCACCACAATAACCCTATAAGACAGTTACGTCCTGCTTTATAGAGAGAAAAAAAGAATAGTCCTGGATTCCAGTTCAGGATTTAGCCCAGAGTCCAACATCCCAGGGCAATTTTCTTAAACTTTCTAAATGCCTCTATTTCTTCTTTTGCAAAATAAGGACAATGTAACTCCAGCTTAGTTCACTATGCCTAGGGTTGCTATGAGACTTATATGTGAAAATGTATAGGAAAATGATTTTAAAACTATTAAGTTTTATAACCCGCTAGACAACTTCAGTTGTGAAAATTTTTGCTTTATAATTTAGCAAATATAATTTGTTTGAATACAAAAAAAAAATTTCTTTTCCCCCAAACCAAACCTTTAATGTGTAAGTTTTGAATGGTGCTTAATGCCATTTTATAAAGGACCAGAATAGCAACAAAAAGATAAGGATTTCTTTTGTTTGCACTGGTCATGTGACAGGAAAAGATAACACTAAAGATTTTTTTTTGCACATGCTGTGATGATATCATGGGAAGTTAAATAATTTTGAAGAGTGTTTTACAAGAGTGCATTATTCAACTTTTAAGTATACATTGCAATCTAATCAACTTTACCTATACTTCCTAGAGACCACACTCGCCTTGCTGTTATACAAATACATGGTACAACTTCTACTTCCACAAAATGTAGTTACAGTTTTCCAGACCATATAGTGCCTGTATAGCTTTTTAAGTCAGCATATTGTCATGAGTCTCTGTTTTAACACATGA
This sequence comes from Propithecus coquereli, assembly GCF_000956105.1. Lineage (NCBI taxonomy): Eukaryota > Metazoa > Chordata > Mammalia > Primates > Indriidae > Propithecus > Propithecus coquereli. The sequence goes on from NW_012154062.1 coordinate 109,723, forward strand.
GAAAGGAGTTAATACCTTTTGTACTGCCTCTACATGTGTTTAACCAGAGAAAAAGAAATAGAGCTGATTTAAAAGTCATGACCTACACCCCAAATAAAAGTATATTTGCACGACATTATGCATTACTTATAATTATAAAATGGCAACAACATAAATTTCCATGCATAGAAAACTGAATAAATTATGGTACATTCATGCAATGGAACATTATATAGCTGGAAAAGAAGACTAAGAAAGATCTCTACGAACTGATACGGCCTATTTCCAGGATACATTGTTAAGTGAAAATAAATAAGTATAAAAGAGTATATAGGGTATGCTACCTTTTCTGTATAAAAGAAAGAAAATGAGAAACACCTACATGTATATGCTTATTTTTTCAAAAAATAAACACAGGATTGACAAACCCAGAACCAATGAACTTGGTGACCTGGCGAGCTGGTTGCCAGGGTATGGAGGTGAATGGAATGGAAGGGAGGTAGGAGTGACACTTCTCAGAGAACTTTATAAGAGTTTTGACTTTTGGAGAAATGTTAATATTTTATATTTTTTATAAAAAGTAAAATAAAATAGGATTGGGGAAATAGAATAAAATCAGGAACAAATGAACTTAACTGTATTCAAGTGAATAGTATAACCATACGGAAGATACTATAATAGTATGTTTTAAAAAGAAACCCAAGTAACTCTCACACACAGTTCTTTGATGATATAATCTAGGTCCAGAGACCAAAAAATAAATAAATAAAATAAAGAAATATTGAACTTCAGTGAGGATTGTTTTCCTCAGTGGTAAGGGTTAGAGTAGTGTGACGTAGGATTGAGCACATAAGTAAATATATTGAGGATAATGATAGGAATTTTATTATGAAAGAATAAAGTTCAAATATGACAAGAGGGAAGACTAGAATGAATCCTGTAGTGTTGAATTGGAATTGCAGTTATCAGTATTAACACATGGTGCTTGTGTGTGTGTTGGGGGAAGGGTCTGTCCCCTAAAAGGGCCTAGAAGCAAACACACCCCAGGGCAATGATTATACCTAGTATCTAGGTGTTGGCTTCTCCATTCCATCTCCTACCAAAATGACCCAGGCAACCTTGTAGAAATGTCTGGTTCTAGGAGTAGGGCATTTTTTTGTGCCAGAAGAAAATATTCAAAAAATGATGAGGACATAAGCCAAGGGACATAAGCCAAATCTGGGACAATTTGAGCATCAAAATAAATAATGATAGGAACAAGATATTTATGAAGTAAAATAACAAACTTTGAGTACAACTGTTTAAATAGACAAACAAATAAATAAGGGAGAAGGGAAAACGTTTCCTTATGGTAGAATACTAACTACTAAATATTGAAATAATGATGGAATTAGAAAGTGACCATTTTGCATCCACCATAGGATCGTTGTTGGTCCAGACAAAATCAGCAAGGCATGCTAAAACTAGCCGGTAACAGTTTGGTAAAGAAGAGTCTTGATTATGAAGAGAAAATGATAATTTTGTAGCGGATTAATCTGGTGAATACAGTACAATCTTAACCACAAAATAAGAGTAAACAACAATAATGAGACAAACCAACACCTTGTGCCTCTTGAAACCCTAGGAAGGACACAGTGTCACTTATGTGTTCTTCCTATCAAAAATGCATAACCTGGGCCAGATGCAGTGGCTCATGTCTGTAATCCTAGTGCTTTGGGAGGCCAAGGCGGAAAGATAGCTTGAGCCCGGGATTTCGAGGCCAAAGGGGGAAGACGGCTAGAGCCCAGCAGTTTGAGGCCAGCCTGGGTGACATAGTGAGACCCAACCTCTACAAAAAATTTAAAAATTAGCTGGATGTGGTGGTGCACACCTGTAGTCCTAGCTACTTGGGAAGCTAAGGCAGGAGGATTGATTGAGCCCAGAAGTTCAAGGTTGCAGTGAGCTATGATCAGGCCATGGCACACCAGCCTGGATGACAGAGAAAGACCCTGTCTCTAAAATAAAAAAACAAACAAACAAACAAAATGCATAACCTGAATGTAATCATGAAGAAACATCAGATAAACCCCAGTTGAGGAACATTCTGCAACAGGCGTGTGCTCTTCCAAAACATCGAAATCAAGAAAGAAAAAGAAAGATTGAGGAACTGTTCCAGATTAAAGGCAACAAAAGAGACATGAAAACTAGATGTGATGGATGATCTTGGTATGGAGCCTGAATCATTGAAAAACAAAACCATAGGGACATTAGGGAAACAACTGGCAAAATGTGAATATGGACTGTGAATTAGATAATAGTATGATAGCTTTGTTAAATTTCCTAATTTTGACGATTGAACTTCGGTTATACGAGGAAAAGTCTTAGGAAATGCAAAATAAAACTTCATGGATAAAGAGACATGATGTCTGCAAAATTATTCTTAAATGGTTCAGAGAAAATGGACATACACCTACACACAGAAAGAGAGAGACAGAGAAACAGAACAGATGATTGAGATGATGGGGTGAAATGTTAACAATTGAATGTAAAGGGTATATAGAGTTCTTTGTACTATACTTATAAATATGAAATTATAACAAAACAAGAGTTTATGTGAATTTTTATATCAAGTCACAGCTTAGATATTACATGCACTTTAATATAGGAGAGAAAATCTAAATTCAGTAGCCATTACATAAGGTAATTGAGATAAATGAGAGTTTCTGAATTTGAACTACTTGCATAGAAGGGTCCCAGTCTGTACAAAATCCCTCACCTCGACCAGACAGGTTGGCTATTTTTTATGGACAGTATTGAGCACACGTGAAAAAAAGAGGAATATTAATTGACCATGAAGTGATGTAATTTGGGGAATCACATTCAGGCACAATGAAAATTTGGCAAAAACATCTTGGTTATTACTTGCTTATCTCAGGAATGGAAATTTCTATAATCCAGCCCCACTCCATACTTTATCCAGCACAAAGAGCAACAAAAGTTTATATATATAAAATTTATAACATATAATTTGATTTTTACCTTGTATTTTTTTTTTTCTTTCCTGACTCACCTTGTTAGATATAGGCAGGATGTTGACACTCGATAGTTATGAGACTTTGGGAAAGTTACTCTGCTTCCTTGGAGCTCAGTTTTTTTCCTCTATAAAATGCAAATAATAAAGTGTAGTCTATCCAACTTGCAAAAGTGTTACAGGAATTACATGAATAAATGCGTATGAAAATTCATTAGTGCTACAACATCTAATTGATGATTTTAATGAAGATATCATTACCAATTTTCCATGGCTTTTAGGCCACTTAAAATCCCATGTTCTGCTCCATGGAAGCAAAAAGCTAAAGATGGTTTTTGGGATTTACAGCATTATAAAAATTAACAAGGCTCTTTAGGTGTAGCACAGAGAAATAATTTTTATGCTTGCTGCCAGAAAAAGCTTTATTAATAGTATTTTGAGATGGGTCTGGAGGAATTAAATATACTTCTATAATAAACAAGTTCTTTTGGAAGTAATCTATTTTATAGTACATAGCTAAATACACATCATTTATTAGTGTTTCATATGATCTTCTGTCATTATCATTTGAATATATCATAAAATTATACTGTGTAAGTATTTTATATTCTTCATTTCATGGAAGGAACTTGCCACATCACCTTAACCAAACACTTTTATTTTACAGATGAGGAAGATGGCTTTCACATTAATCTCACCTACTTAATGGGAAAACCATAATTTAAATTAAAATATTTCACACCCAGTTCCAATGTTGTTCTCACCAAATCATGCCGCAAACACCCAAATAGTAATAAAAGTTGATTCTCTAGAGCAACCAAAGTATACCTAAAAAAAAAAAATATGGTTCAACTTGACATCGCTGCTCATACACATTACTTTATCTCGTTGCTCCCAGAATCAGCAATTGAACAATGGATTAAGAAAAATAATTATAGCTGGCATTTCTTTAATTCCTTTATTACCTCCTTATTATGAATGCATCCATAGATGCCACTAAGCCTCTTTGTTTTTAATTTTTCCATTTTCAAAGTAAATAAACTATTTTAAATTAAATATACTTTATCCTTCTCAAGGATAATGCCACATAAACATAAATGGAGTATTTTTATTATAATAATTTCAAAATTAAATCATCAATGTTCACATAAATTGCACTTTCCAAGGACATAGAATTGCCATCAGAATTTAGATTTTTTTAAGTGATACTCTTCCAAGTGAATCTATTCATAAAACTTAGGAAGTCAGTAGATTTAAACAATTAATGAATTTATTAATTGTCTCAGAATTAGCTGGAAATAAAAAACACTATTACAGGAATGGAGATACAAATGTTTAGTCTATGGCGACATCAATAATATAAATAAATTACATCCACTTTAAAAGTCAAAAAATGAGATCGTGATTATTAAACCTTGAAATTTCATATCTTTCAAGAAAAGTAAAGTGATGAGAGTAACTAAAGCTTTATACACCCATTTCTGTCTCCTAATTAGAGGCCTGAGATAACTAGTCCTGTTTATATGGAACTGGAGTCTAGCCCCAGGTAAAAATTGCTCAGTAGGAGTTCATCCAAATCAGAGATGGAGGAGTAGGAATGAGCCTTCAACCCTACAGGGAGGAGAATTGGGAGAAGAGGACTGGAGAGAGGACTAAAAGGGCATTTCTTAAATTTTGGCACACAATTTAGGAAGACATAAATAGCTTTCTATAATGGCCACTCCGGAGTAAGCAGCATTAGCACAGGGGCTGAGTAATACGTCTGCATGGTGAGGTATGATTGGGGCTAATATCAGCTGAATAAGTGATATGTTGCCAGTTACCTCCTGAAGACAAGTTAGAGAAGATAAGACAAAACCAATTACTTTACTGAATGTTAAGAATACAGTTCATAACAGTATGCTTATTCAAATATTTCACTTTTACAAGGAGTCTAGTTTGAATGATACCCTAAGGAAAAACACATACTCATTAGGGTAATCCTCATATTAGAATGTAATCTCCACGTGGGCAGGGATCTTTGTCTGCTTTGATCAATAACGTATATCAAGCACCTACAACAGTGTCTCTGGCGTATTTTACATACCTGCTAAATATCTATTGATTGCTAGATATGCTCCTTACGACTTTTTCCGAAATCTGAAGTATTTGCTTTGATTTCTTGAATTCATTTTTATATTTCCCCAACTAAGAATGGTTCTAAGTCATAGAATGTATATTCAAAGATGTAAAATTTGACTATTAGAAAACAAATGTATACCACGAAAAATATACTTTATCTTAAAAAATAATAACCCCTGGGCATAAAGTCATGCACTGAAAGACAGGGCAATCTGCCACAGTGGGAGAATGGCCGCCGGCCTCTCATGGGGTCAGCCACTAGAGGACGATGTGGTCACATACGCTGCCAGACCCTTGATAAGGCCAAGAGGGACCTTAATAGACAGGACGAATGCTGCCAACTTTCACTTCTCCAGCTTCTAGTCACACTGTTGGTAAATTCCTCATGCCAGACTCACTTCCAAAAATGAAAAAAAAAAAACAGCACGATGAGTAGATCATTGGCGAAGATAAAAATCACCGAAAAATTGTGAAAACGTCCATAATCTTGATGAGGAACAAAATGCAGCTCAGCAGATACTGTGCAGCTGTCAGGACACCGTGAAAGTGCTGACGCTGGAAATACCTGACTCAAGCCATTCCTGCGAACAAGGCTATAAGTTTCTGGCTGGCAATGAAATTGTGAGATGAGTTCAAGGACGAGGAGCTGAGTCAAGTAAACGAAATGGCCAGGAACTGGATTCAGGGTAGTTTGCTGTCATACAAAACAAATAAAAAGAGAAGCTCTTCAGTGAGAACTGAATCACCCATAAAACTGCATTTACCGGACCTACAACAAAAAGGCACAAGCACATCAGCAAATAACCTCTATGTGGATTTTCAAAAAATAAGAGATGAAGGATTCAGATGGCAGCCTTTTAGGACTGACTTCAGTAAACTCAGATCAACTATTATTTCCTCAAAGTTACCAACATAATAAATTATAAATATTTCTAATGAGCCATTACAATAGAAATCTATTTTCAGGGCAATCTTATATTGGCTTAGACTAGATTATCTCTATGGTTCCCATCAGGCTAACATTTTGTGATTCTCTACACAAATTTCAAGATAAAAATCTAATAGGGAAATAAAATTCAGTCACTTTGCTTTGTGGACTAATTTTCACAAGTGTAGCTCTTCAAATTAAATTACTTAAATTCTCCTCCCCTTATAATCAGAGATTTGAAGAAGATAGGAAGGTTCTAATTATGGAACAAATATGTAGATAAAATATCTTTATGTATACATGAGCTTCCAACTTCTGAAGTTCTCTTAAATGTAACACTTATTTCTGTAGATCTATCTGCAAGTTCCTACTCACTATTATATAAATGCTATATAATTTATAATTTTTGACTCTAATATAATCCACTTATAGTGTATGTAAACTTTCAAAGTATAATATTTTTTACTAATATCACATTTAAAAGTCAGCTAAATGTCAATACAAATCCACGTAGTGGTCAGTTACCACCTTTAAGACCTCCCTTCCAAAGCCCTGGTTTCATATCTCTGTCTAGTCACCTCTTCTAATTGGATGATTGGATGTCATGTCAGTCAAATCAAAGAAAGATTAGAAGGAAATTTAATTTTAATATACAGACTGGAAATAAGAACAAAGAAGCATTCACACCATATTCTGAAATTCATTTCTCATATGTCTCTACTTTTCATGACTTAACATGATGAATTGTTTCTATTAGTACAACTTTTAGCTCTTCTTCATTTAGTTCATTTTCAGTTTGAGAAAGCACCTGATTTGGACAATAACCCCAAGCTTTGTATATTGGTTTCATTATTCTTTGGTGTTCCCTTCTATATTTATAATTCACATTAGGGACAAACCCTTCAAAGCACATAGGTGTTTAATAAGTCAGTGTAATACTTATATTTTGCCATACCCAAGAGTTCAATGATTAATTCTAGATACTATAGAGCATATGTCTCCACTGCATAGATTTTTCATGAAAGCATATGCCCTCAAATAAATTCTACCCACAATAAAATCTTAATCAAACAGTGTTTCCTTGTATAACACTGGAAGGATGGAGGAACAGGCTTCCTCACGCCAGAATAATTTGTTTAAGGAGACCCATGCACCTGCGTGATGATGTTAGAGTAGCTCATCTAGTGGTTTTCTATAAAGCCTTATCATCAAGTGAAAGGTTCACTTCATTTCCCTTGATGTGGTGGTCTGAGGTTTACAGGTTCCTGAACATAAGATTTGAGACTATCCTGCAAAAAAAACCTGCAATCATTTTTGAAGTGCAAGAGTTTTGATATGCTTCAGCTGCCAAGGAATTTATGAACACCCATATTTTCAGACTTTGTTTTTAGATCAAACTGTAGTGTTTGAGGCCAACTAATTTATTTTAACATAAAAAAGTGTTGCATAGTGATCTAAACACTCAATTATTTCTTTGGCTTAAGAATGAATACCTTCATGTAGACAAAATACAAATTTTAACTATAATAAATGTAAATATTGGTTAGATATTACATAATTGTATTGTAAATTTGAAATAATATATTTTGGTCAAACCTAAAAATTAATATTAGCATGAAGCCTGACCTAATTATCTGGCAATATCAAATGAGAGTTGGTCCTCATTGGGTATCACTTGTTAAATGCACAGCTTTTTAACTGGATCCCTGCAAACTCAGCTCAAGAATAGTCTCTACTTGTTCTAGGTTGTCAGTTGTACCCATCTAGTATCTACACACCTGAGATGATTCTGTAATTTCAAGTCTTTGTAATGACAAATATAATTAATTGGAAAGAGCAAAAATAATTCCACAGTAATATCTGTATATAGGTTGACTGAAACTAACTAACAACCTTGGAAAGGTAAGAAGGGTTGCTACTTTCCTCTTGATTAAAAGATAGGTAAATTCATTTTGCCCTTTATAGCTAAAGGCATATTCTTAATCCTCACCTTTTTGGGTTTAGTCTTATGTCCTACCTATCCTGTCCTCTTCTTATGCCAAACACTGACTGGTCTTCAAGAGATCCCGTACTCTCTAATGGAGATGGTAATCTTTAAATGCCTTCTAGTAGTGGGTTGGAACCAGCTTGCACTAACTCACTACAGCTGAC
>NW_012154062.1:120041-127487 GCF_000956105.1 Propithecus coquereli
GAATACACTTGTGTCATTGACACCCAGATCAAGACACAGAACCCCAGAAGTCCCCTTTGCCTCATTCCACTCACTATTGTCTTCTTAAGGAAACCACTGTCCTGATGTCTCACATTATATGTATATTTATTTTGTTGTTGTTTATGAACTTTATAAATAGAATAATACAGTTGGTTCTTTTATGTCTACCTTCTTTGACTCAACTTTTGCTATGAAATTTATGTATATGATTGCATGTAGTGGCAGTTCAGTAATTTTCATTGATTGCTTTATAAAATTCAATTTTTTTAGCCAGGCCATGGTTGATGAATATATGAATAGTTTCTAATTTGTTGCCAGTTACAAATGGTGCATTATGAATATTCCTCTGTACATCCTCTTTTGGTGGTTGTAAGTACTCATTTCTGTTGAGTATTTCACCTAAAACTGAAATTAATGGGACATAGGCTATGCATGTGTTCAGCTCTAGTAGATACTGCCAAAAGTCTTGGAAGGATTATCTTATTTGTTTTGCTACCCTAGTGTCATACTTGTGTAATTGGTGGTCATTACATTGCTCTGAGGCTATTCTTCACCAGAAAACATCCTTTGATGAGCGTGGAAGCTTTAATCACGATCAGACATGAAAACAGGATATGATGATTGAGAAAGAGCTTACTTGTTTTCAGGAGGGAGGCTTTGCTGGTAGCAAGTTTGAGCTGCTATTCCTTGTTTCCCAAATATGTAAGATAAGAAGTCCCTGCCACCAAATGGAGGACAAAGACAGAGGAGTTTGGGGACCTAAACAGAAATTGAACAGTGAGACACGATCAGCAAAGACCCTGGAAATTATATAAAACAGACTGGATAGATGTAATGGTCAAAGTGAGAGTTACTGGTCTTGAAGTTAGATAGTTAAATGCGTACAACTGACAGCTTGCTTATTGTCACAAGTGCGATATGTAAGAACAAAAAGGGAGGTGGGGCCAGTCAAGTTGCTGACCTTTGCCCATGGATCCTGCTGGATTTTCCTCCGAGGACCAAAAGAACACAGGTCTCTGATGGAAACCTGTTCCTTTGAAGGGGTGGGGAACCTGCAGTCTCAAGGCCACATGTGGCCCTCCAGATCCCCAAGTGTGACCCCTTGACCGAATCCAAACTTCATAGAACAAATTCCTTTATTACAAGGATTTGTTCTGTAAAATGTGGATTCAGTCAAAAGGCTGCACTCACGGATCCAGAACACCATATGTGGCCCCAAGGCCGCAGGTTCTCTGCCCCATCAGCTCCTTTAATGAGCCACTGTATTTCCTTGTCTCCTGATTTACTTTCCCATCTTGGCCTCTACCCTACCCCTTTCAAAAGACTAGTAAATTCCCTTAATTTAATAAACATTATTGATGTTCTATGTGCCAAGAGATACATGTCCTGGCTTCATGTTGCTTAGACATACCTTAGCTTTGACTAAAGGAAAAGGGGTGGTGTGCAAATCACTATCTTTGGGAGTGGGAGCTAGTCAAAGTAGCAAACAGACCCTCAATGCCTTGGGGAACTTGGTTTTCATAGCCCTGGACCTGGATTCTTGGGAATTGAGTTCTAGACTCCTGTTGTGGCTAGCACCCTAAAGACAAAAAAGAACAAGAAAGGCTGCAACCCCACAGAATACAACTTCCCAAGCACTTTCTCCTTTGATTTTGTTAATTGTCCCCTAAGGAAGACAGCACCACAGGTGGGGGGTCAATGTTTATGACAACTTTCCCAAGAGAGAAAAAGATTGCTGCAGCCTTGCTCTTTGGCTGGTAGAGTCCCTCAGTCAGAACTGAGTGGACCTGGGGGTGAGGCTATGATTCATGTGCCCTGATATAGGATCTCAGATGTAACTGCTCCTCTTTCAACTAATCAAGAATCTGGAGCTCAGAGTGAGAAAAATAAGGTGAGCAGCATTATTTTAACAGAAGTTTTATTAAACAAGCCATTTCTGGCTATTACATTTTACATTTTCAAAATTTAAAATTCACTAATATGTTGCAATTTAAAAAATGGTAAAAGTTTAAAATAATTAGGTCAGGGGATGGAATTTTAAGTCGAAGGAAGAAAGCAATCATAGGCCAATTGTAGATTTTGAGAAGAGAAATGACACGTGAAAAATGCTATGAAGTTTCTATATAGGGTTTACTGATATGCCTGGAGCATTTTGGTTAGTTAGAATCATGGGATCAGAAGACGCTCACCTATCCAACTCCATTATTTTATAGGAAATTATAACACCATTATAATTAAACCATTATCATTAAAATTATTCACTACCCTGAGTCAGAAGACTGGATACCGTTAGGGGATGTGTCTTTCTTAGAGGAGCGCTGACCAGTGCTCCCAGACCCACCCGACAAAGCAGAGGCGAGCGGCCCAGCAAGCGGAGGGGCGCCCTGACGCCCAGTCACACGAGGATTCTGCGGTGTTCCGCTGACCCCGCTGCACCCGGCGGGGTTGGGTTCTCGCGCAACCAGGTGCCGGCGAGGTTATTTATGACTGCGTAGTTGCGGGGCTAAAAAGCAGCCGGGATCCGCCGCATCCTCCTGGCTCCCCCTGGGCCAAGCCCCCCGGTCCCCTCAGCTGAAGGCCGCTCTGGGGGGACCCCAGGCCGTGCGCTCGCAGGCGTCGCTCTCGGACAGCGGAGAACCGCTCCGCACCGACTTCTCGCGAGGTTTCGGCTCCCCCGTTCGCCCCCCCTTCCGCCCCCTCCCAGCTCCCGTGCGGGCGGCTGCCGCTATGGCTGCGCTGCGGAGGCTCTTGTGGCCGCCGCCTCGGCTGCCGCCTCCGCTGTCGGCTCACCAGCCCTTCCTAGGGCCGTGGGGGCGGCCTGCGGGGACAGCCCCGGGCCTTCCTGGGCGGCCCTTCTCCTGCCGGGAGGATGAGGAGCGAGCTGTGGCCGAGGCGGCTTGGAGGCGGCGGCGGCGCTGGGGCGAGCTGAGCATCGCGGCGGCGGCCGGCGGGGGTCTCGTCGGCCTCGTGTGCTACCAGCTGTACGGGGAGCCCAGGACCGACCCACCTGCGCCCGGACGTCCCTCAGAGAGCGCGGCCGCAGAGCCCGAGGAGCCACCCCGCGGCCGGGGGCTGCTTCCCATCCCGGTCGCGGCTGCCAAGGAGACCGTAAGTGCGTGAGCGCGTGCGCGCACCGGGGCCGGCCCGCAGGTGACGCCCCCGGGTTGGGCGGCCAGGTTCTCCACCTGCGCCGGGGAAGGCTGGGGTGACAACCGCGCGGGGTGCGTCCGAGACTGTGGGCCACCGTGGCGCTGGACACTGGAGGTTGTGGAGACACTGAGCCCTGAGGCCGCGGGTGGGGAACCTCCTGTGAGCGAGACGGAGACCTCTTAGGCCGGACGGCCTGGGGTCCTCTCACCCGCGTGTTGGGAGGACATAGGTGATGCTGTCATTGAAACAGCAGGACTTTAAAGGTTGCTACAGCTGCTATCAACCTAAATCCCAAACCAACACTCCTCCCCTTAAAAAAAAAAAAAAAAACTCAGAAATGAAGGTCATGACCGGCAGAAAGTGGACGGCTGCCTGTGTGGGAAAAGGGAACCTCCAGCCCTGGCAGCGCGGCAGCAAATGACCCGGGAGGTCCAGTGCCATAGGATGAGTTTTGAAGCAGTGATCTGAGGTCTCAAAGCCATCACATTAGCGCATGGAAATTTGTTAGCCCCAGGGGCTAATGCATGCTAAATGTGTATGGCCTCCTTATAGGTCAGAAGGAATGGGGATGTTACTAGACTGGGAATGAAAAAAGCATTAATTCAAAAAAGAGTATACGTATTTCTCTTCCCCCCACCACCACTAAAGCCAGAATCCCTTAAGTAGATACAATAAAACAGAAGATGGATAGGACAGCAAAAGAAGGAGACTGAATGAAGCTAACTCTTGCAGAGGAACATGATGTGAAAATGAACAAGTGGTCACATTATGTAGTTAATACAAGGTATGGATAAATGCAAGGCAAGGATAAATAAAGGAGCGTGTTTTTGTCACATCAGTCTTTTTAATAGTCATAAATGACTAGGAAAATAGGGAAATTTTCCTTGTAAGACTGGAAGAGTGCGAAAGGCTTAGATGAAAATAATTTAGAAAAGAGACAGCTATGCTGTTTTAAGTTCAATGAAATTTATATAGCCTTCATTCTTTGCCTAAATATACAGTGGTCATCTGATGTAAGCACATCAGTTCTTTTGGTGGAGGTTGTCAATGCATTTAGTTTAGGGACTCTACTTTAGGGACTATAGGGCAGCAGATCACAAGCACACAACGTAAAGAACTTTTATTCAATGAATATTTGAAATACTAGGAAATGCCTTCAATCTTCATTACCCCTCCCACTATCCCCCGACTCCCATACACATATACTTTTGTGGCTTCAGAAGCGGAATAGCATTAGACTTGTGCCCTGATTAACCAAGTCAGAACTTTGAATCAACTGCAGTTGATCTGGGAACTGATTAGTAAGGTAGGGAACATTCAAATAGTATTTTCTCTTCTTTCTTTCTTCCTTTCTTTTTTTTTTTTTCTTAAGTAAATGTTACTTTTAAAGTTGAAAGACAATATTAGCAGTTTTTAAAAGACTACACTCAGAAAGCTAGAACTCTGGCTTCACCACCTGCTAGTTGTATCATTATGGACAATTTACTTAACCTGTCATTGCCTGTTTCCTCATCTGTAAAATGAGGCTAATAGTCGGGTAGCGTGTTATGAGAGTTAAATGAGTTAATACAGTATATTTAAAACAGAATGATACCTCTGGCGAGTAGTGAACATTCACTATATCGATTTTACTTTTTATTTTATTCATTTATTTACTTGTCTATTTTTATTTACTTACATTATTATTGCTTAGCGTTTATGAAAATTCCTGTGCATTGTTTTAGAAGTCAAATAATACTTAGTACTGTGTCTTACCCTTCCCAAGTCTCTAGTACTATATTCTGATTGTCATGCCTTTTGTATGTGACCTTTTTTCTCTTTCTGAAAAAATTTATAATCTCTTTATCCCTGGTGTGTGAAATTTTTATAGTAATTTGCTTTGATGTGGACATTTTTTCATTGATTGTGCTAGGTACTAAAGGGCCCTTTCAGTGTGGACATTCATGTCTAACAGTTCTGTGTAATTTTCTTGTATTATTTCTTTCACATTTTCTCTTCTCCCTTTTTCTATTACTTTTTTCTGGAACTACTGTTAATATCATGTTAAAACTCCTGATAGATCCCAGTCTAATTCTAATCTTTATTATATACCAGTTTTAAAAATCTTTTTGTCTGTTTATTTATTTTTATGGGAGGTATCTTGGACTTTATCTTCCAACCTTCCTTCTGAATTTTGTATTTCAGCTATCCTAGTTTTTTAATTGAAAGAACTATTTTGTGTTCTCAGATGTTCAAGTGTTACATGCATTCTGTTTGGTTTCATGGCTGCTGTATTTTCTCTTTTCGTTGTGAGGATATAAATTACAGTTTTGCTTTATCTTCTGCCCTGTGCATTGCTTTGCTTCTTCCAGGTTCTTTTTTTATTTCTGTTTGAATTTATAAGCTCTTACCTTCATTTTGGTGGTTTTCCTCACATATGTGTGGTTGTTGCCTATCTATTATTTCAGAACCACTTAGAAGGTCTTTGTATATCAACGTGGCTGTTCATTTGGTCATCTGGGCTTATTAGAGTAGCATCTAAATGTCAGTATTTTATAGCTCTTTTTCCCTGGTACTGCTGAGTTTCTCCAAAGAATAGGAGAAGTGGAAAGGGCAGTAATCTGAATGTAGGCACGTGTGCACATATGTGGAAGAACATGTGTGTTGAGTGAGTATAATGATGTACGTAAGAGTGAACTATCTAATCCTCTGTTTTCAGCCCCTCCACTTACTCTGCCTCCACAGCTCCTTGTGTTCCCAAGGCCTTGTCTTTACAGCAAATAGCTTCCTCCATTTGGCCGTCTTCTCCACAGCACCCAGGTAGTGCCTCTGCTCCCTTAAGTGAATTATCACTCCTCCATCTCTTCAATTTTATAACAATTTGACAAATTCTCTGGAGTGCTTTAGTCTCCTCTCCCTTTCTCTTTTTCAGTTCTTGTGTATTTATACCTTTTTATGTTCCTTTATTGTGATTTTAGTGTGGTTAGGGGAGGAAGAGGTTGAAAAAGACTCTTAAGGTCAATCTCCATTTTTCAGAAATATTATTATTATTATTATTTTGAGACAGAGTCTTGCTCTGTTGCCCTGGGTAGAGTGCAGTGGCATCATCATAGCTCACTACATCCTCAGACTCCTGGGCTCAAGTGATCCTCCTGCCTCAGCCTTCTCAGTAGCCATGCCTGGCTAATTTTTCTATTTTTAGTAGAGACAGGGTTTTACTCTTGTTCAGGCTGATCTCGAACTCCTGAGCTCAAGCAGTCCTCTCACTTTGGCCTCCCAGAGTGCTAGAATTGTAGGCATGAGCCACCATGCCTGGCCCAGAAATACTATTTTAAACCTATGCTACTGCTTCGTTTATTATTTTTGATTTTCCTGAAGTGATAGAAATGATTCATTTTGATGTTTAAAACTAAAGCTAAGAAATTTTGATTTATAAGGCATCTTTTAAGCATTATGTTATGCTGAGCAAAAGTCTGTCATATAAATTAATCTGTACATGTTTTAAGAATAATTTAATTGGTAAGAGTGAACAGAAATGACTTACAGAAATGCAGTTCTATTACCATAGCCTTGAATATTTTTGTTTTAAAGACATTGACTCTAAACTTCTCTAGAAGGCGTGACTCCACAGATGTGTTAAAATATCCCTGCTTGTCTATACTGTCAGTTAATGACTTTATTGTAATCATTTGTGCATTGTTTGTCTTCTCTGCTTGTCTTGGCCATTTAAGGAGAGGCCCTGTGTTGGTCATGGTCACCTTTATATCTTCTTGCCTAGTATGGGGCTTAGCCCAGTAAGCACAATAAAGATGTGTTGAATAAGTAAGTCCATGCTAAATATTTGCATAGGACATATACACTGTGAGAATCAATAGTTTAATATTTTGTTCAGCTAAAGTAGTTATTTAAAGCATTAGAATTGGGAAGACTTCAGTCAAGGTCAAAATTCCAGGCTTTGGGAGATCAAATCATGTGAACTGTATTTACTTTAATTATGCAAGTTTGCCTTGCCAAAATTTTTCAGTCAACCATGGCCTTTGAACTTTATTAATATTATGAAGAGATGTTGACAGGATTCTATTTAGAACCTTACAGTTTTAGCCTTAAAGCACTATTTTTATTAGTGGAAAAAAATTTTGTTCTAGAACTGCCTTTTTTTTTAAGGCCCAGAATAAAAAAATCTGTTAAATTTTTTTAACATACTTCAGTATTTTGCTTATTATATAGAACACATGATCCATTGCATTATTTGTTCATTTTAAGATGCTTCAACTTAATTTAGTTGTACCCCAGAGT
>NW_012154062.1:127537-148192 GCF_000956105.1 Propithecus coquereli
GAAAACAAGTTAAACAAGTAAGAGTCACGCATCTCTCACTTTAAATAAAAAAAGCTAGAAGTGTTTAAGCTTAGTAAGGAAGGCATTTCAAAAGCCAAGATAGGCCAGAAGCTAGGCCTCTTGCTCCAAACAGTTAACCAAGTTGTGACTGCACAGGGAAAGTTTTTGAAGGAAATTAAAAGTGCTCCTCTGTGAATACATGAATAATAAGAAGTCAAAACAGCCTTATTGCCATGGGGAGAAAGTTTTAGTGGTCTGGATAGAAGAGCAAACCAGCCACAACATTCCCTTAAGACAAGGCCTAATCCAGAGCAAGGCCTTAACTTCTCTCCAGTTCTGTGAAGACTGAGAGGTGAGGAAGCTGCCGAAAAAAAGTTTAGAGCTAGCAGAGGTTTGTTTATGAGATTTAAGGAAAGTGGCTATCTCCGTAACATAAAAGTACAGGGTGAAGCAAAAAGTGCTGATGTAGAAGCTGCAGCAAGTGATCCAGAAGATCTAGCTCAGAGAATTGATGAAGGTAGCTACACTGAATAGCAGATTTTCAGTGTAGACAAAAACAGCCTTTTACTGGAAGAAGATGCCATCTAGGACTTTCATAGCTAGAGAGGAGAAGTCAATGCCTGGCTTTAAAGTTTCGAGGGACAGGCTGACTTTCTTATTAGGGACTAATGCACCTGGTGACTTTAAGTTGAAGCCAGTACTCATTGACCATTTCAAGAATCCTAGGGCCCTTCAGAATTATGCTAAATCTACTCTGGCTGCGCTCTATAAATGGAACAACAAAGCCTGAATGACAGCACATCTGTCAGCATGGTTTACTGAATATTTTAAGCCCACTGTTGAGACCTACTGCCGAGGGGAAAAAAAAAAAAGATTCCTTTCAAAATATTACTGCTCATTGACAATGCCCCTGGTCACCCAAGAGCTCTGATGGAGATGTGCATTCTGATGGAGTGTTGCTCTTATGCATGCTAGCACAACCTTCTTTCTGTAACCCATGGATCAAGGAGTAATTTCAACTTTCAGTTCTTATTTAAGAAATACATTTCATAAGTGTATAGCTGTCATAAATTGTGATTCCGCTGGGGGATCTGAGCAAAGTAAATTGAAGACCTTTCGGAAAGGAGTCACCATTGTAGATGACATCAAGAACATTTGCGATTCATGGGAGGAGGTAAAAATATCAACATTAACAGAATTTTGGAAGAAGTTGATTCAAACCTTCATGAATGACTTTGAGGGATTCAAGACTTCAGTGGAGGAAGTAACTGCAGATGTGGTGGGAATAGGGAGAAAACTAGAATTAGAAGCGGAGCCTGAAGTTGTGACTGATTTGCTGCACTCTCATGATAAAACTTGAATGGATGAGGAGTTGCATCTTACGGATAAGCAAAGAAAATGTTTTCTTGAGATGGAAATCTACTCCTAGTGAAGATGCTGTGAACATTGTTGAAATGACAACAGAGGGATTTAGAATAAGCTTAATGAGTAAAGTAGCAGCAGGGTTTGAGAGGATTGATTGCCATTAAAAACAGCATTACATGCTATAGAGAAATCTGTCATGAAAGGAAGAATGAATTGATGAGGCAAACTGCATTGTCTTATTTTAAGAAATTGCCCCAGCCACCCCAACCTTCAGCAGCCACCGCCCTGATCAGTCATAGCAGCCATCAACATGGAGGCAAAAAGGTTACGACTTGCGGAAGGCTCAGATGTTTGCTAGCATCTTTTTAGTAAAGAAGTATTTTTTAATTATGTAGTTTTTTTTCAGATCTAATGCTATTACACACTTAATAGACTATAGTATAGTGTAAACATCACTTTTATATGCACTAGGAAACCAAAACATTTGTGTGACTTGCTTCATTGTGGTGGTCTGGAACTGAACCTGCAGTATCTCTGAGGTATGCCTATAAATGGAGAATAGTCTTAATTTTTTAAGTGAGGGAAGTCACATATATATGAAATTGAAGATAGGTTAATTCTGTGTAGAATTCACATGCAGTGATTTGTGTATGGATTATTTTTCCCTAAGTAATTCACAGAGTAAAATTTGGATGAATTTGGAAAGAAAAATATCCTTTTTCTGATTACACCAAAGCTGGAATTGTAGATACAAATGCACCTTTTGTCTGGGTTTCTATGAAAACTAGTTACGACATTTTGTGGGTGCCCTTTTGTTTAGGTTCACGTTGGATCAGCTCATGAAACTGTCATAATCTTGAACTTAAATTTGAAAAAAAACTTCGTCTATAATTCTCTTCCAAGACTTGGAAATGTTCAAATATGTACAGCAACTAGCTTGAATAAAGATATATAACAGTTTTTTTTTTGATCTGTGTAATCTCCACCTTAAAAATATACAAACATTGAATTGTATTTTACATTGAATTGTATTTTGAATTGGAATTCAGGTGTATTTGGGTTTAATATGAGTTCTAATTGATTTTCACAGGTAATTCTGCATATATAATTTTGGGTTGGATTGTTTATGAATACTAAGTAAAATGTAGCTGCCCTCTTATAGATTGAATATATAATTTATTCCTAATAATTATCTATCTAACTCTAAAAGACAGCACAATAGAAAAATGAATAAAGGATCTGAACAGGCAAGTGAAGAGGAAGACATGCAAAAAACTGATAAACACATGAAAAGATGGTTAAGCATCACTAATAAGAGAGAAATACAAGCTATAACCACAATGAGGCACCATTTCTTACCAATTAGATTGGTGGAAAATTAAAAATACTGACAATAACTGTTGGCAATGATGTGGAGCAACAAAAATTATCATTCTGCTCGTAGGCATACACATTATGTAGAAAATAGATTGGCATTATGTGGTCAAGTGAAGGTTCACATGCCTACTAACTCAAATTTTATCTAGATACACACTCTTGAGAAATTGACACATGCACAAGGAGACATGTTTTTAACAATGTTTTCACATGGCCCTGTTGACTCCATTACTCATCCTCTGTAGCTGTTCCAAAACATTGTGTTCCATTCTACCTGCAACACACCTCACCTTACCCTGTCTCAGGCAAATGACCTCTCTTCATTCTTTACAGACGAAATGATCTATCCTAAGTAAATTTGCTCAATTTACTACTTCCTCACAGCTAAATTTGCCTTTGTCTCACCCTTATCTCCTTTTCCCTAGTCCCATAGGAAAGAATGCCTCTTCCTGTGAGATTCCAGAGAAGAGTTTAGGGTTGATAAGTCGGCATTGGCTGTGATTTTTCTCTAGCAGTGCCTAATAGCCCAGGAGACGGAGTTATTCTAGGTGTAGGGAGATATGGGGGGATTATAGAATTTTGTACTTGGATTTTGAAGTTAGGAAGTCAGAGAACTTTGAGGCTTTCATTAGGTGGGCCATCTACTTGAATGTCGAAGTTCTACCTAACATGATTTGGGGTGGTGAGGAAAATTATGAATCATGTATCAAAGTCCTCTTTAATAAGTGAATGGGAATATCTACAATTTGCTACTGGCGAGGTGATAAGTGATATAACAAGAGCATATCTGCCTTCATTAGCATCAGTGGCTCAAAATTTATTTGTCAAATATAAGTGTCCAGGTGAAGTTGGTGGCAGAAAAGAGCTGATTGCCTTCATCCTCATCAGTGACCAAAAATATTGGTTGGTAAAAGACAGGAGACCAGGTTTGTTCAGTTCCATAAGTATGTTGAACTTTTGGGAGTATATTTAGGGTGAAGTTCTAAAGGTGAAAGAACATTGTTGAAAAAGGGAATATTCTACTCCTGGCCACATAAAATCCTTGAATAGCTTCTTGATTTTTCCAATATATCACATTCTACGAGTATTTTCTTTTCCCTAGGATGTATGCTTCTCCAGAAAGAAATACCAAATTAAGTTATCTGATTATATGCTTTCATTTTCTGCTTGATTCTTGTCAAGATACACCATCTCCAAGACCCATGTGGTGCCGCATCTTAATATACAGAATCATAATCGATTATGATTATATTAGGGTAGTAATAACAAATAGATCTTCACATTTCAATGGATTACCCCTTGAAAGGTTTATTGTCTATGTAAGTGTTGTTTATGTTTATGTAACTATTCTAGATGTGTGTATGGGTTGAGGAAGACTCCATGAGACTCCATGTGTTATTCAGGGACCTAGACTGATAGCAACTTTGCCATCAAATACACTGGCTTTACTCATTTCCACAACCACCACCTCTTTGAACCTGGTCTACAGCCATTTTCCAGCTGCATAATCTGTAATCTGCTGGGAATTTGTGAGCCTCTATGTTTCCATGCAAAGAAACATTGCATAGTTCTGTATTTGGGGGATAGAGAAGAACTTATTCCATTTCTTTGAATATCAGCCTTTTTATCTCCTTTCACAGTTAACTATGAATATGTCAAACTGTATTTCAGACTTTCTCTTAGATAATGAAACTAATCTCCTTAGTTTCATTACTCTTCAAGTATAAAACCTAAGTTAAAGACTACATGTTAATTATGCCTTTAAAAATGTTTATTTCTCAAATGAGGTACAGTGTTTAAAGAGGTTCAGTCTTAGTGCTCTGCCACTGTCTATCTCTGTGACCGTTACTGAGTCATTTAACCTTTCAAAGACATCATTTCCTTGTCTGTGAAATGTCATAGGTAGGCATGATTGGGTTTGAATCTGTAAGGCCCATTTCAGCTCTACAGTTCTTTAAAGCCACTCTAGTGTTTCTGATATTTGGTTATTACTAGTATTTGCTTTAAAGTTGTTCCCATCCTTTAAACCTCTCTAAACTTAGATTTATACTAGTTTTGTAACCTTTGTCCCAGATAATGCCTTTTTGGCTTTCAGTCCTGTTAAATTCAAATGACACTTCAGTTCTTCCAGAAAATGCCAGTGTGATAGGAATAAACTGCCAAAGTTAAGTGATGTATGATTTTTGAAACTTGTTCATTCTTTTTGTTCAGTGATGATTTCTGCAGATGAAAAATTGAATATTATTTTTTAAATTTTAGAGCTTTTAATCATTCTCACAGTTTTCTTGTACTCTCTTATATCAGTTATTTTTGCCACACTTAAAAAATACAGAAAATTATATATTGTACCATTCGAATACACAATTGTTAACATTTTGACATATTTGTTTCCAGGCTTTTTCAGAGATACGAACTTACATACCAAAGTGTACTGTATTTTTTAATAGCAGTATTAAAGAACATAGACTTTTAATAGAGTTTCCCTTCACTTTTTTTAATAGACTTTGTTTTTTTTAAAGTAGTTTTAGATTCACAGCAAAACTGAGCAGAAAGTACAGAGTGCTCGTATACCCCTATCCCCACACAGGCTTTCTCCCCAACTATCAGTATCCTGCGCTAGAATGGTACATTTGTTACCACTGATGGACTTACATTGATACATCCTCATTACCTAGAATCAGCATATATTAGGATTCACTCTTGTGCACATTCTGTGGGTTTTGACAAATGTATAAATGACATGCATCCACTATTATATTATTATACAGAATTATTAACTTATTTACAGGGGATTAGCTGCTAAGAAGCGATAAAAATCCAAAAGAATACCCTAGGGCTCAGGAAGAGTACCTGGGAATGAACATACTTGGAAAGGGAGCGCCCTCCCTAGTTGGAATTTGTGCTTTGTTGGAAAAGGTGTGTTTGCAGCTAGAGCTTTTCCACAGTTGCTGGGCTGAGAGCAGCAGACAGTGAAACACAGGCTGGGACTGGCAACTTAGGAGCCTCCTGCTGGGGTGCCATCGGGCCAGGGCTGGCAGGCAGGGAATCATGGGCCAAAACTGGCATGCAGGAGACCCCCTACTGGGAGGCAGGCAGACCAAGGCTGGCTGGTGGGCAAGGAACCTCTAGCTAGGATTAACAAGTAGGAACTCCCCCCACCCATAACAGACACATACTGGGGTACAGGAGGGCCGAGGATTCGAGGACTGATCTTAATTGCTATTTTTCTTTATTTGTTTATGAATGATCTGAAAGAGAGGGTCCACAGTGAAATTTTCAAATAATCAGTTCTTCCAAAGAGTACAGTGCCAACTTGATGAGAATGACCTGCCAGAACATTTGAGGACGGTGTGAGTGAGTCGAGAAAAAGGGCAGTTGCTCTGTGGTTGGTATTATGAACTGAATGTTTGTGTCCTCCCCAAATTGATATTGAAGCCATAAATAACCCTCAGTATAGCTGTATTTGGAGATTGGGCCTCTAAGGAAGTAATTAAGGTTAAATGAGGTCATAGGATGGACTCCAGAGAGCTTCCTTGCTTCCTCTCTTTCTCTTCCTCGCTTTCTCTCTTTCTCTTCCTCCCTCCCTCCATCACTGAGTGCACCAAGGAAAGGTCATGGAAGACATAGCAAGAAGGCAGCCATCTACAATCTGGGAAGAGAGCCCTCAGCAGAACCGACCATGCTAGCACTTTGATCTTAGACTTCTAGTCTTCAAAACTGTGAGAAAGTAAATTTCTGTTGTTTAAGCCATCCAGTCTGTGGTATTTTGTTATGGTAACCCAAGCTGGCTAACACTGTTGGGTAAGTTCAAGGTGATTTATTTAGAGAAAAATAATCCAAACTATTAAAGTGTGTTGTGTTCCTTTCTTTCAGTTGCCATTTAGAAAAACTATCTTAGAGTCATTGTATAGCCAGGCCTGGAAGACAGTGGCTCCGTGCATAGCTAGCAATTTTGTCATTAGGGATCAGCCCATCACCCTCAAGAAATAAACAGAATAGCACGTGGTGTGGTGTTTGGGACTAAGCCAGGAAGACTGAGAGAAAGGCAGTAGAGCGTGAGAGAGTTGGGAACCACAAAGTTGGAGTAGTTTTATCACTATGAACATATTTAGAGAACATCCAACTTATCGTGCCACAGAGGTACTTGATACTTCATAAACTTGGGGCATGGAGCTGAGCAGCCAAAGACTATTTCTGGACCCGGCTGATTAATAGCGTGGATTCTCTTGATTCTATGGGCCAAGGGAGAAGGAAGTGTTCTCATTTAGTTCTTGTTTAATCTTTACAATTTTGGGGGTTAGTGTTGTCCATTTCACAGTTGAAAATGCTAAAGTTCACGGAGATTAAGTATTTTGCCCAAGGTTACCTAACTAGGAAGTAGTGAAGCTGGCTTTTAAACATGGGCCCAAAGGATTGCAAAACATGTCCTTTTATTCCAAGTTGTGTAATATGAAAGAACACTGGATTGGGTGTCATAACACCCAAGTTCTTGTCGCAGACTCATTTGCTGTTTGTCCAACCCTGATGAAGACCTCCGTTGGCTATGTTAACTTTTGTACAATTGAGCTAGTAGCATATGTTCTGCTGGCTTTTTAAAAAATAATATGCCATTTTAGAATTTTTCTATATCTTTACATATATGCATTCCTATAAAACATGAACCTTTTTTTTTACCCATCTTCTATAGCTTGCTTTTTTCACCTAACTATGTATTTTGTGAATCTTAGTATGGTACCACCTCTAGATCTACCATATTCTCTTGAATGGTCTTTATGGTCTAACACATTGTTCCATGGATATGCCATAATTTATTTAACCCTTGTCCTACTGATGGAAATTGTGATTGTTTCTACTTTTCGCTATTAGAAACATGCTACAGCGAACATCCAGGGATCTTAGTAGATGCAAATGTTAAATTATTGGGTTCACAGCTTTTACATTTTAGTAGAAACTTCAAATTGTTTTTCAAAATGGTTCCACCAAGATATACTTCTACATGTAATAAGTAATGAGCAATTTTATTACAAATGATGTATCCCCGAATGTAGACACTTATTTTTGTAAATTTTTAAATTTTATGTAAATAGTACCTATCCTTTTATAAGTTATGTCTTGTATTTAATATTATATTTGGGAAATTTACCCATATTCATACATATACTTCTAGTTAATTTATTTTTACTACTGTGTAATATTCTACTGTAAGAATATTTCATTAAACTGATATAATTTCCATTTTTATTTTATTAATATTTTTGTGAAGACTGATAAATGACCAGTTTATATAGACCCTATTGATTAAAAACAAAGTTTATAAGAACCTTATTTATTCTGTTACTCAGATTTTATTTATTTATCCTGTTACTCTTCTTCCTTACTTGGTTTCTTTATTTGATCTATCCATTTCTGATAGAGATCTATTGAAGTCTCAGGCATAATTGTGAATTGATTAAGTTTTTATCCCATTTCCTTAATAGCTTTTCCGTCATATAATTTTAAGCTATTTAGTTCATGTGCATAATATCTTTTTTCTTTGTCCTATTTAATGCTTTTGACCCTCAGTTCCATGTATTTTCAAACATTATGAGTAATGTTTAACTGTGACGGTAATAAGGGACATTTATATGGCTTTTTAAAAAACACAGTACAAGAGTTGCTCTTTTTCGCTCTGGGATTTTAACCCTATCATACTTACTGTGATTGAAAGTATATTTGCATTTATTTTTGCAAAAATGAATGAGCATGTGTAATTTCTTTATTACCTGACATTGATTGGTCCTGTTTTCTTATCATTTCTCTCCCTCTAGTGGTTTGAAAGTTATGCATCTTATTTCTAGTCTTCAGTTGGTTACACATAAATTTAAACAGTTTGTAATATATATATACCTGAAACTTGAGGATAAATCAGTATTAGAAAATTTCCCATTCCCAAAAAGGCAAATTCATTGAATATGTTTTACTATATTGCCTTCCCCACCCTACATTTTTCTGAAGTCAACTACAGTGTATCAGATAATTACTGGTTTTTCAATATTATGCTTTAATTTTTAAAGGAATCTTTATTTAACAATTATAACCACATTCACTGATTCAGTTATTCAGCAAATATTTAGAGCTCACTACAGGCCAGAAACTTTTCTAGGTACTGGAGAAACTGAAGTTTACCAAGTAAACAAAAATTCCTGCCTTCATGGAATTTATATTATTTTGGAATGCTGGAGACATAAATTTTGGATTTGTCAGTATATTTATAATATTTAAAGGCTAGATGAGATCATCAAGGGAGTAATTATAGATTGAAAAAAAGAAAGGAGGTCCAAGGACCAGCCCTAGGGCACTATGTAGATAGAAGTACCAGTAAAAATACAATAAAAGGAACTGCCAGAGAGGTAGAAGGAAAATCAGGAAAGTGGGGTCTTAGAAACTGAGAAAATCAATTATTAAAAAAAAAAGTTATCAATTGTGTCAAATGCTGTAAGATGAAAACTGAGAATTGATGATTGGATTTAGCAACAAGGAGGTCATCGATGACCCTGACAAGCAGTTTTATTGGCTTGGTAGGTATGGCGGGTGCAGAGCCTGCAAGAGTAAGTTCAGGAGACTGAGAGGAAATGTAGGTAGCTCTCTCCAATAGCCTTCTAGTAAAGGGTAGGAGAGAAATGGCAGGGAGGAGGGCAAAGGTAGCTAAAGGGAGAAATGGGACAGGGAGCTTTCTAAGATGGGAAGAATAGCAACATGTATGTATGCATGCTGAAGGGAAGTATTCAGTAGAGGAGGAAAAAATAATGAGGTTGGCAGGGCAAGAGAGGTATTGCTGGAGCCAAGACCGTAAATAGGCAAGAAAAGATGACATCTACACACTTAACCACTGTGCTACACTCCTTAGAAAAATACTTTAACTTACCTCATCTTCCTATCAATTGATGCGATGCTCTACGTGAAAGTACTTTATAAACTTATAAAGAACCCTGTAATGTAAACTATAACAATAGAAACTTTATTGAGATATAATATTTGTATTTGTGGGCTACATGTGGTATTTTGATACATGCATACAAGTGTAATGATCAAATCAGGGTGTTTAGCATATCCATCACCTCAAACATTTATCATTTCTTTGTGTTGGGAGCATTTCAAATCTTCTCATCTAGCTATTTTGAAATATACAATATATTATTGTTAACTATAGTCACCCTACTGTGCTGTCAAACACTAGAACTTATTCCTTCTATCTGACTCTATGTTTGTACCTGTTAACCAACCTCTCTTCATTCCTCCACCCCCTCACCCACCCTTCCCAGCCTCTGGTAACTACCATTCTATAAGTAGAGTAACTATCATTCTTTAAAATAAATGATCAGTTGCTTCATCTAGCAACTTTTTAAAAATTTGATCTCAGCCAGGGAAATACTAGTGGCTTGTCTTCAGCTGTGTGTATTTCCACATAGACACATTTACTAACCATCAAAACATTTTACCTAGAGTACTTTGGGATTTTCCCACACTGGGAATTTGATGTTTAACCTTTCGACCACCCAGTAAGCAAAGAAAATGTTACCTCTTTTATCTTCTTAGATGGCTTTAAATAAGCCTGAAGCCATATGAGAAAGTCAAATGTAATACTTCCATGAACATCTTTTTAGCTACTTGAATAGAATCTCATTCAAGTCCCATAAGATTCTTGCACAGATAATATAAAATAAAAATATAAGTTTAAAAGATTGTTTGCTCTTTAATGTTTTATAAAGATGCTGCTGCTGTTGCCAACATCAGGTAGGTTCTAATACCAAATGTTCAATTTCCTACATGAAATCAAACACAGTTTTAATCAATTTTTATTTTAAAAATTTAGTGTTGATTTTATTTAATATAAAAGAAACTAATAAGGATGAATAATATAAGTAGTTTTGGTTAATACAAATCATTTTTCTTTTTTCTTCTTTCATTCTTCATTCTCATTTCTCTATTTTCTCTATCTTGCTAAAAGGTAATGCATTGTGCAGTGTTTAGATAATTGATATAATTGTTTCAAGTTACCTCTGCAGGGTATTATCAGCTTGTAGGCATCAGTTTCTCTAATTGTCAAGTAGTGAATCCTTTATCTGGCATTTAATCTTGCCTCCCTGGGAAAACCAGACCTAACCGCAGAGTAAATTTTCGAATTGCTGACCTGAAGTAACATGAGACTGTGGCTTGGCAGTGAACCTGTGCTTTCTGTTATTCATAGGAAGGATAATGATGTACTCTGTTGCCTGAAGGCCCTTAGTTTCACTACCTTAAGAAGTAACATCTAAGTACTAGCTGCAAAGGCCTGAGTTTGGAAATTCCAGAGAAGATAATTGCATTGACACAATATTTTTATTTCTTTTGGAAAGATGAAGTAATTAAAAAAAAAGCAACTTTTATCATTTCTACCACTTCTTAAGCTTCTCATCCTAATTCTGCCAGCATGACTTGAAGGATCCTCACAGTTACCTAAAAATGATCATTAGTTATTTTTCGGAATAAATTATGTACATTATTTTATTTCCACATATATTCTCCATTTTTATAAATAGGAAAACTGAGATTAAAGCTCTAGCTTGTAGCTCACAAATTCCCTGTAAAAAACAGAAGAAGTAGAGCTTTCTAGAGCTAGAAAGAAGATTCCCTAAACATTTTTAGCAAACGTGAAAAGAGTATGAAGTAATTCCCATAAAATAATTTCCTAGAAAGTGTAAGGTATAATTTCCTAGAAGGAGTCATAAGAAAAGGCAAATTTAAATTCTCTTCTACCTCTAGATTTCTATGCTATCATCTTTCTACTGTGTGGCCTCCCACTTACAAATAAGATAATTCATGTGCCAACTCTGAGGTCTGTGCTTGAGCAATTTTTAATAGGAGCTTTGCAAGATCTTTTTGATATGGGAAATTCCATTTCTTCAATAAAATTTGCCGTATCTAAAAATACTGCAGTGATACCTTAAACTTACAATATCTGTTTTCTTATTCTGTAAAAAATAGTGCTGTAAAAATTTTAACATTTAGATATAATATGTCCATATGAAGCCAAGAAATTGTAATTGTATTACACTTAATAGGTAATATTTATCAAAACCATATGTGCTGTAGTTTCATTATTTTGAATTTTGATGATATTTTATTTTCAGAGTGAATTTCACTATATTTATAGAAGAAGTAAGTTTTTAGAATTTAAAACTTGTCTATATACATATATGTATTTTCAGGGAATTTTATATTTGTTTCTGTTACTTAGATTTTAGATTTAGAGTTTTTAGTTGTTTTTGTTGAATATTTTGAGTATAGCAATCTGTCATCAAATTTAGTTTAGTAATAACTCAGTTTTATAATTACAGAGAAATTTGAAGACCACAGTCTTGTTCCCTATAGATAGTTGAATTCTGTTTTTGTAAATTAAACTATAAGATAGTAATAGTAATTCTGTTCCATCTCCTAGATCTGTGGAGGTGAAGTAGAAAACATCTGTTTACACTCAGCATCTCTCAACATTCAAGGGTGAGAACCAGGCCAAAATGTTTCCTTAATCTCATTGCAATGTTTTGAGAAAAGGTTACAGAAGCATTTTGCCAAATTTGGAAAAACAAAGCCAGGAAGAGTCCACGTGCAAATAAAATTGAATTTCAAGGCAGTGATGGCTGTAGCTAAGCATTTGGAAAGAAAGAGAGTCTGCAGAGGATAAAAATGTGTGGAACTGTCAACCTCAGTGAATCACAGCAGTTTAGTGTTTCCTAAAAAATTAGTGAAGGTGATTTAAAAGTGTTACCTCCCATGAGGCATTTAACCTACAGATGTGCTTTGTTTTGGAAGTGAGACTCTCCAGGTCTTCCTCAAACGTATAATTCTTACGTTTTTCTCCTTAGTCCTTAGAATTCCATGAGTCCTTGATGTTGTTACCCAAAGTTGGATAACAGAGACTGCAAGCTCTTGGCCTTAATTTCTTTTCTTTCTTCATAATAGTTAGGGTGTATAAGCTCAGCCCTTCTTCATTTTCCAGCAGTTCCTTGCTCTTAAGTGAGGCCATGTGAGCTAAGTTCTCCTCATTTGAATGTGAACAGAAGTGATTTATACCACTTCTAGGCCTGGCCTATAAAAGCTTCTCACACGAACTTCTTCCCTTGCCTTTCCCTGCTTCACTTCCCCTGGTTGGTAAAGACAGAGTCTTTATCACCCTGGTCTCCGAAGGACTGCATGAAGCAGAGCTTCTTGATCCCACCCCAGCCTCAGTCCTAGTATGTTTTGCACACTTCTGTTGTGTTGGAACCATTACATTTGAGGAATTTAGCCCACTTTATCTAGGGAAGGGATTAATTGGTGAAGGCTTTGATCATTTCAAAGGGAAATGATTGTTTTTTGATGAAGGTGAATTAACTTTGTCAGCTGCACTGGTCTCTCATATTTTCCTGGTATGAAAGTTCACCTAACTGCCCACCTGTAGGTTCAGCCTCACCACAGACACTAAGACCTACAGGAGAATGTAAGAAGCTTCATTCAGATTAATGGCTAATTGGCCACTTGGACATTGTTAGTGTTAACTGATCACTGTGAATTAGCTCCAGTCTTATATCCTAATCCTCTGTGGTTGGATTCCTACCTTATAAGGTCACTTACAAGACCCTAGTAACCTTATGCCAGTTCCCTGGGGACAACATTTCTTCTTCCTGAATCCAGGCTTCTCTTGACTTGATCTACTTATCTGTTCTTTGAATGGTGGACTTCAGCCAATTTGCCTGAACCTCTGCGTATCACCGTTATTCCTGGCTGAGAGCCACAGTCTGGGTCTTGTACTTGGTTCAGGATTGTGCCAAGTGAGTCATATGCTACGTCTCCCATACTTTTCCTGTTCTGGCTTCTCATGACCTCCACTGCTGCCCCCTCCTGTAATCCTGCGTGTAGCCCCTGCTATAGTCCTACCAAATTTGAGCCTCTTCCACGTCATATTTATGTTTGTCTCTTTCTCTAGCAACAACCTACCTTCTCTTATGTTAGAGCTCCAAGTATTTATTCAGATTTGAAAAGCTGTATTCTCCTCTTTCTGGCCTTTCCTAATGCATATACTGATAAAATTCCTACCAGATATACTGACCATTTGACTTGTTATTCCTGTCGTCAAAACTTAGAAGAATTTGTGAATTCCATTGATCCTTTTTGGAAAGATATTATCAGCAAAAATTATTCTTTGCTGTAGAAAAGAACTGATAGTTTATAAGTGAAAGAAGCCAACTGAAATATTATGTAGTTTTTATACGTTGGGAGGAGTGCCTTGGGAGGAGTGCCTGAGAATTGAGTGTTCCAAACTTCAAACCACAGTTGCTTTTGCCTGCATCCCTGCTTACGAGAATCATTTTAACCAGAATTTTACATTATTAAAATAAAAAATAAATTTCATAAGCCTTCTTATTGCAGCAGTTAAACTTAACCAATAATCAACATTAGTTTTAAAGATGACATGTTCGAACAACTTTTAAAAGATCTATACCATAAGTTATAATGTGGTGCCTTTCTCACTAAAGCTTTAGATTCTCTTTTATTTTCTCAGACTAAATGCCTAGTTTGGAATCAGAAACCTTCTAGTTGTCTTAAACTGCCATTTGACCAAGACGCAGTATGCCTTTGGTTGCGTATTATCTAGTTGCCAATTGTCTTTTCATCCACAAGCATTCATTTATTCATGAAGTAAACATTTACTAAGCCTCTTATATATGGGGCAGTATATTAATCACTGGGACTATAAAAGTAAGAACTTACTGCTCTTCTCAAGGAATTCATGATTGAATGGCAGAGACAGATATGTAAACAGATAATTGCAACCCAGTGTGAATGGGGGAAAGGAGTACAAATGATATATAATAGGGATATATGAAGGAAATAACTAGGATTAATCCAAGGTACAGTGTTGGCTCTCAGAGAAGCTGTGTTGTCAAAATCTAAGATACGTTGTTACAAGGGATGTGATTTAATTAGGATTGATTTGGAGCAGTAGTTTATATAGTAGAGAAGGCGTGACAGCAGAAGTTTTCTGGCAGGTGGCCTTCCTGAGAGTCTGAGCAAAAGAATCACATATTCCATTTTATACGGAGCACGGATTTATCTTCTTGGCAATAACTGAAAAGGTATTGGGGCTCACTTCCACAGAAATTGCAAAGCTAAGCAGGGAACTGAAGTAGATCTAAAATATTCTCGGAGCTGGCTGTAGCTCAGAGACTACAGTTTCCAAAGCTCATCCCAAGCACAGATGGAAATTAGACTTATTATTGTTTCTATCAACAGGTTAGGCCTAGACTTTGGTTAGTGTTAGCTTAGTTGATTTCATGAATTTATAGCAGTAAATAACCATTGAATGTGTGGATAACTAGCACAGCTCTACAACAGAGTCTAAAAAGAAGCGTTAAGGAGACTTGGTAAGTAGCAGCCTAACACCAAGTACTGGGGTGGGTGTGTAAGCATGCACTACAGTTCCAGGGGGAACCTCTGAAGTATCAGGAAGAAGTCTCACGCACAGGTTGACAGGTGGGAACCCAGGTGCTAAAATTGGGGAAAAGGGAGGGATCAGTTCTAAGGGTAGAGAGCAAATCAGGAGCTCAGTTTCTGTTCTCAGAACAGGACAGGCAATATCCAAATCTCTGGTCCGAGAGTATTTGGTTACTTCCAGCTTGGAACAGGATTGGTTCCAGGGACTGATAGAAACAAGAATTCAAGGTACAAGCAATATTAATTCTATTCAATCTCTAAGAATTTTTATTATAATTAGAGCAAATTTTAAAAATTGATAACATCCATGATTCAATGTACTACTTAACAACCTAACAAAAATTTATGTTTCAGTCTTTCTACATTTAAAAGCTTCCCGCTGGGCGTAGTGGCTCACGCCTGTAATCCTAGCTCTCTGGGAAGCCGAGGAGGGCGGATTGTTTGAGCTCAGGAGTTCGAAACCAGCCTGAGCAAGAGCGAGACCCCATCTACTAAAAATAGAAAGAAATTAATCAGACAACTAAAAATACATAGAAAAAATTAGCCGGGCATGGTGGCGCATGCCTGTAGTCCCAGCTACTCAGGAGGCTGAGGCAGTAGGATCGCTTGAGCCCAGGAGTTTGAAAAAACTAGCTGTGAGCTAGGATGATGCCATGGCACTCACTTTAGCCCGGGCAACACAGTGAGAACCTGTCTCAAAAAAGAAAAAGCTTCCTCAGTAGGTTTGCTGATAATACCAAAAAACATACAGACAAAGTCAGGAGTACATGCAGAGGAAGGATTGCACCTTACAATAGCCATTTTAAAGAGGCATCTCTGGAAAGATGGAGCATGGAAAGTTTGTGTTGTGTTTACTTTGGAGAGATGATTTCTTAGAAGCTGAGCTAGCTCAGTCTGCAACTCCATTTGTGCTGCTTCTGCCCTCCAGCTTCTCAGAGAGGATGTATTTCTCTTTGTAGCCATTATAGGCTTAAGGGCTTTCTCTTTACCATTAATATTTCCTAACAGTTACCTCCCAGATATGTGTTTTTTAGTTTGACTGTCATCTATAGAAATTAAGACTTTTTCTTAAATAACTGTGACTTCTATAACTCCTCTTAGTCTCTTCCCTGCAGTTCATAAATGGTCTCCTCACTTTTTTTTTTTTTTTTTTTTTTTGGTCTCCTCACTTTTGAAAGACTTTTTTTCAAGCACATGATATGGAATTGATAATAATGATTTTCATTTTAGCAATTAATGTTTTAATAACTTAATGAATATCATTGTCTTTTTGGCTTTCAGGTTAGCTTTCCCCATTGGCCTTTGGTACATTATACTTACTGATGAGTTTCTACTGTACTGGCAATTTGAGATGCAAAAAGTATCATTTACTAAAATAATACATATTAATGAAAGATTTTTAGGTTGAATTTAGGCTTTAGAAATTAACTTTTAAAAGATATATTCGATTTAGGTAAGCAGAAAAGGTATTTAAAATAAAGTAGATCAATCAGTAAATACAGGTGTGCTTGTATTAACCTGTTCCTTGTGATATAAGGATTATATTCCTAATCACAGAATCACAGATTTGGTGTGCTCCAGAAAAATGGCTGTATTTGTTTTTTAAAAGGCCCAGAACATTAACATGATACAAGATTATTGTCATTTGTAGGCAAGCAAGACTGAGGAGAGGATTAGTAAACTGGTTTGATATCATTTTTCACCTTTTTTTTTTATTCGTGGTTGTTTCTGAGTGTTCATAATAGTGATGTTAAAACTCCAGAGGGTTTAGATTTTTAAACTTTGGAAAGTTCACAAGTAAAGCTAAATCTCCTAAAGGTTTTGGTTCCTTCTGGCACTTTGGTAGTCTGCTGGCTGCAGCTGCCCCTTTGCTCAGAGGTTCCAGTAGATCAGGTATGCTGGGCAGAGCTTCACGGACTGAGCCAAACCAGCCTTCTCTACTCATGAAGTTTAACTTGGTCAGAACGTATCATAGTAAAAAAATTACTGAATTCTTGACAAAACTACAGAGAAATAAGCATATGGACTCTTGAAAGGTTTGCAAGCATTAATAGTTAGGCATGTGTAGGCTGAACATGATTAAACCAAGCTTATTTATTTGTATTTGTCCCTAAAACAGTTTTAGATAATGTAAGTAATTTTCCAATTGACTAATTATTAATATTTTATAATTAATTCATTTGTATTAATATATAACAGACATACACAAAGTATCTGTTGAATGAATGAAGAAGTTTACATTGGCTCATTATTTGATGTTAGATATTCATTCGTCTTGGAAACTATACATAGTTAAATGATTATATAAATAATAGAGTTTTTGCCCGGTACAATTTGAGTTTTTTTGTTTGGGGATTTCTATTAATGCTTCTACTTGCCCAGCACATTTTAAATTTTTGTTTGGGGACCAATATTTATTTTTCTGTTTTGGCAAAAAGGTGAATAAACAAGAGGACTAAATGATCTCTAAGGACCATTCTAACTCTAAACTGCTTTTCAGTGAACAAAGGAGACAAGGTAAATACCTGTTCCTGATACAAGGTAGAGGATAATTATCAAAACTAACAGCAAGCATTGCTTCTACTGGCAATTCATTAAAGCATCCTCTTCAAAACAGAGAATAAGAATGCTTAATATTACTGATAATATTCAACATCATTTTTATAGACCTAGACCTCTAACAATTAAGACAATGAAAATGTGGTATATACTGAAATGGAAAAGCTTTAACTGTCCCTATTTTGAAAGAATTTTTGATTATCTACATAGAAAATTAGAGAAAAAAGTTATTAAAATTAATGAAGAAATAATATTAATGAAGAATGAAGAAATATAAGGTGATTGGATATAAAGCAAATATACTAAAATTAATAGCTTTCCCATACATCAGAAATAACCAATTGAAAGTGTAATAGAAATTAAAGATCCTATTACCAATTCAAATTTCACAGACACTATAAAATGTTTGTTTGAAACTTATATGAATAAAACTGCAAAACTTTACTGAAAGCCATAGTTGGAGACTTGAATAAATAGCCATCTGTGTTCCCGTGTTGGAAAAATCAATATTATGAGACTGTCAAGTCTCCCTAAATTAAACCAAAATTCGGTGTCTTTCCACACAAAATACCAGTAGAATTTTTAAAATCGAACTTGTCACATTGATTTTAAAGTTTATCTAGAAGAGAAAATTACATATCAGTCATCACAAATATTTTTTAAAAGGTTGACAGTAAGACAGTATTGCTTTACCTAATGTCAAAACATACTCAAAATATATAGTAATTAAAACACTATGGCATTTGAGTAGAAAGAGACAAATAAATAAAGCAGAAGAGAACAGAGAATTTTAAAATCAACCCAAGTATTGATTTCCTGTTCTGCTCTCCCTTGCATCCCATTCTCCAACCATATGAGCCCGGTCCTCCTTGTTGATGAGTAGATTGTTCTGGGATCAGGCCGGTTTACTGGGATGTCATGGGGGAATCAATCTTTCTTCACTTTTTACCAGCTCATGTTTCATTTGAGCAGTACCAGTGTGTTTTATTAGACTGTGTGATTTATTACACTAAAGTGAGCAGAGACAATGGAAGAAGCAACACGTCGGCAGTACTGGAAAGCCCCGTTAAGCACCAGGCTCTGGTTATCTCTTTTAAAAGACACAAGTCGTATTCTTCCCTTTTAGGATATAAGGGGCACAAACCATTCATTCCTAAACATCTCCCCAGACCTTCTTTTGAGGTAGTGTTAGACTTGTGCTCGCCACCTAATATCAAGATGCAAAGGGTGGGTACTATTGCAAAGGCAACAAGGGGTGGAATTCATACAGTGGAGTTTTAATGAAAACCTTTAACTCTACATGGTGAGATTTCTTCTCATACCCTTACTCGGGTGGTTAAAGAATGAAAACTTTTCTACGGTTCTGCTTGTTTTCTCACTTCAGTATAGAATTGATTAGAGGTAGAAATGAGTTAGGCCATTACTGTAAAACTACAGGGAAGTAGTAATGAGTGTTTGAACAAAGGTGGTGACAGTGGGTGGATGTGAGAAATTAGAGGGGAACCCAGAGGCTTTGTTAATTGATTGTTAGGAGAGGTAAAGGAGAAGGAGGAGTTGTCAGCATGAGCTCATAGAAGGTGGATCGAATTCCCAGCTGCGGTGGTCAGGCAGGTTTGGCATGCTGGGGCCATTGACAGACTCTGCTTGAGGAAGGAAAGTTTGATGAGAGGACACAGGCACCTCAGGAGCAGTAATGGCAGCACGAGGTAGAGGCAGAGGAGGACACACAAGTCCATATTAGGTCATAGCGGATACCGATGTTATAGGCCAAAAATTGTGGTTCAGAATGTCAGATGAGGCATAGCTTCAGACTGTGATGTTAAAATAGTGGGAGCTGTGGGCTGAGTGGTCCTCCATTAAATTCACTAGAAATATGTCATGGTTGATTGGAATCACCTAGGCCCAGGGAAATGGCCTAGCAAGAAAAAGACAGAAAAGGAAACTGTGATCACAGACAAAATTGGTTCCCTTACCCTGAGAGGAAGAAGAAACCCCTGGGATATATGTATACAAGGGGACTAAGATGGTAGCCCGATCCCTGAGGACTATTCAGGGAGATTATTGCCCATTTTTACCATCGAGTTCAGTGTTCCGTGTCTCACTCGTGACAGCCAGAACAACTTCCCGATACCTATGGATTACCGAAGCAATTGTTGTTAATATGCTGCTGAGCCAGCTTGTCTCTGCTACCAGGTTGCTTTATCTTTCTAAACCATCATTTTCTTTTTGTCTTTGCTCCACCTACAAATCTCCTAAAACTGAATGCAAATCCTCTGCTCCAGGAAGACCATTACCATCTTGCAAATATACTATGTAAACCTAGAATGTTCATATATTTTCCTGACATGAAAATTTATATTTTCTTCTTCTTGAAGCTTTCTTATTAACCTCAACCTATAGTGCTTTTCTTCCATTTACTTGCACTTGACTCATTCCCTTTCTCTATGTTTGTACATTTTGTCTCTCCAACTAATATTTGCCCTTCTGTATAGATTATGTATTTCTTAAAGGCAGAGACCATATATTTTATTTCTTATACATGCCATTAAAAAATGGGAAGTGAAATTTTCTTTTAGTTTTTATTTGACTACTGCGTAATGTTTTGAAAAGTCGTAGTCTTCAGAATGGCGGAAAAGATTAATCATTCACCTGGCTTTTCATTTAAGAAAGTATAATTTAGAAATAAAAAATGTAGTCTCCTTGCTGAACGTTCTTATGGATTGTTTTGTTATGACTTCCCAAGTTATTAGCTGTATAAGTAATTTTAATAGTTTGTACACAATCTGCATTCTAACTTAATAGACAGTATAAACAATAAAGATAATAAGCTTGTTACCTTAAATGGGAATTTTTTCTAATAAAAAT
>NW_012154062.1:149197-151584 GCF_000956105.1 Propithecus coquereli
TATAGTAGGCATTCAGCGAGTGTTGGTATTCTTCCTATAGACACTACTGGCTCCATAATTTAATGTTCTATAAGACTGAAATTAAGTGATAAACTAAAAAAAATCACAAATTCTTCAAAGTATCAGTTTAAAGCCTTCAAGCCCTTAATGATATTCATTGTAGGATCTTTTGAGCATTAATCCATTTTATTTATGTGAATAATTTATTTATAAAATGATTAAGGTTCTTGAGAAGACAAAATATTTTCACACTTCTTCATTTACTGTTAATTCACTTTCAAAATAATTAAAAGTATTTTACCTTCTAAAAGGAGGTGATATTTCACACAGTCCAAATTTATTTGCTCCCTTAACTTTAGGTTGCTGTTGGGAGAACAGACATTGAAGACTTAGACCTCTATGCTACATCTCGGGAGAGGCGATTTCGTTTATTTGCTTCTATAGAATGTGAAGGACAGTTATTCATGACTCCATATGATTTTATTCTGGCTGTTACAATGGATGAGCCCAAATGTAAGTATATTTTAAAAATTATCTTAATAATTTTATAAGATTTTTTAATCTTTAGTTTGTAAAAATATCAAACAGTATAAGTTTTTTAGAACTGAGTAATGTGGTATTTCAAAAGATACTATGCTATACAATCTTACCAGACTATTATTTTTTATAAACTCTTATTCGTATCTCTTCTCTTTAAAGTAACTTTCTATTGCTCTGTCTTTCTCAGTATATCAAACTTACATACCACCTTGCTTTTGATATCTTTATAAAAGATTCATGTTCTGCCTATTTATTTTTATATCCAGCCTGAACAGAGTAATTAAGAAGACTGGCTTTGAAGTTAGCGCTGGGCAAGAATTCTACCTGTATCTTTTCTGCATTTGTCTTAACTTCTGCAGTGCAAATATAGTTTAATTGTTTCTTACCTTTCCATGCTTTAGAGCAGTGGTTCTCAAACTTTTTAACATTATGTACATTCTTGCAAGTCTCTTAATATCTGACTTAATGGAAGACAGCTGGATTCTCTTGTGCTTTTGTATTCAATCTGTTACAATCTGGTTTTTTTCCATGAAGTATATGAAGAAAATCTACTTCACAGATACAGGTAGTAAGAAAAAGGAAGAGTTGGATCTGTTTCTTAATCATCATTTCAGTTCACCAAAAGATAACTCACTAAAAATCATTATACCAAATAATCAGTTGTTTTATATCTGCTTCAGACTTCACACAAATAAATACCTTATGTTAGACCAGAATGATTATAGTCACTTTTTCCCCAGAGGCAGGAATATGGCAAAAATTAACCTTAAAATAAATCCTCAATAATTTGGCAAATTGGCCACTTTGCAAACTAGCTTTTAATGAACTAATTTTTGATGCTTTGGATTATTTCCATTGAAGATCAGGGGAGAGAGAGATGTATATATTTGGGATTCATCTGTGCATCATTGGTAATTAATGCAATGTATGTGAATGAAATTGCCTAGGGAACCAGTATAGCATAAGAATATAGATGACATCTATAATCCCAGCACTTTGGGAGGCTGAGACAGGATAATCATTTGAGACCAGGAGTTCAGGACCAGTCTGGGCAACATAGTGAGACCCTGCGTCTACAAAAAATAAGAAAAATTAGCCATGGAAAAATGTGCCATGGTGGCACATGCCTGTACTATCAGCTACTCAGAAGGCTGAGGCAGGAGGATCACTTGAGCCCAGAAGTTTGAGGCTGCAATAAGGTATGCTCACACCACTGTACTCCAGGCTGTGTCTCAAAAAAAAAAAAAGACTCTAAAAAAAGAAAAAAAGACCATCCCTTGGTGACTGAGCTATCAGCTACTCAGAAGGCTGAGGCAGGAGGATCACTTGAGCCCAGAAGTTTGAGGCTGCAATAAGGTATGATCACACCACTGTACTCCAGGCTGTGTCTCAAAAAAAAAAAAAAAAAAGAATAGAGATGACCAAGGACCAATCCAATCCTTGAAGAACTCCTGCACTTTAAAAGATAGACATACAAAAGGCTTGAAAAGAATGAGCCTCAAAAAGGGACATAGAAGTGTCCAGAGACATAGGAAGAAAATCGTAAGAATAAGGAGTGATACAAGTTAAGGAAAATGGCTAGAATGGTCAGTTGCATGGAATGCTACTTTTTATTTGATTAAAAAATTATTAAATCTATCCTAACTTAATACAAAGAATCCACATTGTACCAAATCAATTAAATAAAAATGTATCTAATATGTGTACTACTACTTATGTGTTAAGGGTCTTTTCTGTGTACTAAGAGGGATACAAAGTCCCTACACGCAAGAAACTTACAGTGTTATAGGAGAAAATAAAATACAGAAATAACCACCTGCAAGGTAGAATGTGATCATCTGGCACAT
>NW_012154062.1:151778-152477 GCF_000956105.1 Propithecus coquereli
AATAGTAACATAGGAAAGTAGCCCTGAAGTATTAAGTAAAAAAGATTAGATTACTGAATGGTATGTATGGTATAATTCCATTTTT
Organism: Propithecus coquereli; assembly: GCF_000956105.1. Lineage (NCBI taxonomy): Eukaryota > Metazoa > Chordata > Mammalia > Primates > Indriidae > Propithecus > Propithecus coquereli. Next base: position 151,864 of record NW_012154062.1, read on the forward strand.
GCCACAAAGAAAGCCGAACAATTATAGCTGTAATTTTTAAAATTCTATCTTCCAATTGTATACCATAACTACTAGAATGTATAGTGGCATAGGAAAATGGCCCCGATATATTGATAAGTAAAAAAGATCAGGTTATTGAACAGGATATATGATATAATCCTATTTTTTGCCAAAACCAAAATAAAATTATATTTATAAATTTAAAAAACTTCTAAATTGTACATAATAGCTATGCATTATTTTTGTGACCAGGAAGAAAATCCTCTTATTAAAAAATAAATTTATTTACTTAAAGAGAGTAAATAACAGTGGAAAATTATCTATAAGGAAAGGTTTTGAAATGAAGGAAAGACTTCCCCCCATACATATACATACCTAATTCTATTAATTTTAGGCAAACTCTAACTCTAGGCAAAATTCAGAATGAATATTGATGGCATTTATACTATAGTGATCTAGAATAAGCAATTTCAGTTCTAATCTAAGCATTACCACTAAATGGTTTCCTTGGTGGTATTCATGAGCAGCCTATCAGGGTTCTATTTTCTTCTTTTAGAAAATTTATGGAATTTAATGAATAAACTTCTAATCAAAAAAATTAGCCTGTACAGAGT
>NW_012154062.1:155647-158604 GCF_000956105.1 Propithecus coquereli
AATATAATGCACATCAACTTACAGCTTAAGAAATAAAATATTTCCAATAGAATTGAAGTCCCTCTCCACCCAAGTTATATTTATATATGTAGTAACTTCATATGAAATAAGGAATTTAGAAAGTTAGAAAATCCTTTGAAGAACAATCTTAATGGCTCTTAGTCTTTATTAAAACAGCTAATAATATTGAACATGGTGACATTTCCGGCAGAATGAATATGTCTTTTGTGAATAATTTACCATGGAAATCTCATAAACCCTACAAAACTCAAGAGTATGTCTAACTTCCTCTTTTGATAAATAGCTTCTGAACATTGCATAAGAGTATGTGCATGTGCTTTTGTACCATTTATTTTTCTTCTTTTCTTACTGCTATATTTCAGGAGCAACAGAATAATAAATCTTAAGTTCTGTTCATTGTTAAAAGGAAAGTCTTTGCAGAATGAGTGTATACAGTATGATAGTTAAGGTTACATATTAAATTCTAATTTGTAGACATGTGATTCTAATCACTTGATTACATGTTTGTATAAATTATCTTGGGTAGAGGAAGGATGTTGTTGCTACATAGAGAAGAAATCTATCTTTAGAAACATATTTCTTCTCTTTTGATGTTAAAATGAGTTATATTGCTTAAAAAAGAGAAAGTAACATAGCAAAAAAATTGCTTTTTTGTAATTTTGAATCTGATATAATTTACTATTAATTATACAGAAATAGTCCCATTGCCTTGTAGGGAAAAAATGGGCTGTCATTATTGTAGTTAGCTGAAATCATATTTACCAGTTTCCTAATGCAGCTGTGTTGTAGGATTTAATCACATATAAGCCTGGAGATAATTTTTAGGCAGGCATTAGATATTTACAGTGTTCAAATCTGAGCCAAGGAAACAGCAATAATGACTGCACATTTGCCCCAGCATTGTAAGACTTAAAGTGTTTGAGGTCTTCAGGGGTGTGAGGAAGAATCAGAAAAAGGAAGTGATCCCAGATATTTCACTCAACTGTAAGACTCTTGTCCTGGAGACGTTCTTCCCTGTAACTGTTTATAGGGAATGAAAAACAGGGCAGGAGTTGCCCTCTCACTTTACCTGCTCTCCCTTTTATCTCTTTTTCTCTTTGTCCTCATCCTTCTCCTTCACCCTAGAGAGACCTGACCTATGAATTATATTCAGGGATACTGTAACAGCAAAGATCATGAGTAACAACTTAAAATAATTTCTGTGTGTTAATATTATTTTATATTCGAGCATGAATGTTTGTAAACATCACTATTTATGCTTTTAAGCCCCTAGGATGTTTAACATGGAGTAAGTTAATTTACTTTATAAATCCAGAAAGCCCCAAATTAAAATAACATGGTTGTGGAAAAAGTGTTTCCTATTTCACTGTTATTTATTATAAATAGTATATAGTATATAAAACAAGTAGATAACATAAGTAAGATCATATTTTAGATCCAGATTTTGAGGTTAAAAAAAACTTTGCCTTATGAACATAAAAGTTTGGTTATGAGTTATAGTTCTAGATGGTTAGCGAATGTAGATATATATTACATGAAGTATTTATTATCTAATTATTTTATGTTTGCTTATTTTAGTTGCTAAAACATGGAAGTCACTTTCCAAACAGGTAAGTTAAAGCTCTTGGTATACATATGCATGCATATAGACAAATTTTATATATATATATGCAGGGATATATACATAAAATTTTTAATATATATCTTATATATATTTTATAAAATTTTTTTGCAAATTAAATCACATCAAGGTGACATTTTTTTATCCTCCAGATTGTCAGAGCTAAAAAGGTAGACAATTCTAAGGGTTGGTGAGGATGTAGATCAATGGTTAATCTCATATGCAAATGTAAATTGATATACCCACTTTGGAAAACAATTTGGTTATCTACTAAAATGGAAGATACACATTAGGTTCTTATTTGTGACAAAAATTTTAAATGATTAAAAGCAAAAATGAGGGACATGAGGTTTTTTTTTTTTTTGACAAGACACTCAAAGCAAAACTCAAGGGAAATTATGGCAAATTTTGTAAAACTAAGTATTAAAAACTTTGGCATCAAAAGACAATGTCAACAGTGTTAAAGGTGGTTAACATGTGTGATGGATGGGAGAATATGCTTTCAATATATTAACAGAAAAAAAGTCTTTTAGTCATATAGAACTTCTATAAATCACTATAAAAATCAGCTCAATAAAAAAATGGACAAACATAGCTAGGATGGCAAATAGATATATATAAAGGAACTCAACTTCACTAGTAACCAGGGATATGCAAATTAAACCAATGCTGTGATTCTATTTCACACCCACCACACTATTAGCTTCCAGAAATCTGACAATGCCAATAATTAGCAAGGACAACAAGAAGGAACCAGGTGAGAACATAAATGGGTATTTTCACTTTCGAGAAAAATTTTGGCAATGCCTAATAAAATTGAAAATTTGTATGAGAAATCCTACTTCTGGATATATATACTAGAGAATATGTTTCATGTTTGTACCAGGAATCCTATACATGTTTCCTGAAGCATCAATTTTAAGAGCAAAAATTTAGAAACAATAAATGTCAATCATTAGGGAAATGGATAAAAGAATTGTGAAGTAGACATATGAAGAATAAATGGAGAAATACAGAGTTAAAATGAATAAGTACATTAGAGCTATGTGTATCAGCATGAATAGACCTAGAAAACATAAGACTGGGTAAAAGAGCAAGTTGCAGAATAATACAGAGTGGCAGTTCTTTAACATGCAGAGACCTTATTAAGGGTCCATAAAATCAAAACCGAATTTAATCCAACGATGTTTATTTTGTATCTACTTGAAATACTGCAATATAATTCTGACACTAACCACCCAGCGTTATTAGTGTCAGATTCCAGAGGCTTTAGGGCATAGTGCCCAACAAGACTGCCCTCGTTTCACATGCTTAC
>NW_012154062.1:159244-160927 GCF_000956105.1 Propithecus coquereli
TAAGTCCTTAAAGTTAACAGAGAAGACAAAGAAGGTCCATGTATTGATTGAATGACCTAGACCAGGTGAAACTAGGTTATTACTAAAACAAACTGCTTGGAGTCAGTAAGGACTTGGCTCTGCCATTTACTAGCTGTGTGGCCTTGGGTGAGTTACTTGTCCACTTCAAGTTTCAGTAAAATATGCATAGTCAGGATTGTTTTTAGAATTATATGAGAAATTGTATGAACCCATTGTCAAGCACGTAGAGGGTACTCAGTAAAAGGTAGTTATGATTTTACAGTCTCAAGCTCTAGCTGAGTTTTAAGTGAGATGAGAAGACATGAAAACAGTTAAAATGGGGAAACATTAAGTTAATATTTATACAATTATAATACAACAGAGATAGTATAAATTAAGCTATATAAAGTGTATTCAAAATGTTTTATTCTATTACTGTAACAAAAATATTTGGGTTTACTGTTGTCTAAATAGTAAATATCCCAGCTTCTCACTGCTGTTCATACCGAATTCTTACCTCTTGCCCTTGCTGCCCCAATCAGATACCACTGGTGACCTGGTGGCATCTGGTACTTGCAGTGCAGATGTAACACCAGGAAGGAAATGAACACAAGAATCCACAGGTGGGCTTCAAGGAGCCCATAAATCCCCTGAAAATGCGGCTGCTGCCTTTGGCATTCCAAAGATTTCTTTATTTTCCTGCTACTCAGCTTTGCAATTAAAAAAAAAAAAAAACAAAGATGGTTTATAAATGTCATAGAGCATTTTAGGTACAAGTGCACCAGGAGGGGGTTTGTGTGAAATGCTCCTCAAACTTGAATGTGCATAAAAATCAACTGGAGATCTTGTTAAAAGTGCAGATGTGGTTCGGTAGGTGTGGGATGGGAACTGAGATTCTGCATCTCTCACAAACTCAGATGATTCTCGTACTATTGGGGACCCACATGAGTAGCAGGGATCAGATCTGAAAATAGAAGTCGTTTCTGTGTTTGTTAATGTGTTACTGAGCAGACTAATTTTTTTATTTCAAATTATTTCTGGTTATCTCACCAAATCCCTTAATCACTTTTCTTCACAATTAGCCAAATTATGATTTTCACTTAGTTTTTTTTTTTTACAGAATACATACAATAAATTCAAAATTGATTTAATATATGAGCAATGATTTAAATGTTTAAATTCTCCAGTAATTTTCCACCAGCAGTAATAGTTTGATTTAAAAAAAAAGAAAAGAAAACTAAGCAACAGTTGAAGTCTGTATTCTTTACTGAACATTTAAGTTAAAATTAGAAAAAAAAATTGAAACAGTGGCCACAATAACTCAATATGCACCTTGCACTTCATCCAATGTCATCATTCTTTGTCACCATTAAAATATTCTTCATTCCTTTCTGACAAAATCCTTTGTTTATTTCTTCCTCTACACAACGCCTCCTAAGTACAGAAGTGCTAAAGAGACATTATGTGAAGCCAGGTGATCTTGACCTTGATAAGGAAATCTACCTTTTTATATGGCTTTCATGAAACTATCCCTTTATAACTGGCTCCACAACTTACACTCACTGTTTTATCTTAATTTGGTTTTCACCTCCAGTTATTAAATTAATCTGAAATTTTGAGTAACTCTAATTGAATTTAATATGGCATGTTCATCATTTGTTTTATGTTTAGACTGGGTTTTGT
>NW_012154062.1:162083-164576 GCF_000956105.1 Propithecus coquereli
AGTCTTTTCGTAAGTAGGGTTTTAAAATCTTTGAGAAAACTGTGCCAAGCTGTCTTAAAAAGCTCTTAGCAATTTTTTTCCTGGAAGTTGTCTTAAAGATTGCCATTCAGATCTTAGGGTGGGATGATAGGATAAGGAAAATTCAAAGCTCAGAAGGATCAGGTAAGTATAGTGAATTTTAATCTCATGGGAAAATGCAAATTGGATCAAATATAGTCTGAGAAAAATAAATGCATGGAAGAAGGAAATTCTCTTTAGTTAAAGGGATGTTTTAATCTGGAAGTCCTGAGTTTAGGCATGCCCCAATCCTCCTCCAATGTTATATGCATATTTGCATTTTTTTTCCACAAGAGAGAATCTATTCAGTGCCAACAGAACTATCTGCAAATGATGGAAATGTTCTGTTTCTGTGCTGTCTCATATAGTAGCCACTAGACAAATGTGCTGTTCGGTATTTGAAATGTGGCTAATGTAACTGAGGAACTGAATTTTTATTTTTATTTAATTTTAATTATTTTCAATGTAAATAGCTATGTTACATGTGGCCAATGGCTACCATTCAGACAGCGCACATCTATTATCATTCTGATTAGATTATCAAGGTAATCCATGATCTCAGAAGTTTTAGAAACATTAGTATAGGTGACATAGAGAAGTACAGAGAGCCTTGGTTTTTTTTTTAATAGAGATTAAGTAGCAGAGAAATTTTAAAACTAAATCTTTAGAGCTATTGAAGATTAATTTTAAAATTAAGATGCTTATCTGCTTAAAATACTACCCAGCAAGAAAATGTTATGCAGTTTTTAAAAAAATTGATGTGCAACATTTATGAAAACACATGTTACATAGACTTAGTTTCAGTTAACTGTAATGTATCATGATATAGGAATTAAACGCTGTAATACTTTTAATGAACTTCTCTTAAATTTTTTTTTATTGAATTTTCAAAATAAACCTAGTTGGCATCTTTCTTATCCTCTGTTTCTGAAGATCACACCATTGCTGTATGCTTAGCACTTAATTTTATTTTTTATCCTGGGTAACCATAAATTAAAAAGTTAGTATTATAGTTTTCCATTTTTGTAATTGGAAAGCATTAGGAATCTAGTTTATTCTAGCGGCATTTTCTCTTTTCCTTGACCATTTGTATTAAATTATGAGTTCCACTTTGTTTTCCTTCCCTGTAGATTAAGCCACCTCAATAACCATGTAGTCCTTCAGATGAGTGCCTGCTATGATAATCATGATTAGGACTCCCACTGTTAAGTAATCCTTTACTTGAGGGAAATCTTGAGTTAACTATAAATAAAAGATGCATAGTGATTATTAAAATTCTTTATAGCAACCAACATCTCTTGTGTTGTCCTGGTTGTATGAATTAGAATGACAGTCAGTGAGACAGGATTGTAGAGAGAGCAAGTCCATTTCCTGATCCCATTTTTTTTTTCTTCCTGCATTTATGCCCCTTTTTTTTTTGGTGGGGGGAATCCCTGTGGAATCTAAGTATTGTATACATCGACCATTCCAGAATCTTTCTCCCATAACATTCATGGCAATCAACCAGAACTATCTGTCTATGGGTCACAATATTCCAGTATAAACAAAAGAAGGAAATGAATGCTTTCAGGGCCTCCTGGGTAGTTCCCTTCATGTCTCTGACAAACTGCCCCATAGTGACTCCTCTTCTCTTTGTTTTGTAACAAAGAGGGTAGCCTCAAAGAACATCAGATAAAATGGAGTTTTAAAGTTCATGCTCTGGTTATTTAAGGATTTCTTATACCATTTTCCAAACATCAGAAGTATCTGATATCTAGATAAGTATTATAGATACCTATTCCTGATTTTAATTTTTTTAGTATCTACTAGGAAGGTCAATTAAACCATTAATTCTAGTTTGAGGTGTTATATTCCAAAAGCAAGAATTCAGGTAACAAAATGTGTATTTTTATTTACTCCAAATAAGCTGCTTTTATATGTTGTAATTATGAGGTTACAGAGAACTTAGGATGCAATATACAGAAAGTATAAGCCATTTAATTAAAATAAAAACTTCTTAGAGTATATTTAATAGAAGCATTGTCAAGAATAATAATGATAATTTGGAAGAAGTGTAATAACTATAGAGTTTTATTTTTAAAATACAATACAAAAACCAAACTTTTAAGCAAGAATGTCTAAATGTTTTATTCAAGTGTTACTGAAAAGTAAAATTAAGCACTTCACAGTGTTAACCATTTCTGACCTTTTTATTTATGTTAAAACATTAAATTACATTAAAACATTACATTAAAAACTAGCAACAAATTTAAAAGTTAAAACTATAAGTAAACAATATAATTTAGCTTATTTTGCCAATGTATTTGAGAGTGTTAATGAGAATTTTGTATGGGTTTCTACCGAGGCATGTAGAACAATTAAAGTAAAATTAATTTTGCTATGAGTTTTTAGTAATCATTAGTCTCATTTAAAACAGTATTTAGCATCTGCTTTAAA
>NW_012154062.1:167301-168595 GCF_000956105.1 Propithecus coquereli
AATACGTTGCTTTTAATTTCTTGGTTAAAGAAAGTTTTTCTGTACAGAATATGAGTAACTGTTTACAGTTACTTTAATGTCCTTTAAAATACATTTTTCTATTTTGTGAATACTCTTTCTGTTTTTTCTCTCAGAGCCACACGCAGGTTTTAGAATAGCTTTCAACATGTTTGACACTGATGGCAATGAGATGGTGGATAAAAAAGAGTTTTTGGTGGTATGTATATTATGTGCTGCATTTTATCAATCATTAATATTGCTTACTTATATTTTTTGCTTTATTGGGAATACTGCCATAGAGGAAAGAGTGAAAAATTTATGCTTTTGCCTTTATTTAATAAAGAAGCATATATTCATGTACTTTGAACAATATTTACATTATAAAATATTAATTGTATTCAGTGCATAAGGATCCTTACAGTTGTTTGTACATTACCTAGCAGTTTGAAATGTATCAAATATTTTCCACTGGGTAGATAGCAGGCAGTTCTGAGATTATATATGCCCAGTTAATATTCAGTCCCCATCATAACAGCCACCCAGTGACAACTCCCTCCATAGGAACTTCTCTTCCTTCTCAATATAGGATTCATGATTTTTCTTTTTCCTTTTTTCTTTCACTTACTACTACCTCGTATTCCAGTCCTGTCCCCACTTCCTTGTTCCTTTCTCCTTTCTTTGACCAAAGGATGGTAATTCTTAGGTATTTATCCTTTGATCTTTGTCGCCTGACTGGTTCAACATGGGTGCTGTTCTGACAAAGTCTTCAGCTGCTCACTCATCTCTCATAACTTCCCCTGCCCCCACTTCCAGAATTTTTCTCTTGTTTTACCCATGTAGCCTGCACCTGTATCTGTGACAATATGCCTAGTCTGTTGTTTCTCTGGAACAGAAATTAATTTATTCCATAGAGTAACAAGGTGTATCCTCAGCATTTATGTTCAACTCTGTCTTTACCTATACTCTCCTGGTAAAAGGAAAGAAGAAAGATGGCACATAAATAGCCATTTCATTTTCTACTTTTGTTTACTAACCTAGCTATTAAAAATTCCCCAGAAAACCTCCGAAAGCATTTCATATTTACTTCAGAAGTTGAAAAACAGAAGAAATCTATAACATCATTCTTTTCCATAATAAGAAAGAGATAAAAATCCTCATCAAAAGCTAATTAGTATCCAGTCAGAGGGAAGCAAGCAGACTAATTACTGGGACTTAAAAAAAGCTTAGGCCGGGTATGGTGGCTCACGCCTGTAATCCTAGCACTCTGGGAGGCCGAGGCGGGTGGATCGCTCAA
>NW_012154062.1:168645-169962 GCF_000956105.1 Propithecus coquereli
AATATTATGGTTTATGTTATAGTAATACAATGCTGATAAATTATAAATTTAATAGCATGTATCAATCCTTGTGGTTTTAATTTACATGAGACTCAAAAGGTCAGGACAAGTCATAATTTGTAAATTTCCTACTGTACTCATTTGATTCACATTTTCTGCAAGACTAATGTGAGAGAATGAGTCTCATTAACTAGTGAGTCTATCAGAATGCCCATCATCCACATCCTGAAACTTTGTTATTCTCTTCCTCTCATATGCAGTAGTTCTTATGAAGTATATGCAGGGTTTACTAAGGTTTTCAATTAAATTTCTTTGCATTTGATGGAGGAAATTCTATGCTATAGTTTACTGTGCTACAGCCACCTGGCTTTTCTGTTCCTTGCATTCCCACCTCAGGGATTTGTACTTTCTGTTCCTTTTGCCATCAGAACTTTTCCTCAAGATCCTCATGATAATAAACATCATTCAGGTTTCCTTTCAAATGTGAAGACTAAGAGAGACCTTACTTAATCATCCTCTCTAAAATATCATAAAACAGCCCCTTCTCCCATCTATTCTTTTTTTTTATCTCTCTGCCATATTTTATTTTCTTTATAGCATTTAAACCATTTGAAAGTATTATTGGTATACGTGCTCTTGTCTATCTCCCCACAGTAGAATGCAAGGTTCATAATGGCAAAGATTTTATCTTTTTTGTTCATCTTTGTATCAAGACCAGTGTCTTGTACATGGTACCTTATAAAAAAATAGTTGGTGAATGAATGAAGAAAAGAATGAACAAAAGAATATTGCCAATGGAACATCCAGTTGTGGGGATTTGTGATGTATGGAAACAAGAATAGCAATGAAACTCTGTCATTAGAAACAAGACTTAAAATACCTTGTACTTCTATGATTAGAAAATTCACACTACTGTGTTATTCTTAATTTAGTATGAATGGTGTTACATTGAATTGTGTTAAAGTAAGTTGGGAGGGGGAAGGAATGTGTACTTACAAGTGCACATGTGTTTCAATTATTATCTCGTTTTTTCCTGTGGTTTTTGCTCTTGGACTTAAAATGGACTTAAAATGTTAGTGCTAAAGAACAGCAAGTATTATACAGTTGGTAATAGGGCTACCTGTGGTTGATCCAGCCTGGAAAGCCATAGTAATGATGCAAGTCTAGTCAATGATGAATTGCTGCGAATCAGAGTGCATCAAGGAGCATCTCAAAACCTTGCTGAAAAGTTATCTTGTTAGAACAATGATGGATGCAAAATTGGAAGTTATAAGTATCTAAACCAGCAGAGTGATGGGCAAGAATCAGAATAATGCT
>NW_012154062.1:178717-179783 GCF_000956105.1 Propithecus coquereli
ACCTAGTACATGGTGGTAGTTACATGCCCAGAAATTCTTGTTGGGTATTTGATTCTTGATTGATTTCTTTGTCAGCTTCAAGAGATATTCAGGAAAAAAAATGAAAAGAGAGAAACTAAAGGAGATGAAGAAAAGCGTGCATTGCTGGTAAGAATACTTAATAGTTTCAGGTGGGTTTTCTAGGTGAGAATTATTTTATTCATGTTGAGAAACAGTAATTAAAGTTTGTAACTTTGGAGCTATCCCTTTCTTGAAAACTTTCTGAAGTTCTTATGTAGAAAAATTGCTTCAGTATTTATATGCATCGATATCAATATTTGTATTAAATATTGATATTAAACATCTGTATCCATAATCACATTCATTAAATCATTTTCATCCATATTGTTATTTGTGAGATTTGAAGGGTATATCATGTAATAGATTAATACAGATCATTATGCATGTGAAAATTTAAAGGTGAATTGCAAAGATTTAATTATAATGTGAGTGAATTTAGTGGTATTATAACATCATGACTGTTGAAGCAAATATGAGCAAATAATATGGGTTTTTTTTTGCATTCTTAGAAATATATATTATAGATTCTTCTTCTGGGATGCATAATATTTTCATATTATTCTGAAGTTAGAGTTAAGCAACATTTGCTTCCATCTTCCTACCAGTTTTCTTTTTGTTTGTCCCAAACATCGCAGCCTGACCATAGGCCAAGTTTACATAATAAAAATAACAGACAGATACTGAGACCTTACTATCACACACTACACTAGGTAGTTTGCATTCACTTTCTCATTTAATCTACCCAACAATTCTCCTATCCATAATTGTAGATGAGGAAACTGATAATTGGAAAGGTTAAGTATTTTGTCCAGACTTACATACCTATTAAATTGCAAAGCCAAAGAGTTGAACCCATGTCTGACCATCTGTGAAACCTGCACTTTTATCTACTGTACCACATTTCTTCAGCTGGTACTTCCGTACCAGAAACATAGTAAATTTTGTTGGCATATAAATGGTAATTGCTTCATTTTTCAAATTAGTGGCCCTGTGCAGTTTAATTGTT
>NW_012154062.1:181744-183370 GCF_000956105.1 Propithecus coquereli
CCACATAGCTACTTTAACCTGAATATTAACATGCCTAAATCAAATTAAATCAAAACTAAATTTAAAAATACTTACCAAAATAAAACTGTGTTTCAGAAAGAAAGGGGTAAATGAACATAACATTTCTTGGGACACTTACTATGTTCTAATCTGTGCTATGTTCATTATAAATGTTACTCCCATTTAGCCTTCATTACAGTTCTCCCAGGTAAGTATCTGTTTTGCAGGTGAGAAAGCAGTTTCAGAGAGGTTACTTAACGTGCTTAATGTGACAGCACGGATAACAGCAGACAGGATTGCAGTGCAGGTTTCTCATACCATTTCCACTGCCATGCTGCTACATCTAGACTTTCCCCCATGCCGTGTAGAACTGCCGAAGCATGTCTAAATAAAACTGCATACTTAAGAGGAACTCAAAGCGATAGTTCTATCAGAAGTTTATGTGAAAACGGTTAAAAGGAGCACAAATTCATTTAATGTTTAATTGTATGAGATTTTTAAAACTTTGCTACTCATCTTTAACATTTATCCCACTTGTATTGTGTGTGTGCTCTATATAGAATGTAGCATAATGATTTGCCCTTCCTAATTGATTATTTTGTCATCTTTTTCTTTTTTTCTTTTGCTATACTTGGGTTCATTCTGAAATATGACACTTCATTTGGCCCTTTGTGCTCTATGTCAGCGTCTTCAACTTTATGGATACCATTCTCCTACTAATAGTGTATGTACAATACTTTAAATGTTCTTTATGTATATAGTCCTCACCTGTTATACTTGATAATGTTATTTCTTTACATAAAGTTATATCTGCTATTTAGAATGTTTTGGAATTTATTGAATACAATAGGTGCAATTAAGCCAAAATTTTACATTTTATTTCTAGATTTGTGAGAAAGCTAAAATATGTGGGGCAATTGTATATTTTTAACATTAGATTAAAATAAGGAAAAGGTGAGTGAACAATAACCACCAATAAATCTGGTAGAATAATCAAAATTTTATATTTTTTAGCAGTATTTGAAGTTATATATAAATTACAGAGCAGATTCTCAGGCTGTGCTCCTGCAGAACACAGGTATTTTAAGAACTAGATTTATCCAGCTGATATACAATCTTTGTTCAGTTCTAATAAATAAGTATATTAATGGATAGACTTTTCTTAATTTTCAGTATTTCTCATAAATTTTTTCCAAAAATGGTTGGAAAATTTTGTTATTGCCTGCCTACTTCCTCTGGTCTGTACAGAAATCCGGTGTAAGCTGCTACTTGGTATGTTTGATATACCAGTGTATCATGTTATTTCTCAGGATTATGATTTTCAGACTCTTCTTTTCTTGAAAAAATTGGGAATTCCTATAAATGAACTTCCAAATGTACATTTCTTCTTATGCTGAACTTTCTTCTTTCTTTTTTCCTTGAAAAGTCAGAGTTTGTTGGTTAGCACAGCTACTAAATAACTAAGAATAGGCCATTGCCCTTTTTGAATAAATAAACATGCGCAGTTCATTTTCCCCAAGGATCCTTACGTGACATAAAAGGATCCCTCAAATGATAGAAATTCCACCTGAGAAGCTCTCGAATTCAGGATAACTGATTTAATGTTATCCTGCTGAAAGTGTTCTA
>NW_012154062.1:185730-186934 GCF_000956105.1 Propithecus coquereli
CAAAAGTTAACTACCATATAGATCAAAAAATAAAACACTGCCATTTCACAAGAAGCCCCTTCATATGTGTCCCCATTCATAATCCCTGGGTGTCCCCAAAAAGATAACCATAATCATGACTTCTATGTAAATCACTTCTTTGCTTTGCTTTGTGGTTTTACCATTTACTTATGCATTCTAAACAATATGGTTTAGTTTTACCCATTTTTGTACTTCATATAAATGGCATCATATTACATGAATTTTTCTGTGTCTTTTTTGGCACAACATCATGATAATCAGTTTCATCTGCATTCTTGTATGTAGTCCTAATTTGTCCACTTTTTTGCTGTAAGCAGTGGTTCTCAAACATTTTGGTCCTGTGATCCGTTTACACTGTTGAAGGTTATTGAGAATCCAAAAGAGATTTTGTTGATTGGACAGTATCTATCTATATTTGCCAGTTAGAAATTAAAACAGAATTTTAAAATACTAATCCATTTAAAATAACACTAAAAACTCATTCCATGTTAACAAACATTTTTTATGAGAAACTAACTTTTCAAAAATGAAATGAGGAAAGTAGTATTGTTTTATGTTCTTTGCAAATCTCTTTAATGTCTGGCTTAATAGAAGACAGCTGGTTTCTCATAGCTGTTTTTGCATTCAATCTGTTGCAATATGTTATTTTGGCAACAAATACTGTCAGTTGTTTACTTTGAAATGACAGGCTCACTTGGTTCATTTTCAAAAATAATGTCTGCCAAATACCAAAGTTTGAATAACCATAGGTTGTCTGTTAGTTCTTTCAAGTAAAAATGGTGGCTCATGAAAAATCGGCTAGTTCAGCTTGCAACCCAAACCATCACACACATGTTCTTTCTGAAGACAGCCGTAGTACTTCAGTATGCTGCAGAAGTGCTTTATGCATGCTTCCCATTTTATCATACCAAATATTAAAAAGATGTGTACTCAAAAGTTAGTTTAACAAAATTATAAGCTTTATTCTTCTTCAGCAAGTACATTCTTAAGTGGAATTTTTTTTTTTTAATTGAAGAATATAACAACTACTGAAGAATGTAATGACTTTGGTCTTTGGTGACACTGCCTCATTTGTACTAAGACACCAGCAGTTTTACCACCATGTCTTTATCCATTCATCCGTCGTCAGTGGACACTTAGGTTGATTCCATATCTTGGCTATTGTGAATAGTGCTGCAGTAAA
>NW_012154062.1:186984-187781 GCF_000956105.1 Propithecus coquereli
GACATAAAAGGATCCCTCAAATGATAGAAATTCCACCTGAGAAGCTCTCGAATTCAGGATAACTGATTTAATGTTATCCTGCTGAAAGTGTTCTACTGGCAGTGTACAATTCTAAGAGTAGGTGAATTCGTCGCCTCCTGTATTGGCTAGTTAATCGAAATTCCAAACTATAAAAAATATCTCTTGTTCTAGATCTGAACATATACTGGAGGCTGATTCAGCAAAAAGTAAACGCAGTATATTTTGCCTAGTCATATGGAATGGACCTAGAATGAGTTGGGAAACAAGCCAAGTCCATGGGACTCAAAAGCTGACTAATTGTTTTAATCTCTTACAAGTTACTTTAAATTTTTTCTACAAAATTTACTACTGTTTTCCATTAAATAAATTCTATCATTTTCTTAAAATTTTTAAGGATCCCTATTAATCATTTCAAAAATTTGTAAGAATGTATAAGATGAAAATCTCACAGATTATAATGCCATATGCCCTGTTAAACTTAATAAATGTTAATACTTATGATTTTATGATTATTTTTCTAATCTAATATGTCATCATCATTTGAGCCATTTTACTGTTACAGTTTTTATTTCCTTTAATCTCATAAATAATTTTCATATAGGATGATTATGTGTTTTTTTAAAAAAAATGTATCTCAGAGTAACATTGTTAAAAGGAAATAGATCCTAATGTTGCTCTAGTTTAAACTACATATACAAATTGCATTCACACATTAAGAGAATAATTTTGAGAAGCAGACTTAAATTACATATTTCATTTATATTATTCTTAATAGG
>NW_012154062.1:191133-193050 GCF_000956105.1 Propithecus coquereli
TATGATACACCTGGAGTGCAGTCCTGTGTAACTTTAGATTATAGTTCACAGATTACAGTTAAAGCCACAGTTGTCATAGTGGCACAAATTATAAAGGTATAGTTTCATTTATTTGTTTTTATTTGTATGTGTGGTGTCTTAAATATCACTAATAATAAAGACAGTTTACTATCTGCTTCTATGGGCTGTTATTTTTTTTTCCCCCTTAGTTTGTCTAATCTCTGTATATAACCTTTCTCGGACCCTAACTTTACACAGGGTATTTGTCTGACTGGACATGGACAACTTTAGGGAGGCATTATTCTGTTGACCACAGTGATATATTACCATCTCTAAATCAGTCTTCTTTCTTCCTAACTTCCTTCTTCTTCCCTCCTTCCTTCTTTTAATTACCAGCCCAACAAAAGGGCTCTCTATGCAATGTAAATTAGCTTGAGGCTGAACAGGAGTCACAGGCAAGGCTTTATTGGGGCTCATGTTTGAACACAAGGGTGACAGCACAAAGGAAAAATCCTCAGGCTGCTCCCCAAGGGGAGTTCAGGGACAGTTGTAAAGAGGCTTAGGCAGGAAAAGGGCAACCATCTGCACGTGGAGGTGGAGATTTTCTTGCGCCTGTCTAGTACTATTACATGCTTCTTCATTGGTCCTGTGTCTCATTAGCATGTTAAATCTCTACCCTTGAGCATAATTTTTAGCATTAAAGTGAGGAAAAAGGTCTATGGACAGTCAGTTTTCAGCAGCAACCAGTCTGTGCTGGCTTTAACTGGGACCTATGGACCCCTGCTCCAACGGTTGCCACATCCTGTTAAAGAAAGCAGAACTACCTTCTACTGAAGTTAGGTACTAGTCATTTTCAAGACTTGTTCAGTGTTATAAGCAGACTTAAGCTTTGGCCCAAGGCTCAGGCAGGTAGCCGAAGTCCACCTCCTATACTATCTCACTTTTCATTTCTTCCTTCTTTACTTCCCTTCCTTTGTTCCTTTCTTCCTTCCTCCTTACTTTTCAATCATAGATGTCATGGAACGCCTTGAATAGGATCCTGCTTTGGCTCAGCCAAAAAAAGCATAGGGAATTTTTGGCCAAAACTGTAAAATTTAAAGAATCTCTATCAATAACAGACTCTGAACTTAGGCAAAAAATATATCAGACTTACAGGGCACAGTACATGCAGGACATCATTTTGCCTTTGCCATCCATTTTTGAAGTTCTTCTGAACTACCTATATATTCTTTTATCTCTTTTAATGAAGGTCTACACTTAATGCGTCACTCTGGTAAAGGGGCCTATAGCTCAAATAGTAATCAAAGATAGCTGAGTAGACTTCAGGAATTCTTTGCAGATTGCCTATTTACATATCAAAGCATCATAATTATCTGTATCAAAAGCACCTTGATGCTCAGTTACACTTGGGCATTTTCCCCTGTCAGTCTGTCTTTAGCCTGTATGCACATATTCTGGTTTTGTATTTGCTTTGCATTTCTTGCTGTTAAAATCTAGTCTGATTTTCATGGCTACTTTAGGCTTATTTTAAATATCCTATTATATTTTTGAGGTGTTAAAATCTTCTACCAGTTTGCGTGTTCTGAAAATTTACTCTTAATTTCATAATTCAAGTTATTGATTAAAAAATTAAATACTGGCTCCAGAACAGACACATATATAGGAATCAATGAATGTGCCATGCACATCACTGATCTATTAGCTATTTTTTCTTGCAGTAATAGTTGCTGTCAGGATATTGTACCTGCCCTCAAAGGCTTTATAATTTAAAAGACAGTATAAGATAAAAAGAAAACAAATATATCCAGTTACAGAAATTCTGTCAGATTGTGTAGTGTAAGTTCATCTCTGGAGCTAAATGATGAGTGGGAAAGCTTTCTGCAGGAGGAGACTTATAAAGTTGTTATGTTCTAAATA
>NW_012154062.1:194000-195559 GCF_000956105.1 Propithecus coquereli
AACCAAATTAGGTATGCAGTTTGACATTTTCCTAGGAAGATTAGACTACACCTCTTAATCTTGCTATCTCCTTTAGACTAGCCAATACTGAGATAAAAGCTAGTATTCTATCTTTGTAATAAAGATCAGAAAATACCCTATTCATTCACAATTGACACACCTACCAAATCCCTAGTAGTTTTGGGTGCTTTGACTTAAGCAGTTATATTTCTTTTTGACAAGTTTTGGATTAATTTAAACTTTGTTTCTCTAAAGTATGGATAAGGTCATTTTGATTCTTTGATACACTATCAAGATGTATGATAGCCAGCAATAATTCATTTTTAAATTAAGCATGAGTTTTAATAGGTTGCTACAAAATTACCAAAATCTACTCCAAATTAATCTACACAGGTGGGAATAAAATTTTATTTCATGCTTTCTTAGAAGTTATGTGTGTTTTAGTAGAAGGGCAGAGGAAGGGACTGGAGAATTCGATTCTTTTTAACAAAGATACATTGTACTTAGAAATAGTGGTTATATACCATAACACCTTTGAAAGTACGTTGGGTTTACCAGCAATGTAATATAATACTATTGTGCACAGCAGAACACAAAAAAGGTAAGCTAATGTGTTTTCATTTCTTTTCAAGCTTATTTAGAAGAGATTTAAAGTGTCTAAATTATCATTCTTAGTGACTATTCTTTAGATTTCAGTTGTGCTTCTTAAAACTTCTGCAGGTACTTAAAACAGATGCTGAGGAACTTGTCTCCAGAAGCTATTGGGATACACTGAGACGTAACACGAGCCAAGCACTCTTTTCAGACCTCGCAGAGGTATAATTAAACCTCAACAAGGTCCTTGTACTACTTGCCACTTGGTTAATCTAGTCCTCATTTCATTTTAGAGTCAATGATGAAACCAATAACATATTTTATATTTTCCTTTTTTTTCAGTACAGCAATAATTACCATATATAAACTGTGTATTTGAATATGTAGGCTGTGCTGATGGGGCTGCAAGGTCACCTTTAATAGTCTATGCTAAATGAACTTGCTTGTTGTATAAAACATGACTTTCCAACTTAATTAAAAGGAAATGGTGTTATTTTTTACTTAAGGATTACTTTCTAGAAATTTGAAAATAATATTGTACAGTTTCACTGAATTTTTTAAGCTTACAGTTTACAGTGTTACATGAAATGCTGAAATGTTTCACCTGGTAAAATATAGCCCACTCTTTAGAGTTACGTTAAATGATTAAATTTCCTAGTATTAATAGCGAGTGGCCTCCCAAGGACAGGTGGAAGGGGGAGGGGTGAGAAGGTGTGGTGGGAACAGTCAGTCAAGGAAGGGAGAAATATTTTAACTGACATTAAGATTGCCAGTATATGGTGAAAATAAAAAGCAGACTGACCTTACTTCAGTTTTATTATTATTTTTGAATTTGATACAGACCAGCACTTTATTGCTGCTCTTGGGGCACTCTGCCTCCACCACCCATTCTTGTTATACCACTGTCAATAGTGGATTTGTAGTTTTGAAAGATGAGCTCTATCTTGTAGATTATCTTGTGTTTC
>NW_012154062.1:197189-206575 GCF_000956105.1 Propithecus coquereli
ATTTCAGTAGATTATTCAAAAACTTCATTAACAAAATCAAGAGTTTGAAGGTTTCCTCCAGCCCTTGGATAGAGAGCTTAAGATTATCATCACATTGTAATCAATAAAAATATGTTGAAAGAATATCTTAAAACTCATTATTTTAATAGTTTGGCATACTTGTATGTCGTGCAGATTTATCAACTTGTTTATTTTTGATGAAATGATTTAAAATAATTTTTAATCAAAACAAAGATAATAGACTTTCATGTAAATAGCCTGTGGGTTCTTTTGTGGCTTTTTCTCCCTTTGTTATGAAAACACCTGAATTCATTTTATTTTAACAATGAACACTAGAATCAAAGGGATAAAGTCTCTATTTTTGTCTCAACCCTCGAGTGATTTAAATTATATAACACTGTAAGGATACCAAGGACACTGGTGTAGTTTTCAGTGACTGAGCTGTACTATGTTTCATTGACTGGGAAGAAAAGTTTTTACCATTTCCATTTTCTAATTTTATTTTCTAATATCAAGCTGTTACATATGCCTCTGTGGACCTGGGTTATCTGAATAAGTACAACATACAACAAGTAAGATTTTGATGCGAAAGACTGTAAGGGAAGATCTGTTCTGCTCAGTGGACATGAGACAAACTGGCTGAATGAGGTCATTATTTTGAACCTGTATAAAACAAACCCGTCTCATTTTAGTGTATCGTGTCTTAAGGTAAAGGACATAACAACACTAGAGGAAACCAATCCTTAATTGTTATCCGAGTTCACTACCTTTTGGTGTTCCTGTAACTTCTCACTTCAAGGCTTTTTTTCTAGATCTTTATAACATGCAATTTCAATAGTATAATAGAAGTAAGAGTGTACCATGTAAGAATCTTTTTTCCCATTAAGCTTCCACATTATTATCTTTTCTATCTTATCTAGTCCTTTTTCAACTTCCTGAAATATATTAATTTTGCAAAAATAAATAATAGGTAACATTTATTGAGCATTTACAATATGCTAGTCACAATGCTAAGTGATTTACATGTGTTACCTAATCCTTACCAACCCTTTGGGATAGGTACTGTTATTAATATTATTCCTGAAGATAATATCCTCAGAGAGATTAACTTCCCCAGTGTCACTTAAATAATGAGAAGTGTCAGGATTCCAAGCCAGCAATGTGACTCTTGAACTCATCATTTTATTTGCTCACCACAATACTGCTTATTTGTGAAGTCAGCAACTTTTTCAAAAACATCATCCCCCCTTTTTATCCACTTTCCTCCTGCTCCGTTCCTCTAGTCCAGACAGATAGCCCAGTTTTCCATGCTGATAGGCTACAACCTCTATTCTTACATTTCGCTTAGGCATGAAATAACCTCTGAAATATTTCCTCCCCCTACTAATTTAAGCTGTTTAAGATAATAAACTGATTAAACTAGAGCATACTAAATCGCAAGAGTATCTATAATTAATACTAGATGTCTTTTTTCCCAAAAGTTATTTGCATATTATGACTACCAGTAACGTTTGTATGCTTTCTTGACATTCATACTTTAACTTTATCCTCAAAATTGTTCTTATAGTTAGGATTATTCCCATCTTACAGATAAGGAAGCTGAAGGTCAAAAAAAGTCAATAAATCCAGGTCTTCTGATTTTAAATCCTGCCTTCTCTGTTAGAGCAATCTGCCTCTTCAACTTAAACCTGCTGGGGAAAGTATTGCCTTTGAGAGCTACTCGAATTACACTAGTCTCCTCTCATATACAGAGCCCTGAAAGGCTGGCACCACTACTATTCCTTGACTTTCATAAGAAGCTTGTTCAAGAAGATATATTTAAAAGATAGTGTGTGATGTTTGCCTACCTGGCTGTATTGTTTTTCCGCTAGCAGTCAGATCAAACTGCTATCAGATCTTCAAAGAAGTTGGTTGTTATTATAGGGAACTTTTCAGGTATGGAATACTTAGGACTTAGCAAAGTAAAGTGAGAAGTAGTAGTAGAGATCTTCCAAACTAATTAGGAGGAGGTTATATGATGGAACTGATTAGGAAAACCCAAACTAAATTACTTAAATAGAATATTTAGATGATTACTAATGAATTTCAACAATTTCAGACAATTGATAGTACAGATAGATACCCTACATGCTGGAGTTTTTAAGAGAGACATGGGTTATCAAAGAACTCACTTTAGAAAAACAGTTTAATGCATTAAAAAGGGGCATCTGTGGGGAAATCAGAAGATGTGGTCTCTATTACTCCATACTAATCATAGAAGAGAATGATAATATTTGGTCCAGGGAGAAAGGAAATAAAGATCCAACAAATGTTATGAAGGATAAAATAGCTATCTTTATGAAAGACTGGGAAGAGGATTATGAGGAATCAAAGGATTATCAAAATTTAGTGTGTGAATGATGGGTGAATGAGACTTTTGGTCAGGGACCATAGAAGATTGATCCTGTGTAGAGAAGTATTTGTTTTCTGTCTTACGTTTTCTATGGCATGCTGTCAGGATTCTGGTCAAGAAGTGTACATTTCAACTATGAACCCATAGTGGACATCAGCTATTTTTCTTAAATATAAAAAATGATAGTATTATTTAAACTCTTATTTTTCTTACATTTTCTAGGATTATATATAGGAGAATTACAGTCATTTGAATTTTATGATTTTTGTACCTGAGTACAAAAGCAGTACTTTATAAAGTAGGTATGAGTTAATGGCAGACTGAAGAAGGAAGGGAGAGAGGAAGGAAGGGAGAGAGGACAGAGGGAAAAGGAAGACCTTTAAAGCTATATTAAAGGAAAGGTGGAAGACTTTATAGATCATTATACTTTATAAGGACTGTAATCAAGCAGTTTAAAGAATGCACTTGTTGGAACTTAGTTTGTCAAGTTGATTGGGGAAGGAAAAGTCCTCTGGAATTTATTTCTTATCCATTCAAAAAATTATATAAGACTTTTCTTTGAAAGAATTATAGATGATATAAATTCCAAGGTAATGTTATTACTACAGTTTTGTCTTTCAAAATACAGTATCCATTTAAGTATCATAATTTTGCAATATAGTGGGAGAGTATCATGGTTAAAGGAAGCTATTTTGTGAAGCTTGTGGCTATTCTTGTGTCAGCCCCATATGTGGAGTATGTCTGAAGAACTTACCTCTTTTGAATATCATAAAAAATGGATTTTTCAGGTTGATTAGGAAAATCCAGACCAAATTACTTAAATAAAAATAAAATATTTCGATGATTACTAAAGGATTTCAACTATTTTAGGTAATTTAAAGTATAGAACCCTATATGCATAATTTGAGGTTGAAAACTTCTTAAAATGGTATCTTTAAAATTTTTTGAAGTTCACTTTCATTCAAAGTTCTATTATTAAAATTTGAGCTTCATTTTAACTGTAATTGCATTTAACTGTAATTGCATAATATAGCCTGTAAAACTCATTCGAATGTTAATGTATTTATGTCTTGATATTTATATGTTGATAACAAAACTCTTTGAGGGATATTGGGTATGCCTATTCTGTTTCTTTTATTGGAGCTAACTTTTAAATTATGATTTTTTTTTTTAAGCGTGCTGATGACATCACAAGTTTAGTAACTGATACTACACTTCTTGTACACTTTTTTGGAAAGAAAGGAAAAGCTGAGCTCAACTTTGAAGATTTTTATAAGTGAGCTTAATTTTTATATTTTTATTGAAAATTGTTAACATGCTACAATCAAAAAGGGTCTTTAGAAATTGTCTTGTGCAGTGATACCTCCTCTTTACTACTTTCATCTTAACTAAAGATACTCTGTATAACAATTATTCACTTCTATCAGTACCTATATACCAGTGCTTATATTGAGAATTATAACAGGAAGTTACTGTGAATGGTTAAAAAAAAAAAAAAAAAAAGTCTGGATATCTCAATTGATTCTTGTCTCCTATATATTCAGAAGAAAGTATGTTGCCAATTCCTTAGTCTCAATAAGCCACAATAATAACAAGCAGTTTAAGTATCATTACTACTCTGCAAGGTACTTTTGTTATACCCATTTTATAGATGAGGAAACCAAAGCCCTGAGAGGCTAAATTATTCACCCCATGTGCTATAGTCAGTAAGTGGTAACACCTCTCATATCTTGTGCTTTTTGCTTTCCCATTTACAGAGAGAGATTTTATGAATCTTTGTGTCATCATATCATTATTTCCATATGACCTTTCTATGCCAGTGAATATTTGATAATTTTCTGTTACCATTACTCTTCATTTATCTTGTTCATTCTTTATTATATTTTCATCATAGGTTCATGGATAACCTCCAAACAGAAGTTCTAGAAATAGAATTCCTTTCCTACTCAAATGGAATGAATACTATCAGTGAAGAAGATTTTGCTCATATTCTTTTACGATATACAAACGTGGAAAATACATCAGTATTTTTGGAAAATGTGCGTTACAGTATACCTGAAGAAAAGGTATCTATCCCCTATATTTATTTTGTTACATGTTATTATTAATAGCTTATGACTATACATGTCCTTAAAACACATTGCCCTTTTATAAGTTCTTTTACTCCTCTGTGGATTATAAGATATCTTATAAATATTTTATTCTTTTTCCTCTGTGTCCTAAGTGTTCTGGCTAAATTTTTAAAAATTAATTTTAAATTCTGGGTAGCGAGCCATATTTTTCTAACTATGCTGAAAACATTTAAGGCTATTAGCAATTGTTTTATTCAAATTAAGAATATCACTTTTCAAGAGAATTCCACTGAACTATATGCTTTGACTACTACCTAAACATCACCTCATAAAAAACAGTTTATATTTACATCATTTCTGTCACACTCTGTTCCTTTCTATAACACCCTTAATAAAAGGTCATTTGAAGACTGCCATTGATGAGTGAGTGATCTTATCATCGGTTAAAGTGAAGTTTTTCAAAGAGTTTGGATGGCATGAATAGTTAAGAACCTGGGACAACCAATTGTCTGTTTGTTTAGTAACAAATGCATTGTCAGCGCTTCTGAGCAGTTGCATTATCTGTTGGTATTTGAATGCATCATTGCGACCAAATAGAACTGGTGTTACAAGTACCCCTTCAAGCATGGGATGTTTTGGATATACGGCCTTCTATTTATGTTTATAGAAGGATCAGGTTAATCTATCCAAGAAAAACCTGCAAATAGTTTGACTCTGTTTCGAATGGATACACTGTGACAATGTTAACAATTCTCTGTGTCTACTAAGGAATGAGAAAAAAAGGACTCGATGCATTTGGCCTTTAGTTTTACATTCTCTCTTAATCAGAGTCTTTTTACCTGTTTTGCATGTTAAACTGAATTTTTCTAATTCATAGATACTTCCCTAAAAATAAATATTGGAAATTGTACTACTTTATCAAACTAGTAGAGTATTATTTAGGACCTTGAATCTATACATTTTTTTCTTTTATTAAATGGAAATGTATCAAAATCTGTAATTCAAAAGGTTAAATTCCAGGGTGAGAATTTATAGGAACTTTTTGAAGTGTTTTTGCAACTGTTTTTTACATCTAATATTATTTCAAAATACAACTTTTTTAAAGTTAAATTCAGCTTCTGAAACCTTCTGATTGATTGGAATATTTTAAGTACTATAAATCATTAAGGTAGAAAAGGAAAATTTTACAAGTAAACCAGCATTGATTGATTCTCATTGATTTCTTTCTGCATTACCTCATCAATCCTCAGAACAACCTTCCAAGGTTGACATCTTTCTTTTGGAATAAGGGAAGCTGAGGCCTTCAGGTACTTAAACACTTGCCCAAGGATTCAAACCCAAGGCTTTCTAAGCCGGTGATATTCCTTCCACACCCTACTTAAGTCTTTCCCTTCCTCCGCCTCTCAATCTCCTTCTCTCCAAAAGGATAACAATCACTATTATTTGAATAGCACTTCACATTTATAAAATACTTTCATTTTCATTTATTTAGCAGATATTTATTAAACACCTACTGTTTACTAGGCCTTATTCTAGCCACTGGAGTTAAAGTGATGATATAAGCAAAATCCTTCTCTCATGGAAATATTAATATATATTAGTAGAGAGACAAAATAAGTAAACACGAAAATGGCATACCCACACAAGCCCTGAGCTGAGTCTCCCAGAGCTGTATCTTTAGTCATTGCACTTCCTCCTGCTGTCCTGGCAGTGTTATCATGACAGGAACAAGCACAAATATACTAGGTTGATGCCCAATCAACATTTTGAGTTTGCATTGTCATTATAAAGACATTAATGACCTAATGCTGAATCGTATTTAAGGAGTACATGTGCAGGGGAAACTGTTTTTAATGACTTCCTTCTGTTTTTTAAATTCTTTATCATCATATTTACTTTTAGGGTTTAAAGAAATTCAGGCCTAAAATAGAGGGCTTTCAAAATTGAAACTTTTCATTTTTACTGTAGCATTTTTTGGAACTTTGTGCAAATATGACAGTGTTTAAAAAATATTTTCACTTATTATTTTAATGGTAACAACACTACCCAGTGGAAATAAGTCTGAGTTAATTTTACATTCCATTTGGAGAAAGAAGGTTTCACAGTGTACCCTGGAAATGTTTACTTATAAGATATATTGCAGATGCTTAATCTGTTTATTTCTCTTAAGTATAGATACATATTTTAATAAATTTTGTAATACTAAATATATTTACATTTATTTTCCCAATATAGGGCATCACATTTGATGAATTCAGGTCATTTTTCCAGTTTCTTAACAACCTAGAAGACTTTGCAATAGCCCTGAATATGTATAACTTTGCAAGTCGTTCTATAGGACAAGGTAAGTAATCATCTTTCAAAAATTAGACTGGGTGTGGTGACACACCTGTAATCCTAGCACTTTGGGAGGCTGAGGCAGGAGAATTGCTTGAGGCCAGGAGTTTGGGGCGAGCCTGAGCAATATGGCAAGACCCATGTCTCTACAAAAAATAGAAAATTTAGCCAGGTGTTGTGGCGTGCGCCCGTAGTCCCAGCTACTCAGGAGTCTGAGGCAGGAGGATCATGTGAGCCCAGGATTTTGAGGTTGCTGTGAGCTATGATGACACCACTGTACTCTAGTCTGGACAACAGAGTAAGACCCTAACTCCAAAAAAAAAAAAAAAAAAATTAAAAGCAAAAAATAATCCTACATTGTTTCTAGAGATTTTGGCAATAATTAAATATTTCATATCATATCACCCAACTTGCCTGAAAGTCTGGTGTATACTTTCAGTGAGAAATCAGTTCTGACACTTAAAAGAAAACTAAGCAAAGTTTAGGGAAATGTGCTAAATCTTCATATCGAATTTATTTTTGCACTTAATTTCATATCATGGAGAAAAGCTAATGATATTTGTAAAAGTTCAAAGAAGAAGAAACCGCATGGCCACTTGGTATCATTAGGGGACAGGTGTCCACCTGCAGAAGAACCAGGTGGCCGTGCTCCAGACATTCCCCCAGGATGGTATTTATGTTACTGATTTAATGTTTGCCAACTCAGAGACCCGAGTTTTGTCAGCAGAGCCACCTCTTAGCCATAGACTTACATTGACTGACTTTTGAGAATGATATATGAAATTGAATATCAATTTTGCTTAATTTACAAAGAAATACAACTGTCACAGAGTTCAGAATGCCGTTGTCCTCAGAACCAGCTCCTTACCCCGTAGGTGGACTATCAGGCCAGGTACTTTTCTAGAATTCTCTGGCTGTGATCATCCTCCCTCCCCTCATGGCCATATCTCTTTATAAAAATTCTTGCCAAATGGGGACTTTATATCTTTAAGGTGATTAACTGTCTCTGCTGTAATCCCAAGCTTAAATCTCAGAGGACAGTCTTAGTTTTTTAATTACCAAGTTCTAGGGAGAAGCCAAGCTGCAGCCCCTCAGTGCTGATGACAGTTACCTCTGCCCCGAAGACACAGGTATTGACTCCACCATGTGGCCTCGTTCATTTGTCCATTGAGTAAGAGAAACCTGAAAAAATTTCATATTTTACCCTTTCTCCACTCTGGACATTCAAATATGGCACCTTCTCAACCCATTTTAGTGTTTTAAAATCAAAACTTTTGGGAGCCCTGCCTTTCAGACCAGCCTATATTACCGTGATAAACCTAATCAACCTTTTTTTTAAAAAAAAAAATCAGTATCTGCTCACTTGGTTCAGAATGGAAAGTTGCTCTTTTACTTTGTGGAACTGGGAAATGAAAAAAAACTAATTGTGTCACTTGTTTTGCAAGTGCTAGGAATATATCCATCCTTTTCTTTTGTTTTGTCACTACTAGCATCTTATTCAAGTTACTGCCTTTTTGAAGGACTATTGCAGTGGTAGCCAAAGTGGCATTCCTGGTACTAGCTACTTTCCTCACCAATGTTTCCTAGACAGCTACAGAATAATCTTCCTAAAACACAAAGTAACCTTCCTACGACACACCTTCTCCGGAAAACTATTAAGTTTTCCAGTTGCCCATTGAAGAATGTACGGGTTCCTCACCTCAAAGTCCCTATGCAGAGCTTCCTACAGATCCTGTCTGGCCCCTGGCTTTGCCCAAACCAGACTCCATTGTTTTCTGAATGTGCTTTATGCTGCCCTGTGTCCCCACATGCCTTGGTTCTTTCATGTCATCTCATCTGCCATTTCTCTCTTCTCTACAAGCTGAAATCATCTATCCTTCAGGGCTCAGCCCAAATACAAAATCCCAGCCTTTCCTAATCACCGCTCTTCTCTCTCTTCTTCCTATTCCATATACCAGTCGGAAGTACTTATGCATCTCCAAATTCTCATAACACCTTGTTGGTACTTTTCGTGTGGCCCTGTGTAATGACTGTTTGGGCAAGTGTCTCATCTCCCATCTGAACTCTAAGTTTCTTGACAGCTTATCTTAATAACTTCTAAAGTATCTGTCACTGATAGTAGGTGCTCATTAAACATTCATGGATTATGAGTGCATGATTAACCTAAGATACAGCTGCTTCCTGTAGGGAACAAAAATTATTCCCTAAAACACAGCATGATTAATGAAAAGATGTGTTGCATAAGGTCATGATCCATTTTTAGAAAACAATTTTTTTTACAACTTTTCTAATAATTAACATATATTATAAAAATGTTAACAAACTACTCTTTTTTTATGTGACATTATCTAGATGAATTTAAACGTGCCGTCTATGTAGCTACTGGACTCAAACTTTCACCACATTTAGTGAACACTGTCTTCAAGATTTTCGATGTTGACAAAGATGATCAATTAAGTTATAAAGAATTTATTGGAATTATGAAAGACAGACTCCATAGAGGATTCCGGGTAAACTACAGATTTTAAGCATATTGATATCCTTTTTAAAATCTGAGGGAAAAAAAATCCATGTAAGTTTAGAAA
>NW_012154062.1:217700-219286 GCF_000956105.1 Propithecus coquereli
TAAGTTTGGGTGTGACATCTTTGGAGGGCAATACAGAATATCTAAAAATTTTAACCTAGAATTTTACTTCTGGGATTATCCCAATACATATGTTTGTAAATTTGCATGTCAATATATATGTATGTATTCAATGGAATAGTATGTAATTGTGAAAAAGTAGGAGATGTACTTATGATGTTCATATGACAGGATCTGCAAGATATTTTTATGGGAGCACAGTAAGGTATGAAAGAATATGTGCTCTCCTACTGTTTGTGTTCAAAGCACACTTTTATTGCATAGAATTATGTTTTAATTTTATTAAAGTTATATGCATATATATTTTTGAAAGTCAACAAGCTCTAAAGTCTTTAAAAAATGCCATGCCTGTTTCCATCGACTCCCTTTCATGCTTCTCAGAGGCAATCACTTTCAAGTCTCTTATCAGTTTCTTTTGGTATCTACCTTCATATTTCAAGATGATATGTTTATAATAATATTTTTGATTGATTTCATGTTTACATTATTAACTATCGACTTCCTACAATGGAAGATAAGGATTTGGCTTTCTTACAAGTCCCCCTCCAAGACACACAGACCCATGTTTCCCCCTCCCCATCCTTTGAGTGCAGTTAGAGCGTAACTTTAGTTGAATCAATTATATCATCATCAATTTTTATATTTCCTTCCTTACTTTCCCTAGAGTTAATAATTTTCTCCTTTTCAGTCAGCTTAATTTTATGTGTACCTCTCATTTACTTACTATAATAATTTATCCCAGACCTCTCTCCAGAACTACACACATATTGTTACTATAGTCGAACACACAAGGAAATGTGCAAGTGTTATTACTTCAGAAATGCCTGCCGGAGCTCTCCATCTTACCGTCCCATCTAGAGTGGTTGTTCTCTAGGCCTGGCTCAGAGCTGTCATTCCAGGATCTCCCTTCTCTATCTCTTGAAGATTCTATTTAACCTCTGTAGCTCCTAGGTCATCCTATTTCTTATCTTTTCATTTTTTGGAGTGGATCACTATCCTCCACGTTTCCTGAGAAAGTCTGCATGGTAAATAAATTTTTGAGATCTTGTATGCCTGAAAATGCCTGTATTCTACCCTCCTGCTTGGGTAACAGTTTGTCCAGGGATAGAAATCTAGAATGGCAGAGCTTTCAGAATTTTGAAAGCACTGCCCCGTTGGCTTCCAGCTTCCAGTATTGCTCTTAAGAAATCAGATGCCATTCGGATTCCTCACCTTTTTTTTTTTTTTCCTCTCTGGAAGGTAGTAGAATCTTCTCTTTGTCCCTACTATTCTAAATTTTCAAATTGATATATCTTGATAAGAGTCTTTTCAATCTAAAAAACTCATGGCATTCAGTGCTGAAAACAAAACAAAACAAAAACCTGTAATTGTTTCTTTGAGAACCTCCCCTCTTGTTTTTTCCATTCAGTTTTTCTGGAATTTCTGTCATTCAAATATTCAATCTCCTGTACTCAGTCTATAATTTTTCTTTTCTTTCTTCCTGTTCATCTCTTTGTCTTTTTATTGTAGCTTTTAAAGATTTCCTCACTTTGTCTTGTATCCATTCTCTTGAGTTTTTTTATTTCATC
>NW_012154062.1:223423-224739 GCF_000956105.1 Propithecus coquereli
ATCTTTTAAAGAATTCTATCGAATCCAGATAATAGCCACTATGAGTGAGAATCAACAGCAACAATAAATTTAGACCCAAAATAATGCAGATGTTGGAACTGAATACAAAATACAGAAGAGCTATGTATGAAATTAATTATGGAATTTCAACAAATGGATATACACGCACACAAAAAAAAAAACTATAGGGATTAAACAGATATATTTATCAGATAGAATTTCTAGAAATAATTTAATTGCTGAACTCAAAACCTCACTGGAGACCCATGACTAAGTAATGGGTATTAGATTTATCCTTCTACCATAAACTACGACATTGTACAACAAACAATTTAGGGCCTTGATCCTTGAAAGAAGGGAAAAACAACATGGTGACCTCTACATTCACTCTGGCTTTCTTCCTGAGAGCACTTTCCAAACTGCAGCACAAGGAAGTGGAGCCCAAACAGAAAACAGCAGTCTCGTGGGATGGCGGAAATGGGACCAGAGTTAAATTTCAGCTCGGAGAGCTGAAATTTGTGGGACAGGGTACCAGGGAAGGGGAGCTGTGCAAAGAAGAGTCACCAAAAACCTGCATAAGAGCGTCCTTACTCTTCTTTCTTAAGTGTTTGACTAACACTAAGCTGCACATAAGCAGAGCAGGACTCCATGAAGCATGGCACAGAACAGCTACTGGAGGTGTCACAGTTCCGGGAGCCATCAGAGTTAAATCAGCCGAGTGTAAAGGTCTCACTAAGCAACCCAAGAATTTTTTTTTATTTCAAAATATTAAGGGCGTACAAAAGTTTTTGTTACATGGATAAACCCTATAATGCTGAAGTCAGGGCTTTCAGTGTGCCTGCCACCAGGACAGTGTTCACCCTCTCCCATCCTCCCCCTTTCTTAGTTTCCAGTGTCCTTTACATATTTTTATGCCCATGTGCACCCGTCACCAACCCAAGAATTAAGGTCACACCTTAGGAGTAATCAAGCCCTAACAAAATCAAGTTGGCCCATCAGTACGGTAATACTGCCAGAATAAAACGCAGTACTCTTTAGAGGAAGACAACAAAATCCCTGTTTTTAACAATGTAGTATCCACAACATTGGATATATCAAGTAAACAAGTCTTATATATACTAAGAAGAAAAATGTAACTCTTAACCAGGGGGAAAAGTAGTTCATAGAAACAGGTCAAGAGGTGACCCAGATATTTGAAATTAGCTGATAAAACCTTTGAGAACTATTATAAATATGTTTAAGATTTTAAATGAAAAGATGGCCATAATGAGAAAAGAAATAGGAATTAGAAACAGAAAAAACTATAAAAAAACAAA
>NW_012154062.1:224789-226689 GCF_000956105.1 Propithecus coquereli
AGGAAACACTGACTTTGTTTTTATAAGTTATTAAATGTGAAATTGATCTGCATCAACTTATTTATAAAAGTAATATTATTTCCAAGAAAATATTATTAGCATTGATTTTGTATTTGTTAGACTTTTTACATTCTTTTTCTGATATTATTTATTACACTAATTAGAAATATATGATTCATAAATTTAAGGATCCCATTTAGTATAATAATTTAATTTCACCTGCTTTGAAGGTTGACTCAATTGATTGACTAAATGAAAATGCCTCCCCACTCATTCAACATGCCCCAAGTCCATTTTATCTTATATTGAATGTTCTCAATATTATTTGGTATCTAAAATAATTGAAAAAATGTAATTTTCTTTAATCTTTGACTGTAAGTTACATTTATCTTACACACATGGAAATCCTATAAATACAAAGTAAAAATTAAATTAGCCCATGAAAATCCTTTACAATTCTGTCATTCTCCCATGAAGAACAGCATACTACATATGCAGTCTTTATTCTTTACTGCTTATCAGAGTGAATGGGTAAATATCTGTTTCAAAGGCTGCAGCATAATATTAAAATGGGAATAAAATATTCTGATCAATTAAAGTAGAAAGGAAAGTAGTAAATTATAGTGAGTCCCTTCATATTATCACTCTGGAACTTTATCATATATAAAATGAGAGATAAAAATAGCTCACTAGATTGTTATTTACATCAATTTTAAAATTTTTAAATGCTTTGAAAATAATAATGTACTATTAATACATGTATGCTGTTATTTTCAGTATTTCCTTCTACAAACTATTCTTTGGAAAGTTTAAGCTATACATAAAATTGTAATATCACACATTTTACAGAAAGCTTACATAACAGTTATGGTACTTCTCAGAGTCACTTCATAATAAGAAATTTATGGAACTTAAGTTTCAATTTATTTTTCTTATAATTGTAAAGCAACCTGTCTTACATTCTTACATTATCTTAAAATAAATATACCTACCCATTAATCAAAAAACACTGTACTTTGCTTTTATGTATGTCTGTGGACTAATAATGTCCTTCTGAAATATCACCTCCAAACTTTGGAAATCTTTATGGGTTACCAAACTTCCATTGATCTTCTACTCTCTTCTGTGGCAATACATGCCAATGAAATTTATCTCATCAACACCTTTATAAGTAAATCACATAGAGCCATAATGCCTCTCAAAGTGCATTGTAGGAATTTCTACATTATAGAACTGTGGTCATTGGTACTGGAAAGCTTTTCAGAAAGTTTACATGTGACTTAATGGAGTATCAATTTTGTTTAAAATAATTAGACCAAAACTACAGCAGCCCTTGTTTTACTAATGTTGGTATTTTGTAAGTATTGTCTTCCTAAGACAAGACCTAGAAATTTATCAGTTTTCAAAATACACTAGTCATTATCCTACTTCTTATAGCCATACAGTAAATTAACACTTGTTAAAAGTATAGTGCTTTTACTTCCAAAGGATGTAAAAATATGAATTGTATAATGTTCAGTAAGTATAATAAAAATTCTAAGTATTAAGAAACCATTGTGCTTTTTTTATTCAACAGTATTTTTACTTTCTTAATAGCTCATGAAATAATGGTACATCTTGTAATATTTCATCTTTAATACTGTGAAATATTGTGTTTATAATTCTTTACACATCACACTCAGTATTTTTGGAACACATCTTAAAAACTGAGGAATATACCTATAACTGTGACTATATGCATATAAGCATACAGAGCTCAGAGAAAGTTTTCTGGAAAAGATAAATTTTGTCCAACATTACGAAGGAAGAGAGGGAGATATGCTAATGAGAAATAGAATGGAAAAAATAAGAGAATGCAGAAGGGATCTGAATAAGGATACATTTTTTTAAATTGGGACTG
>NW_012154062.1:226739-227269 GCF_000956105.1 Propithecus coquereli
TGCCTTTTTCTAGACTGAGGATTAGAAAAGTTACTAAATAAAACACTGAACTTTTAAATTAGAGGGAATGTTTTCTGATTAATTTAAGTGTTTCTTATATTTTATGGAGGGTATTTTTATTGGATTCCTTACTGTTTCATATTATTGTAAGAATATTTGATTAATGCCATCACCTCTGAATTATATCCTAAATAAATACTGCTTTTGTATTTTTTTTTTAATTAGATACTCGTAAAACAAAGTTTAAAGGATGACTATTTATGTGACAAATGCAAGAAGCAGAAATTTCAGAGAGTGGAAGCAGATCTGAGATGAGAACAAGTAGAAAATGAAGGAAAAGGTGAAATGCTATGAAATTTATATTTTTTCTTGAGTTGTATTCTTAAACATAAAACAGATAAAATGCATCTTCTTACTACAAATGTTATATATAATCAAGTCAAACTTTTGCCTTGATTTACTGAACTTTCTGCACTTTTTCATTCCCTTCAGAAGTATATAGATACTTCCAATGACTATATAAGAATGTA
>NW_012154062.1:227952-234895 GCF_000956105.1 Propithecus coquereli
CTGAAAGATGCTATCACACTGAATTTTTTAATGAAGACTATCAACTGTCTAGAAAAAATGTACTTTATGTAAAGACATGGTTAAGATACTTGTAAAATGATACATGAAAAAAATACCATGCAAACACTAATGATAAGAAACGAGTGGTTATATTAACATCAGACAAAATTGGCAAGGAGTATAAAATCACACAATGATTTAAACAGGGAAAGTCTAATATAAAAAACTATTGGAATGATGGCAAATTGACTAGTGAGAGTTAAAGAGAATTCTAACCAAGGAGCAGCAGATGTCAGGAGCAACCATAATCACTAGAACCAAGACAGCGCTCCCAATGTAGAGCTTTCCCCTACTTGCGGGGAGACCCAGACTTCTTGGAAAGGGCACACCTTTGATTCCCTGGATGGTACAGTCACTGAGGTGCCGCAGAAGTGGGAGCCTAAGTGGGACTTGCTGGAAGTCTGTGGGGTGGCAGGAAGGCCATCCGCATGGAAGTGGAATCTTAAATCATCAGAGTCCTCAGTGGGCCTCGGAACCCACTGAGCATCAGAAGGAGCCTCTGGTGGCTGGGCACTGCTGGAACCAGGAGCTGCAGAAGCAGCCCTCTGCGAGAACCCTGCTCACTTACCTGCAGGTTGGCTCTGGGATCCTAGGGCTGAAAAGGAATTGTGGGGTGCAGTGACCTGGGTTGGGGTGCAGGCCTATACTATCTGGGGGTGCCAGATATGCCATCCCTGTCTGAGTTGAGCACAGGAGAGAGCTGCATCCTGCAGGAACCTAGCACGGGAGAAACCTCACAGGGAACAAGTGGGGGGCTGGGAGGGGTGCGGAGTATACACTGTGATGAGCCTAGAGAGTGAACCATAGTGAAACCAGGAAGAGAAAGCTGCCTACTCCAGCGTCCCTCCAGAAACCCCTACTGACAAGGTTTAGCACCAGGTTGGTTGGCAAAGGAGACATAGTGACAAAATCCATCATCATTGTTACAGGGTAGGCAAAAAGGGTGACTTTGGAGATAAGAGGAAATAAATCAATAAACAGCATGGTCCACCCCTTGGACTACTTATTGTCCGTATACACACCCTCTGCACACGTTTGAATGCCGCACAACAATAAACAACTATATTTTCACCCAACAGGTTACTCACCGTCTTTTCAAAACGAGGCAGTGCACACAGCCTACAGCCATTGTAGACACCGCTGTGGCTGTATTACTCGCCACTCAAAATCCATTACAGTTCCACCGAATAGCCTGTTGTATAAAGACTCATTGTAAAGTTAACCTCTAGCAACTTGTACCTAAAATGTTTTTAATGGAAAGGAGAGAGAAGAGGAAAATGTTAGCATTTACATGTAAACATACCTATGAGAAGCAAAAATACAATATGCAAAGTGCCGACAGTCTTTTTCTCTGCAATTGGTCACGAGGCCCAAATTGCTTCCCTCTTCCACTGTCCATCCATTGCCCCCACCTTCAGAAAGAACCTCAGCTGAGGATTCTTAACTTGACAGAGTAATTCAAACCCTCATTCCTGAAGGGTCGGAATCCTTAATCGCCCTGCCTTTTTTTGGTTTCTGTAGTTTTCCATTAACCTCTCCTATTGCACATGGAGTACTAATAAAAACCCCAGAAAAACTCTTAGATAATAACAGACATAGTCCATATTGTCCCTAATGTGTAGCAGCAACCCAGTTTCCTCTTGGTAACAGGGATCAATCACTCCACCTTTCTGCCAGTTGATCCAGTAGCATAAGCCGTCCAGAACGGCCAGATGGCAACCTGCCTTCTCCAGTCCAGTGGAACCACCGTTGTGTCCCCCAGCGGAAACCACGATCTCCTTTAGAACTAAGATCTCCGAACTAACAGAGCTCAAAGATGCCAGAACTTATATTTATACGTGAGATGTTCCTCATGTTTTCTTAAAGAAAATGAAATAGATATTTATATATTTTTAAGTGTGAATCATGGGTAGCAACAAAGAGTTATTTTCTTGTTATTATAAAACTGTGTTGTTGGTTTACACTCACCTCCTTGTGGGTAAAATGCTAACTCCTTCCTACTGTTGGGTTGGCTTCACGGCCATGTGACCAGTGCAGTGCACAAAGCCCCGAGTCAGAAGGGCTCCATGCATGAGTCTTAATCCTCCGCAGTCACCCTCTTGAGATTCTTAATAATGTTATCTTTGAATTTGCGTTTTGTACGTGAAGTCAGTGGGACAGTGACGCTTGTGCAGGGGCTTACAGCCTCTGCTCACGCTTGGCTCTGCTTCCCACTCTCCCACCTCCCTGGGACTCTTGGCCACCCTCTGCCTTGCCTGGCCTCCCCACCCTTCCAGCTACTGCTGCCACTCCCCAAGCCCTGGGCAGGAGCCTGGGTGCAGGTGTGGGTAGGGCAAGTCTTGGCGCGGAGCGTGGTGGAGGCCGTCTTGCCTTAGTGCCATGGTGTGTCAGCTATAGCCAGGCAGAAACCATCTCAGTGAAAATGAGCCTTCCACTCACCCCTAAACCAAGTACGTAGAGCATTTTAGCCCGAAGGCTGCAATACCCTTGGGAGTTGCCTATCCACCGTGGGAAGGGGAGAGGTCTGACTTGACTCCCCACGGTGCTACCCCAGCTAGAGCCTGGCGCATCAGTGCAGCAGCTGGCAGGAGGGGTAACCTGACAGCAGTCAGGCCTGAGCAAACGCATGTGCATCCTGCATCATAAGATGGGGTCCCAGGGCACCTGTGAGGGTCCACACTTACCTTGCAGGTATCCCCATGCCTGAGGGAGCATACCCATGGCTTGCTCCGTGCTGGATGAACTCTTCCTTCTTCCAGCCTTCCTGAGTCTGGCTTGCATAAGCCTCTTCTGGCCAGCTGGAAGCATCCTAGGAGGCCTTGCCATGAAATACGAATTATGTAACTTCAGTGATTGCACACAGGACTTAAATGCTCTGATATTTGCATTTAAAACCGGTATTGCACAATATAAAGATGAACAGTAAAAATCATACTAATAATTTAATTTTTACATTTTTATTTACTTAGAATGACATTAAGTAGCAAGTAAAAAAACACCATTACAAGTTGAGAAAGACCACAGAATAAAGGGGAAAGCTTTATATTTTAATACTTCAAACCACACTATTTCTTGATTTTTTAAACAAAGGGTTCTGCATTTGGATTTTGCACTAGACTCCAAAAATTATGTAGCTGATCCTTTCCTGGCATATGGACATTTGGGCCAGTGTGCAAGTGTATCTGAGTTTAGAGAAATATAGGATAGTAAGGAACAGATAAAGGAAAGAGTAATGTTTTATGCTACTTGGGAGATTGATTTTTCTCAAAATTTTAATGGAAGCAAAAAGATGGGAAGTATGCTGCTCATGACACCAAAAGTGTCACCAATATAGCAATAAGCGATGGGGGAAATCAATGTTTAAAGAGCAGTTATGATGAATTGTCTGAACTGATTCCTTGAGTTTCATCAATGTGACTTAGGGACTCTAACAACAAAATCCCAGTACTTTTACTAAAGGGTGCAAAATTCAGCCGGGCGCTGTGGCTCACGCCTGTAATCCTAGCACTCTGGGAGGCCGAGGCGGGCGGATTGTTTGAGCTCAGCAGTTCGAGACCAGCCTGAGCAAGAGCAAGACCCCATCTCTACTAAAAACAGAAAGAAATTAATCGGACAACTAAAAATATATAGAAAAAATTATCCAGGCATGGTGGCACATGCCTGTAGTCCCAGCTACTCGGGAGGCTGAGGCAGGGGGATCGCTTGAGCCCAAGAGTTTGAGGTTGCTGTGAGCTAGGATGACGCCACGGCACTCTAGCCCGGGCAACACAGTGAGACTCTGTCTCAAAAAAAAAAAATAAAAATAAAAGGGTGCAAAATTAGACTTGTAACTCCAGCAGAATGTAAAGTTATTAAAAAAAATTTAATAAATAATAGCAAGATGTTATAACATTTTTTAAATATTTTACATGAGGCAGAAGCCATTTAGGAAAAAATGTGGTTTAAATAGCACAGAACCTACCTTCAATTGTTTGGCAGAGCTGTGGGCCCTGGACAGGCACAGATCAGCCAGCCTTGGAAAAATGAGGGAGGAAAGGAAAGACGGCTGCAAAGAGACAACACAAGAACTAGCAAGTAAGGACGTCAACTTTGTCTTTAATTTACCCAATGCTGGGAAGAATACTGGCCACTTCAGTTTTCAGTAATGAATGAACACATCATCATCTTCAAACACAGACGAATGAGGAACAATTGTTTAAAAGCCACTGAAATGACTCTCACCTCCTGTACTGCATTGTCGTAAGATGTCTTGCCAGAGAAGCATTTTCCTTCGAGATGAATAGGTAGTGATTAGCACTTTTCAAAAAGCAAATTGTCTGAGGTTCTCTGTACTTGATTTCCTGGTACCCATTCCTCATTAAGGTGATTCATGAAATTTTTCAATTAGGTTCCTACGGTATTTTTTTTTTTTTAAATCGATTTGGTTTCTACCTTTCAACAAAATGAATGAGTCAGTGTATCATCCAGACAGGTGTGGACTTGCATAATTATAAAGTTAAATGATCCATGCATAGAACTGAGAAAAGGGGCAAGGACTAAAATCGGAATCTAAACAGACATAACTATTTCAAAAAGGATACATTAGAACGTATGAATAAACAGGTGATTACATGTAGCCAATCTATTCAGAATAACATGGTAGTTAAGCATGGGCTGTGGAGTCAGACTTCCCTGAGTTCAAATCTTGGCTCTTTCACTAACTACCTTCAGAGTTAAGAAAGGTTCTTACACTTTCCACACCTCTGAAAGATGTCATAATGAGAGCAGCTGTGCTCTAGGACAGTCCTGAGAATTAAATGGGAAAAGAATTAAATGCATAAAGCACCAAGCCTAGCACATAGTAAACAGTAAATGTTTAGTGAATGTTAATGACCGTTATTCCAGAGATAATGATGCTCTTCACTTAGAATCAGCTTATTTGTAATTAATGTTAACTTGACCTTAAAGATCAAAATGAAGATAAAAATTCATGGGCTGTTGAGAAAATACAATACAGTACTCATTATGAAAGTGGAATAAAAACAGTTAAAAGAAAACGGTTTTTCAAAATTTCTTTTGGCAAATATTGCCAAATAGTGTAAACCAATGCTATACATATTTCCTATTCTTTATTTTCCTATTCTTTATTATACTGTTCCATGAGGGGGGAAAAGGATATATTTTAATTGTTGTTACCACTTTCTTCTGTTTAATCTCCTGGGTTTCAATCACCTACTTAGTCTTATTGAATATTTTATGCTGTGCATGCGAAATACTTAGTCCCCAGGGCTATTTCCGTCTACTAGTTTTCCTTGTTCCTAAAAACAGAAATGAGGAATGCCTACAGCTGGAAAAAAAAAAATCTATCTTCCTGTCAGCAGCTCCTTCTGCTGATATCTCACGGATCCAAATTATATGTTCACATAATTTGCATTTTCCCAATCTTAGATTTTTTGGGAAAAAAAACCCATCAAGTTAGGTGAAAATACATTCCTTGTTATTGCAGAAAATTGCTTCTATTGGCCTACATCAAGGGCCATATAATTTGTCATCCAAACCAGGACACTTTGGAAAGAGAAAAGGGACTCTGTTCACAATTACATCAGAACGACACAAACTGGGACTGTCTATGGTAAACTAGGACATGTGGTCACCTTTCCCCATGTCCCTCTCTTGCTAACTTATTCCCTTTTATTGCTTCTTTTTTCCCCTCTCTGATTTTCTCCCTTCTTTTCTCTCCCTCTTTGTTCTCCTTGTGTCTCTCACTGGCGCTTCCCATATCCCCCAATTGGCAATAATCTGCTATGATGAACTGGAGCTGGGATACTCGCTAAATGCCTCATATTCAAACCTAGCCAAAGAAATGCTACAAAACAACCGTTCCTTTGCTGCTATAGTGGTGATCTATTGCTGCAAAAGAAATTACTCCAGCATGCGGTGGCTTAAGAAAACAAACACATTATTTCACACAATTTCTGAGTCAGCCAGGAGCAGCTTAGCTGGGTGATCCTGGCTCGGGGTCTCTCGTGAGGGTGCAGCCAAGCTGTTCACTAGACCTACCGTCACCTGAAGGAATGGCTAGGGCTGGAGGACTGACTTCCAAGAGAGCTCACTCGCATGGCTGTCGGCTGGCAGCCTCCGTCCTTTGCTACACAGGCTCTCCACAGGGCTGCGTGTGACATGGCAGCTGACTTCTTACAGAGCAGTGATCTGAGAAAGAGGAAAGTCACAATGTCTTTTTTTGACCTAGTCTTTGAAATTCCCACCATCGATTCTGCCTTATTCTCTGTATGAGAAGTGAGTCACTAAGTGCTATGGTCTGAATGTTTGTGTCCCACCAAAATTCATACGTTGAAATCCTAATCCCCAAGGTGATGGCATTAGGAGGTGGAGCCTTTGGGAATTGATTAGGTCACATGGGTGGAGCCTTCATAAGCGGGATTAGTGCCCTTAAAGAAGAGCCTCGAGTGAGCTTGTTCACCGCTCCCACCACCCAGGAGCACAGCAGTAAGTTGCCTTCTATGAACCAGAAAGCTGGCCTTCCTCAGACACCAAAGCTGCCAGTGCCTTGCTCGTAGACTTCCCAACCTCCAGAACTGTGAGAAAGAAATTTCCGTCGTTTATAAGCTGCCCGGTTTATGGTATTTTGTTATAGCAGCCCGAATGGACTAAGACACTAAGTCCAATCAGCACTTGAGGGGAAGGCAATTAGTCTCCACGTCCTGAAAAAAATATCAAAGAATTTGTGCACATATTTAAAACCATCACATCTATATAGTTTTTCAAATTGTTTGACTCTGATTTAATTTTACTTCTAGGGCCCTATCCAAAGAAAGGCAAAGATAATATAAGGGAAATGCTATATGAGCTAAGTTATTTACATTAGGTTAGACCAGTGAAAAAT